>NW_024097034.1:1200000-1709376 GCF_016545835.1 Crotalus tigris
CCGTCCAAGACCTGTCAGGAGGCTGACCATTCCCTGAACCCCGTTCTGTGTCCGGGCTTGTGTGGGTTCCTGTACTTTCCCAAAACTCAGTTACTCCCTGATTTGGGCTAGAGGTGTTGTAGTCGGGACTTGGTTCCTCGACCACCTCCCTGTATGTTTGACCCCCTGTAGAATTTGGGGTAAGGTCAGGCCAACCTTGGGGATTGTGTGCCAGCTCTCTTGCGGGGAATGATTTGTTGGGATGCCCCCGGGTATCCTCCGTGACTGGAGTGCTGTGTGATGTGTGTGGAAGGTGAGTATGCCCCCGGGGTGACTCCCTGGCTGGAGTAGGCGTGAGTGCCTGTTGTGTGGGTAAGCTCCATGAATTCCTTTTCGGAGCACTTGCGGAACCCTGGGATGGGCCGTTTGTGGCTCCATCAGTGGAGATGGGCAGCAGCTCATGCCCTTCCCTTTGCTCCAAAGGGTCCCCCTCCCCCCCTGGAAAAGACCCAGGAGTCTCATCTGAAAAGTCCCGCCTAGGGCGGAGTTGGTCGATGTGCCGACGCAGGACACGACCGTTGTCCAGGGCAACCTCGTAGGAGAGAGGACCTGTGACCCTGGAAATAGAAGCAGGGACCCAGGTATGACCAGGCCCGTAATTGCGAGCCCAAACTGGGGCACCCACAAGTAGTTGTCTAGGTGCCCTAGGATGTGAGGTAGATGAAGGCAGTCTGTCCGGATGCAACCGGTCAAGTTTAGTAGTAAGTTGACGCCCCCAGCGAAGTTCAGCTGGGTTTCTCCCTGTAGAAGTGGACGGTGTGGTGCGATAAGAAAGGAGAAAGTCAGCCAACCTGTGATGCCAGTCCCCGTAGGTGAGTCTTTTCAAGGCGTCCTTTGTGATGCGCACCATACGTTCAGCCATACCGTTGGTGGACGGGTGGAAGGGTGCAGACGTGGCATGACGAATCATGTTAGCCTGTAAGAAAGCTTGGAATTCGGAGGAAGTGAATTGAGGGCCGTTGTCAGACACGATGACATCTGGAAGCCCGTGTGCAGCAAAAATCCCCCTCAGTACCTGAATAGTCTTTGCAGTGGTGGTGGAAGAGACAGGTACAACCTCAAGCCATTTTGAATGGCTGTCAACAAGGACCAAGAAGAACTGGCCCTGAAAGGGCCCAGCGTAGTCAATGTGCACCCTAGACCATGGGGACTGCGTTTCCTCCCATTTATGCACGGGAGCTTGGGGCATCTCTGGGCGAGATCGTTGGCACAGGTGGCATGCATGCACCTGAGCCTCAATATCCTTATCTAAAACAGGCCACCACAAGTGGCTGCGTGCAAGAGCCTTCATACGAACAATGCCAGGATGACCCTCGTGGAGGGATTCTAAGACCCTAGTCCTCATTGAGGAGGGAATGACAACTCTGTTTCCCCAAAGCAGACAACCCTGAGAAAGGGACAACTCGTTTCTTTTGGACCAGAAACTCTGAAACTCAGGACTAGGGCAGTGCTCAGGCCAACCGGACAAAACCCAGGAACGGACACGTGAAAGTGTGTGATCTGTACCTGTTTCAGCGGCAACATCCCTGGCACAAAGAGGGAGCTCGGGCAAGGCTTGGATTGATAGAATGTTGACAGCTGGCGCAGGGTCAGCTTCTACTACTGGCAGAGGCAATCTACTGAGGCCATCAGCATGGCCCATTTCTTTCCCAGGCTTGTGGAGTAAAGAAAAATCATATGCAGACAGAAAAATAGACCACCTAAGCATTCTAGGGGAAATGATTTGGGGAGTCTGCTTACGTGTGGTAAACAGTCCCAGCAGAGGCTTATGGTCAGTAAAGACCGTGAAATGCCTGCCATAGAGAAAATCGTGGAATTTTTTAATTCCAGCGACAACAGCCAGAGCCTCCCTGTCTATCTGAGCGTAGTTGCGCTCAGCAGAAGACAATGTTCTGGAGTAATATGCAACAGGAACCTGAGTTCCATCAGACCTGAGGTGGCTCAGGACAGCTCCTACCCCGTAAGGGGACGCATCACATGCGATGCACACAGGAAGAGATTCGTTGAAATGTGCAAGTACACTGTTAGAAGTGAGCAAGGCCTTGACTTTGTTAAAGCAAGCCTCATGTGTATGTGACCACTGCCACACTGCTTGTTTGTCTAGTAGCCTGTGAAGAGGCTCAGCTACACTAGCTTTATGTGGAAGAAAAGAATTGTAGAAATTCAGGAGGCCCAGGAAGGCCTGAAGTTCGGCCTTGGACTTTGGCCTAGGTGCTTCTAAAATAGCTGTCAGTTTGGATTCAGCAGGGTGAATCCCAGCAGCATCAATTTTGAACCCCAGAAATTCAGTAGAAGGCACCCCAATCTTGCATTTGTCTTTTTTGAGCTTGAGGCCTGACTTCCTGAATCTTAACAGAACAGCCCTTAGCCTTTCAGCTAGAATGTGTGTGGAGTCTCCTGCAATTAAGACATCATCAAAGTAGGGGCAAACCCCTGGTATACCCCGTAGTGTGTTTTCCATTACGCTTTGGAAAATCCCAGGAGCGACATTCACTCCAAACTGCAGCCTTTTTACCTTAAAGGCTCCCCTGTGGGTCACAATAGTCTGAGCTATAGCAGCAGCAGCATCAACAGGCAGCTGTTGATACGCTTGAGCTAGGTCAAGCTTTGCAAAAACGCGCCCCCCCTTGAGGGAGGCCAGAATATGACTGACCACAGGAACAGGATAGGCATGTTGCTGCAATGCCTTATTCAGAGTGCATTTGTAGTCAGCACAAATGCGAATGTCCCCATTTGCCTTTAGAGGCGTGACAATGGGGGTCTCCCAAGGACTGGAATCAACAGGTTCTAGGATTCCCTGTTGAATCAGTTTGTCTAACTCAGTGTCAATTTTACTCTTTAAAGCAAAAGGGACCCTTCTTGCTTTAATTCTAATGGGAGTGACAGTGGGGTCTAGCTTTAAGGACACAGGGGGTCCTTTGAATGTGCCCAGCTGGGGGCTGAAAACATCTGAAAATTCTTTGCAGACTTCCTGTAGGTCGAGTGTTTGTAAGCTGTTGAGTCCTGTGACGTGTATCCCCAGGGCCTCAAACCAATCGAGTCCTATGAGACTCGTTCGTTCACCCCCTACTACTAATAAGTCTAGTGGACCTTCAAAACTCTTGTATTGCACATTAAGGGTGGCCTCCCCCTTAATACACACTCTTGAATTTTGAAAATCTGTTAACACAATGTCAGAAGGCCTTAACTTGGCCTGAGTTCCACTACCGGAACAAATCTTCCTAAATGTATGCAAGGAGATAATTGAAAAGGCAGACCCTGTGTCTAGTTCCATAGATAATGGAACCCCTTGTAGCTTCACCTTGAGTGACAGCTTTTTCTTAATTGGCTAGTGTGTGCCTGTCCTAAGGATGCTTCTTCGCGAAGCGCAAAACCCTACCCTATTCTGGCTGGGGAATCTGGTACCTTTCAGGCGCAGGTCGTCCTGAGGTTGTACCTTTCGTCGGCCCAGACACACAGCTGCAATGTGTCCTTGTTTGCCGCATGCCCGGCAGGTAGCGGAGCGGAACTTGCAGTTGGTTCTCCTGTGGCGACCTCCACAGCCGATGCACTTGAGCGGAGCTGAAGAGCTTCCCTTCTGTTTTTCTTCCGTCGTGGGGTGGAGACGGTCGACTTCCTCGTCCGGATCCTCCTCGGAGTTCCTTTGGGCGTCTTCCTGGTGCACAGATGCAACCTCTGGACTGTTTCTGATCGGCCGCATGTTCTTGATAGCGCCGCCTGCTGCTTCTTCTGCGGTGACTTCCCTTAAGGCATCTTGGTAGGACAGTTCTTCTTTAGCGAAAAGTCTCTGTTGTAGATCTCGATGCCTTAACCCGCACACGAATCGGTCCCTCAGTCGGTCTTCGAGGTCTTTGAACTCGCAGTGCTTGGCGGCCTTCCGTAATGCGGCGATGAATTCTTTGGCCGACTCGCCGGGCCGTTGATCCCTCTGCTCGAAGGTGTGGCGCCATGCGATGACGGACATCTTGGGGTGGAAGTGCTCCTTCAGTAGCTTCTTCAGATCTGCGTAGCTGACAGACTCTACTGGAACAGGTGCTGCAAGGTTTTCTGCGATGTCGAAGGCGTCTTGACCGCAAACACAAAGCAGGGTGGCAGCCTTCAAGCTCTCTTCCCTCACTTGGTTTGCCTTGAAGTAGTTCTCCACCCTGGCTACGTATGACTCCCACCGCTCTGGATGTGAGACGTCGAATTCCGAAAAGCCTTCCGATTTTCGCCATCTTCAGATCTTCAGGAGACGGGTCTATCAGCCAGCCTACCCCCGAATGCGCACCGGATTGGCGGGCAGCTGCCGAGTCGACGCCGTTCCTTTCCGCCGCTCAGGACTCCTTGGGTAAACTTACACTTCTTCCTTTCCAGGTAGTGCAAGGCATCCCACCTTCGTCGCCAGTGTTGAGTCCTTGGCGGGAAGCAGACACGAGAAGCAGTTGAAGTTCTCAGTTTCCTTTATTCAGCGTTCAGCTTACAAGTAGATGGCTTCAGCAGCTCCCAAAACCTCCCAGCTTCTTATATAGACGCTTCCCGGGTAAATGTGTTACTTTTCCCGTGCCAGCACCCGCGCATGCGCACGGCGCTGGCGACAGCCTGTCTGGTCCCGGGCAGCTTTGCACCTGCCCGGGACTGCCTGCAAACGCCCGAGCCGTTTGCAAGGCTCGGGACATAACATGGATCTTCTGATTTCCCTGGCACTTGACACCTGGCTTTTCAGTAGTCTCCTTAAACCAGACATGTCAAACTCGTGATGTCACATGATATTGCGTGACATATTGGAACTTTTTTCCCATTGAAGGCAATGAGGTGGGCGCGGTTTCCTCGTGACGCATCTGGCCCACAGGTTGGTAGTTTGACACCCCTGCTCAAGAGTTAACTATCCTTTTTTTAATCTTACTTTCTCTAACACAGGAGTGTCAAACTGCCAGCCCACGGGCCGATTGCATCATATGGAGGCTGCACCCATCCTAGCAAAAAAAAGTCACGATATGTCACGACACGTCATAGGACATGGCAAGTTTGACACCCGTACTCTAACACAAATACCCCACACACACACACTTTCCTCATATAAATATTATAAAGACAATCTTCCCTTGGCAGTCTGTTGAAAGAAACATTTTGCAAATCACCAGACAGATATATATGAAACTACATTTAAACCATTCCCAATGTGCTTGGGTAAAAACATTAGACAACTAGTTTCTTCCCTTTTGAAGAGAAAGGCTATACATTTTCAAGGGGTATTGGAATCTCTGGGTGCATACACTCAGCAATTGGTTAGTTCAAAATAGAAAGTATGAACCCTGATTGACTGGTATTCTCTGATTTCCAAGTATTGGTTTGTTCCAACTAGCTGAAGATGCCAGTTGGGTAAAGGTGTTTTCTGCAAGCTCCAGGCTAGGTATATATTGGCAACATAATATTAAAAATGTTTTAGAACTGCAGAAGGAAAGGGCAATTTTGAGAAACTGGATTTACCCAAAAAGGGTATTGGGCCATGATAGGCAAATGGAAAGCTGGTGACGTGGCAGAACTCCCTGATGCCTCATTGCCCTAGAATTGGCATGCTATGGTTGTTCTGAACCATGGTTGCAATTCTTTTACCCTCATCAGCAAAAGGTTTGAGAGAGATGCTGTATTTTATCATAGTCCCAGTCCAACCTCATGCATTCTGTTACAAAGACTTGGGAGTGTTTCAAGCTTTTCTTTTCTTAATGAAAATAATTTATTTATTTATTAATAATTAATAAATTAATAATAATTTATTTATTTATAGGCATTTACTGCCTCCAGAAGCAGTGAATGCTCCAACACTGGAAGTTTTTAAGAAGAGACTGGACAGCCACTTGTCTGAAATGGTGTAGGGTTTCCTGCCCGAGCAGGGGGTTGGACTAGATGACCTCCAAAGTCCCTTCCAACTTTACTACTACTATTATTATTATTTTTATTTATTTATTTATTTATGAGACTTATATACCGCTTTAAGTGCAAGCACTCTCTAAGCGGTGTACACCAGTAAGCAATGTATATATATATATATTTACATTGCCCCCAACAATCTGGGTCCTCATTTTACCTACCTTGGAAGGATGGAAGGCTGAGTCAACCTTGAGCCGGTGAGATTTGAACCACTGACCTGCTGAACACAGTCAGCTAAAGTGGCCTGCAGTACTGTACTCTAACTGCTGCGCCACCTCGGCTCTTTTGTAAAGATTCACTTGAGCTAGAAAGTATGGTAGGCACCAAAAAGGTGCCTCAGGACATATGGGTTTCAGCCACTATATTTCTGAGTCCCTGTCAGATCCCCAAACCATTCTTGTTTTCCCTGCGTATGTGCTCTTGTTTGGGGCCTGCCATTCTGCTGAGGGGGGGGGGGGATTTGCTTTCTCTTTGGATAACTTTCGCTTTCTACTTTTTCTCTCATGCCTCTATCCATTTGAGAGAAGAATGTGTCTCCCTTATCAGGGAGATAGGTATGGAGAAACGAAACTGGAGAAGACCTTGAGATCCACACCAATTGTGCCAGTTATCCAAACATCGTGCCACCTGTGGATTGGCTGGATTTCAAATGGACATCATGAATTTGGTGGGAGGAGGAAGATTGTTAGTTTAACTATACCATTTAAGTGGGACTTTCTCCAGATCTCGCCTTGACGTCCCTATGGTCACTAACCCCTAATAAAAGTTCCTTTTGAGACAATGCCTGTTTCAAGAGTTCTGCTTTCTTGGATGGTTAGCTGAGGTGATCCTTACAGTTAGCTGAGGTGATCCTTACAGTCCCCTGGTCTACAAGCGTTGAGGTTATATTTCCTTCAAAGCTGGTAATGTTTTAGCAGTGGTAACCAATACTTGGTTACCACTGCTAAACCAATGGTAACCAATTGGTTACGGTGGTAACCAATACTCAGAGAGGGGAAAAAATAAACTGATGGAACTCTCTCACACATATAGATAAGTTAACAATTTATGCTCATTTCTCACCATACAAAAAGGTATTTCTTGAAAAGGTGAGAAAAATATTATAAGAGATGGAATTTGGAAGGGTTTTTTTTTTTCATTTCAGACATTGGAACCAGATGTTCTCCTTTAATGCTTCTTGGCTCTTTGAAGGTTAGACAAAAGGGCAATGTGTATTATATGCATTTTGGTTGAATAGAGCTGGATAGGATGACTCTGTGACTCAGCACTAATAGCAAGTAAACAGAGCTAAAACCGTACCTGGAAGAATGTCCCTCCTGAACTGAAGGTAGCTTTGTTTGTAATGTATTCAGAACATTCAGTAAGCTTAGTAAATTTCACAAAGTAAAGGAAATGGGGATTCGTTTTCCCTAAGGACATTTCTCCACTATTGAGTTAAAGTTCTATCAATCTATCCTTGAGTTATTACACAAAATTGGCTGTCCTTGCCAATCTCTCACCTGACTGTATTACATCAGTTCACAGGCATTGCTGGATTCCCGAGTGTGCTCCTTGTTCTCTGCAAGGTGACTGGAGTTGGAGAGGAGAGGGTCCCTGTCTTTGAGCAATTCTCCTTCAGCACATGAATTACTAGTGGGGAGAATGAATAGGGTGGGTCTGACCTCAGGGCTCTGCCTCTCTTTTCAGGACTGGTTAGTTTGTTTTTCTCCTTCTCCCTCCCTTCCCCTTCTCTCCTCTCTTCTCCTCACCCATCCCACCTCCAAATTAGTAATGTCAACCAAATACATATAGGAAGATAGCAGACCCTAGAGAGCAGGAGGACAGACCCTGCCCAGATTGTTCAGCCAGCTGGACCCTATGGAGCTGGACACCTTAAACTGAAAAATGACTGAAATGGAATAATACTGGGAAACTGGCAATTAAGCAATAAAGCAAGTTTGGATACCCTTATTATATTCAGAACCTTGCAGTGAGGAAAATTGAGGGTACTACATCTATCCTAATACCCTTTTGAAGTTGCACAACTATGTCATTTTCTTTTTTGAACAAAATAGTGACATTACACATTATCCGGTTGGATATCTGGAGAAGTTCATTTCAAAAACTGAGGAGGAAGAGATGGGTATTCGTAGTGATCGTAACTGGTTTCAAGAATGCTGGACATTTTGGTGATTAAAGCCTCGTGCACTGCATGAACACACATTAAAAAAGGGCATTTGTTCACCCAGTCCTGCCCACCGTTATGAAGCCAATGGTAGTCACTGCAGATGCTCCTGGGGGAACTTTTTGATATAAAAGATTCTCAGGAAAATAGTTGTAGAGGGCAAATGCTGTGAGACAATGACATTTACTGTAAAGTGCAGTTCATCTTTTATCATGGAACAAGGAATATATTTATTATTTTATTTATTAAAGAAATATAAAAAAATAGCATCAGTCACCAATAAATCCTACAGGAATAAAATTGTGTTCACTGTCCTATAATAGAGACCAGATTCATCTCATGACAGTATAAGTTCCAAAGTGTTGGAGCTATGATCGAGAAGCACAGACCTCTCATTTATCATTATGACAACTTAAGGAGGGGACATCTTAAGTTGACTGTCTCTAGATAACTTGATAGGGTTGGACAGCATTATTTGGGGAAAAGCCATTCTTAATATAGGTCAGATCCATGTTGCAAAGGACTTTATGGGTAATAGAGAAAAGATCACAAGTTTTGGGAACAAGCTAACATGACATAGCCAAGGAAAGAGAGATGTTGGAAGCCTCAGGCAACAAAGAAGACTGACTGCAGACTTTCAGGGTCAAGCAAGAAAGAAAAGGAAATTTATTTTAGTCAAGAACATCAAGAAAAGGAAAATGACAAGAAAGGGAAAATATTTATAAGAAAATCAAAAAGATCATGGGAAAAATTAGAGTTTAAGTAGGACTACCAAAGGATAATCATGGAAGAAATATACTAGAAGCAAATGAGGTTAAGGAAGACCTTTACACATGGCATTGTGGAATGCAGGAATATTTGCAAACAGAAAGTGTTTTCAGGAATATATTTTACTAAACACTTACACATGGGAAGCAATGAATCAGCTATCAAACAGAAAAGACAAGTATATATGAAATATCCATTGAACCATTAGATAGGGCAGTTAAAGTGCTGATGCTGCAGTGAAGAAGGAAGATGTAGGAGAACAGGCAAATTACTAAACCATTGCATTATAAATGTTCCTTAATTTACAATGATTTGTTTAGTGATCATTCAAAGTTATGATGGTGCTGAAAAAAATGATTTACAACAGGTCTTCACAAGATGCCTCATTTAATGACCCCACCACTTAACAAGTTTTCTGGTCCTAGTTGTGATCATAAATTGAAGCTTGCCTATAATTCCTTGTCAGGCAAAGTTTTGCTCCAGTTCTGATATCAGAAAAGCCAGAGAGACATGAGATGACATATAACAAAAAGTGAGGAGAACTAGAGAATTTAAGAAGGACATGAGATGACATAGTTAATACAACAAAAAGTGAGAGAACTAGAGAATTATCTTTGCTTTATCATCTACAGCAGGGGTGTCAAACTGCCGGTCCGCAGGCTGGTTGCATCATGCGGAGGTCGCACCCATCCTAGCTCCAGCAATGCCAAAAAAAGTCTCAATACGTTGCGACACGTCATGTGACATGGCGAGTTTGACACCCATGATCTACAGGAAACCTTTGATTGCACAGATCATGCCTGTGTGTAGAACACACATCCAGGCTAAAGCAAATGCCAGAATACCTGATTTTTCTTCTGAGGAAACTACAAGGTGCTAATATAAAAAACTGAGTTTGGAGAAGCAAAACAGTGAAGGAAATTGAAGTTGAAACACTAGCATATTTAACTTAACACATGCAGACATTATTTTGTGAGATAAAAGTGAAGAAGACTTAGATGACTTCATTAAGAAAGTGTAAAAAATAGTATTAACTATTAAGAAGACAAATATTATGTCAACCAGGATGTTTTGTAAATTCATATTGACTGTAAAGAAGTAAAGGTGGTAGATAGTATTGGCCTGGAGGTCAAAGAGTAAAGATAAACTGTGTGCTTCAGAAGTAAACAGATTAATGCAAGGGAGAATTAATGCAACGCCAAACTTTGATAAGATCCTGAAGGCTATTTCCATGGCAACAACAATCAAACTCGTTAAAGCGTGGGGATTTTTTCCATTGATAATGCATTGCTATGAAAGCTAGACACTGAGGAAGAGTGAGAGAAAGTAGATTGTTGCCTTCAAATGATGGATCTGGTAATTGAAAGTATCACAGATTGCAAGACCAACCAATCAATCGGTCCTGGAAGAAATAAAGATTGACTGTTCCCCTCAGGTGATGATTTGTAAGCAGGAACTTCTATTTTGGGACATGTAATGTGAGTAAATGATGGATTGGAAAAAATAACTGTCAAGGTGGAGGGAAAGACAACAGATAAGGTAGAGGGGTGGAATCAGGGCTATCATTCAATGTCCTGGAAAGTCTCTGAATTGTGGCTGGGGTCAAACTGAAAGGAGAACATTTTGATCAAACAGGAACCAGGCCTCAAATCTGACTCGATGACAACCAGCTAAGACTGTTTCATTTGAAAGCTGGAAATGAGATAAGGACAATGTTCTGCAACCAAATAGAGTTATTAGGCATGACAACAACATAGTAAGCCGTAAAAGGGAGGCAAAGTCTAAATCCAAATATCTTGTGATTCAGCCAATAAAAAATACCTCCTAACTTCCTGAGTAATTTTTTTATATTGAGATATTTTTAAATGTTCAAGTGGGATAGCTGAAATTTAGATTGGTAACCTGTAATAATAATTTCTCCGTGTAAGTAGATAAATAGGTACCACTTTGGTGGGAAGGTAACCGCATTCAGTGTGCCTCGGTATACAGTCATGCTGGCCACATGACCACAGAAATGTTTTTGGACAATGTTAGTTCCCTCAGCTAAGAAACAGAGACTGGACAGGGCAAATCTTTAACTTTAATAATTTCTTCAAAATTCATCAGACCAGAAACAAGCACAATGAAAATTAAGATGATCCAGCATTGCCCTCTGGCGGCCAAAAGTAATTATTTACATATGCTCTGATTTTTATGAGCCTTGGAAAATGTGAATATCCCTTCCCCCCCCCAAAAAAGGAAAAAAGGTTTTTCAACTTTTCCAAGAGAACTATATTATATTAAAATTTTAAATTAAATTAAATTAAAACATTAAATTAAAAAGGCATGGGTTACAAAATCTTAACAAATTCCCAGGATTATTCACCACAAAGCAAGTTATAGTAAATTGAAATGACTGCATTAATAATATGTCTGCAAAGAAACAATAAATGAATATATGTTCCTAAAGATCAAACTTGGTGCAATGTTAGAAGGTTCCTGATCAAATCTCCCTAGCTTTCACCTCTCTCAGCCAAAAATTGTTTTGAGGTGAAAGCTATTTAAACTGCTACTAATACAAAAGGGACTTTTAATTCCTTTTCCCCTCAGAAATAATGAATGCATCATTTAGAGGAGTTATAGAAGATAAATTTAAGGAAAGAAAAAAAAATCTAATTTCACCTGTTTGGGGAGAGTCATATGTTGAAGTTTACAGTTTATCAAATGTATTACTGATATTTTCAACTGTGCTTCAAGCTAAGCACTTAGATATTTTAATTATATAGTTTGGAACATCAGAGTTTTAACAATCAAATCCTTCTCCCTGGTAGTTTATTTCGCTCAAAAAACCACCTTTCTTCAAACTATCAACATTCCCCACAAAAAACAAAGACCTTCCTATAATCTATTTTATACCATGCCAGATTATCATTGATCCTGTAATTCTTGGCTTCCCCATGTTACCTTCATGGCACCATGGTGGTATAAAATTCTACTAAGCCTATGCGATTGTTAATATCCTCAAATCCAGTAATAGCCATTAAGAAATCTCTGTAATTGGTCTTTTGAGCATTATCTAATTTTGCTTCTGCATTTTGGTGTACTGATGTTCCTGTCTTCTATTCTCTACATTAGGGATGTCAAACTCGCAACATCATGTGACGTGTTATGACATATTGCTGGCAATGGGATGGGTGCGGTTTCTGCATGAGGCATCTGCCCTGCGGGCCGGCAGTTTGACACCCCAGCTCTACTGGATTTGCCCTTGTGGGATGGAAGGCTTTGCTGTCTCTGATCATTGGGTTTTTGGATACCAAACTGGCAAGGTTGAACCCATGCAAAAACTAATCCTACCATACACAAAAGGGGTGTCAGAGATGACAGCCAGAATTCTCCAACCCCTAGGAATAACAATAGCCCACAAACCCACAGCCACACTCTGCCAGGAATTATCCAGAACCAAAAACAAAACACACAAAGATGAAAGAAACAGTGTAACCTAGAAAATAAACTGTAATGATCACAACCACTTCTATGTGGGGCAAACATCACACCAATTAAAAACCAGGATTCACGAACACTGGTTGCAGTCAAACACCACAATCCCAAATCCTTAATCGCTACCCACATTGACACCAAACAACACCAATTTGATTGGAGCAACACTAAAACCATTGGCCACATTACCACCCAACACGCTCATGAGTTCGTTGAAGCCTGGCATTCCACAAGCAATTCCATCAACAGATACATTGATCTGCAACCAGCCTACGAACCCCTGAGAATCCAAATCAATCATACAGCTAATTGGAGACAGCACCAAACATCAACCAACCCACGCAAGACCCCCCCTCCCACCAGCAATTCACCTCCCAATGACCCTCATCTGAGATAATCTCCCCATCACAAGACCCATCACCAGTCTCTCACTGATAACTCACCCCTGACCCACTGATAATTTACACCCTCCAATGACCCTGACCTGGAATAACCTCCCCATCACAAGACCCATCATAAGCCTCTCTCTGATGACTCATCACAAGACCCTCACTTAACACACCCACACCTGAAGCCCTTATAAACAGAAGACCCCTGAAGCAGACATCCCCTAAAAGTCGCTGAAGATGTTACCTAGCCCAGTAGCGAAATGTTTGGAAACCAACCCACAAGTTTGGAGAACGAACCTTTACCCTCTTGGTTGATTTCTCTTGAGATGGACTTTTGCATCACTGGATTGCATGGGAATAGTTACAAAGCCTAATCTCTTCTTTGTAGGAGTTGGAAGAATTGACTTAGAAAATGATGTAGGTAGGCAGCATCTGGTCAGTGACTTCTGTAAGTGTCAGAAGGGTATTGCTCATTGCCTTAACTGGAAGGACATAATAAAAATCAGCCAGTAAGCACACTGCCCCAATGAGTTCCAAGTAGCAGTAAGATAAAGACCATCTCCTTTTAGTTGCATCTAAATCTTAGTGACTTCATGGATGTTTCTGGGCCATTTTTTCTTACAACAATACCCAAATGACCTGCTATTGCTTTATTCTAGGATAAAATAAAAACTTCTCAACCTAGCCTATAGATCTGGAATTTTCTAGTGATCTCTCATCAACGTACTAATCCAGTCCAGTTCTACTTTGCTTTTTGAGATTAAGTAAACTCTGTCAATTATCTGGATTTTGTAGCCTTGCACATTCCCCCTCCCTTTTTTTAAAATAGCATATGCAAGTGTTAGCCTGGTACTCATTCACTCACTTTGAGATTTAAGTCTTCCATAATCATGCAAGATCAGTCCCAATAGTGAATACTTGGTTTGAACTATGGGTATATTCCTGACTGGTTAGAAGGATGATTGCTGAGCTCAACTCCTAATTCTGCTGGTAGTAACAGGCTAGAAGTATAACATATGAGAGCAAAGTTAAGCCTTGTAACTGGTCACATTCAAGAACCTAATAAAATGAATGAAGGCCAAAGAAATCTTAATCGTACTATCTCAAAGGAGCTATGATAAGTTTGAAAAATCAGTGGACAGCTGCTCATATGAATGACAGAAAACCCATCACACTATTCGACTCTTTCATATAGGGAACTGAAATATATTCCATTATATATTCTCTATAAGAATCCCAAGATCAGCAGAAAAGACTTCTCTTTTAGAGTCACCCAATGCTATTCATCACTTTGATGCAGGACTCCGCTTCAGTGTATGAATCTCCTTTGAGAGTGAGAGTTGACAAAAGCATCACTGAATTGAGTTACCCATCACACAGGGAGAGAGAGAGAGAGAGAGAGTGAACCTGGGTTAACATCAGAAATATACTGGTGTCATATATTCAAAACATATATTCCTTGCACTTCATGTTGTCCTTGTGTTTAATGTAATCCATATATCAAATATGGGGAAGTGACCATAGTTAATTGAGGTGTTGATTGAAACATTGTCTTTTATCTATAAAAACCCCCAAAGCAGCAACTCCATCCAAAACCTATAGAATTTGCATAGCTCTTTGAAACACTTAACATCCAGCAGCCCTGATTCAATTATCTGCTGTTAAGTTGATCCTCACTTCATTTCATAAATTTGCTTTAATTCAGCCACTCCAATTCATCTGAAACCTTGTCAGATTGAGCTTTGTACAACATGATTTTGAAACTTTTGAGTTCTGAGCTGAACTGTAGGTCAATAGATGATCCTTAATATACAACCATTTGTTTGGCAACCATTCAAAATTATAATAGCACTGACAAAAACAACTTACGAGTAGTCCTCTCATTTATGACCATCACCATATCACCATGGTCACGTGATCAAAATTCAGGTGCTAGGCAACCAGCATGAACTGTATTTACAACAGTTGCAACGTCTCAGGGTCGTGTGATTGCCATTTGCGACTTTCCTAGCTAACTTCTGATAATGGGGGAACCCAGATTCATTTAACAACTGCATGATTCACTTAACAACTGCAGTGATTTGCTTAACAGCTGAAGGAAAGAAAGTCATAAAATGGGGTGAAAGTCGCTTAACAGCCATCTTGCTTAGCAATGGAAATTTTGGACTCAGTTGTAAGTCAAGGACTACCTGTAGTATAATAGGTGAGTTTCTAGCTGCAAATTTCTAAGTTGAGATGGATTTCTGCCAGAGCTGTCCCTGAGGCAAGCTGCCTCTCTCTGCTTGACTGTCAACTACTCAATTTTAAACTGGCTTGACCAGTTTTTTTCTCCCAGTGTTTTTTTTTTTTCTTCTGGCAATGGATAACTCTAGTTTTCTTCCCAAAAATGACTAGACATATGCAAAATAGGCTATAGACATTTTCCCGCAATCATATGTGGAAAATTTAATACCACACTATTTTTGTACAGGCTTAGCATGGGAGGGAAAAGTATAATTGTTGGCACTATGTTACCTGCCAGACAACGAATGTTTTGTTTGGTAAGATTTTTGTTTAACTTCTCGCATGCATACAATAAATCTGAAACTCGTATAATGCCCATATTTTGATCTTTCTTTGTTTGCTTTTCTTCCAAATTACTAATTAATATTGTTGTGTAAATATCCCGTTCTCCATATATAAGGCTACATCTCCAACCTGGGACTTTTGATCCCAACATATTTAGAAGGCCTTAAACTCATTAAAAAAAACTCTTTTAAGAAGTTAATAATGAAAAAATCACATAATAATGTCTGCAATCAGCAGATCAAGAAGTATTCTCAATTTTAGCAAAAACTATATCCCATCCAGAACAATCTCGGTAGGTGGCAGCACCTAATCAATGTTAACTGCCCCCTTTTCACATGATCGGTGCCTGAATCCAACCCCTGAATCCAATGGGATACTCACAAGGGAAAGAAACAGATAACCTTGGCATATGGAGAATTGAAACCAATTGTTTTCCCCAAGAAAAACAACAGCACCCATCATTCTCATCTTAAGCAGCTGCCTTCAAAACTTATCCAGACTTTCCAAAACACTTGTATGCTATGAACATTGATTTTTAGGATAACTTGATTTTTAGGATAAAATTGTACTGTTTAAAAGAGTGATATATGAAAGAACTGTTCAACATGTGAAGTTTTCAAAGTTAATGCTTAGCAGGAAATGATAAAGCAATACACATCTCTAAAGAGTCACAGAAATAAAATGTTTTTTTTTATTTTAAAAGAAAACTAACATAAAATTACAGCTTGCTTTAAATTTTCTATCAACGTGGCATTTTGTGTACAAAAAAGTACGCTATTTCTTCTTTTTTTTTTCCAAAGAGGCTGTACCAGACTGTTGCCACTGTACACACAATTTTAAAATTATTGTTATATGTTACATATTGTTATTTGCCTCATCATGTTTGGGGGACATGAAGTGGGTTTTTTTGTTTTTGTTTGCTGTAACTCTAGTATAAGGGAATATTTCAAGTTATCACTCTTAACAGTTCCACAATCCAGGATCATCTAAGCTTAAGGAACTAAAGTCAACAATAGCTGTTTCTTGCTCTTCTGCCACTTTTTTTTTTTTTTTTTGAATGGTTACATCCATTTCAGGTGGTTTTCTGGTTGCTGCAATAGTTACCTTGCCACTCTGACTGACTGGAAGATCAGACATCATTTCACAGCCTCACTGCAACTAAGAGGCTCATTGTAAAAGGCAGTGTCTATCTAACCCAAGAAAGGCCTTTCCTGCTCTCTCCAAAGGGACATTTTCTTATTTCGTTCTTGACTATTGCTCTGTGCCAGGATAGTGGCCCTTGTTGCAATACTTTGCTGAAAAGAACAAACAGGTGAGGTGGTAAAATGGACTGTGTAAGGGAAGATACCAGCATCTAAAGATTTGAACTGGTTCTGACTAGCAGCTCCACTGTTTCTGAGCAGCTGGCTCTCTTGTCTTCAAATGGCTTTGTAGAAGCATCAGAAACAGGAGGTGGAATACAGTCTCACCTCTCACTTACTACAACTTCTACTCTGGAGGTTTTTAAGAAGAGACTAGACAGTCACTTGTCTGAAATGGTATAGGGGGCTGGAGTAGAAGATCTCCAAGGTCCCTTCCAACTATTCTATTCTATTCTATTCTATTCTATTCTATTCTATTCTATTCTATTCTATTCCGTTCTTATTCCCTTATTAGCTCCACTCTTGTCGCCCTGTTATCTCTCTTATGCATTTCCTTCAGCACAGCCCCACACCAGCTCTGGCCATCTAGAGCAAAGAACACATATATACCAGCAGCAGACGATGATTTTCTAAACTCTTGGACTGTCACCCCAATCTGGCATCGGAGACAGCTGCTTCATCTCATCTCACATTTCAACTCCCGAGCTCTCCTTGTTCCCCTCCCACCTCCCGCCCTTGTGCAACTCTCAGATACTTCTGAAAATCAAAGGACTCTCCAGGGGAGAAAAGGCCTCAAACAGGAAGAAAGAGATTGATGCCTACTACACAGGATGTTATTTGTGATTGTTGTGGTTTGCAGCTGCCCCGTATGTGCATTTATTATTGTTGTTACTTGTTGTTTTTACTTTTTATTCTAGGTTAGACCTTCACTTTATGTCACCAGTGGACATTAAAATTTCATGTTAAATGATTTCTGCAACATAGGCAAATCCATCAGAATGGCATTAGAAGAGCGACGTGTCATTCAAAAGTTTTATATTTGAATAATGCTTCCTATCTTAAAATGCATTCCAGAACTCATCTAAAATGCATACAGTAGCATCATAATTGATCAAACTAAAATTTAAATCAAAATGTCCATGTAATCACTTCCACGTGAATCTCTATCAATAGATAAATTAAAAATTTATTATAATTAATAGCTCTATTTTTGACACAAGACAAAATGCCAGCTTTATAAGACTTTTTAAAGCCCATGGACAGAATAGGAAAAGCCAGCCATAGTAAACATATTTTCCTAGTGGCCTTTTAAATACCTGAAATCCTCTTAACAGCTTTTTGTTATACTAAATCAGCCTCCCCAGCTTAGTGTCCTCCAAGTGAGTTTGGTCACACTACTTGGAAATTGTGACAGTTGAAACTGGACATGTCTGAAGAACTCAGTTTAGGGAAACTGGCATAAAATTTTTCCTCGCCATCTTTTCCATTTACCCCATAACTACTGTCAGAAGAACTTCATAGTCTATGATTCAATTTATATGCTCTTCACTATAAAAATAGGAAAACCAGGCCAACTGACACAAGCAAACTGAAGCATTCTCCAGTCACCGATAATAGCAATTTACATGAAAAATCGTAAATTATTTTTAATCAAACTATTGTCTCGGAAAGCTGCCTAGCCAAAATATAGTTCAGTTATAAAAGTTATTGCTTTAATACGACACTGCTTTGTCAAAATTAATATAACATTCATTTTGATTTTGACAAACCATCCTAAAATGATTGTCACTGTGCCATTTCCATTGAATATTGGCCAAATGTAATTAGCAAATATTGTAATATTAAAGGTAAGATAATACAATTTTATAAGTATGTCTCATGAAAACCACAGTTCAGAATGGAATTCTCTCTGTAGGAAAACCTCTTTTCAGTGCAATGAGATTTGAATGTATTGCAGTTCAAATGGTTAATGGGAAAAATAATTAAATAAAGCAGCTGGACATTTGGCAAAGAAGAATGAAAAATCAAAATTGTGAAAAACTTTATTGACATCCACATATGTCTATTCATTCAGGATAGTGATGGTAGAATCAATTAAACTACATATGGGCTTACAGATTGATCATTGCCTGTAATATTTCATCTATCTAGCATAATATCAAACTCTACTGATCACAACATTTAGAAAAGAGCAGCATAAAGTTTATTCTTAAAACAGGCTAAAAATTCCAACGCACTTAAGACAAGAATTCTCTCTCCAGTTCATATATTGATGGCCGGCCTGATTTACTCTTCATCCTACACAAAGGTACAGTACAGTCACTATTCTGACCTTCAACATCCATATCCAATAAAGAGGGCATGTGGAATTTAGTTCTCTCCTTGGTATCTGTCAGTGACTTAGCCTTTGAATTTTTGTCCACTGCTAAATTACCCATTTCAAAAGGGTTTGGCTTTGTACTTTGAGAAATAGCCAGCCAGGGATCCAATCTGCTTCTTAAAGAAGAAGGTCGAGGTCTTGGAACAATATTGACAATTTCTTGCTTCCCTGGTGAAAGGTCATTTTGAAAGTTTGTTTGTGGCACAGCAGATGCATGCAGATTTTCAAGAGTTTCATTTGAAATTCCATTAGCTGAGTGGAAGAGAAAGACATTGAAGAGAAATATAAAACAAGGTTATATAGTGCTGCTACAGTATAAAAATAACATATATATTAGCCATCACTAACATTTAACTACACAACAAGAAGTAGCATGATACTGAATCATTCTAAGAACTCCATCTCTTTGCCTCACACCCTGCTTTTTCCTCTAGCTTGTCTTCTCTGAGAGACAACAGCTATAGAAATTTAAGAGACTAAAGCAGTGGTGGCGAACCTATGGCACGCCTGCTAGAGGTGGCACTTGGAGCCCTCTCAGTGGGCACACGTGCTGTTTCCCCAGCCCCGCCTCACCTCCGCAACCCCCTCCTCACCAGCAGCCTGTCCAGAGGAGAGTCTCCCCAGGTGCGTCCCATGCGGAGCAGCGCAGCCAAGCACATGGCAGCCGGGCAGCAGGGGCAAAAGTCTCCGCCCTCGCGCTCCATCATGTGCAGATGATGCTGCGAGGTGTGGGCGGAGGGTGTGGCCGCCATGGCGCTGCAAGGCCGTCTGGCGATCTGTGGTGAGTGACCCTGCGGGGGGGGGGGTGGAGCGGGGGCGGAGCAGGGCCGGGGTGGGGGTTGGGCCGGGGGGACAGGCCGGTTTTTGGGCACTCGGTCTCTGAAAGGTTCACCATCACTGGACTAAAGTCTTTCTAATCAACTACTATATTAAGTTTTTACCTTGAAATATTGAAGTCCAAACACGGGGGAGCTATTTTTCAGTCCCAATAATTCCCACTGCTTCTTTTCTGTCTGATGCTTATTAAGTGCAATATTGTTTGAATTATTCATCATACTTTTAACCATCTCTCCCACCCACCCATCCCTGCGCCCCACAAATACCATTTTACTCACTTATGGAATCACGCGCATTTCCATCTGACATGGTCCGCCTATGACCCCACACTTTGATTTTTGAAGACATGGCACTGGACGCAGATTGAGGTTCTTCTTTCAAAGGAAGACTGGGAGATGGCAAATCAGGATTGACAGTGCAATCAACTTTGGCTAGTTGTTCTTGTTTGCCTGCCTGACTTCCAGGCAAGAAACATTCAATGGGAGCATCATCTCCATTGCCAGGCGCTGTGCTCATAGTGGCATCCTCGTTGTCAGACTGAAGGAGGCATTTAGTAGAAATGGAAGATATGGACAGGAGGTTCACAGTGCTTGCATGTGGAGACGATGAAGGGATACACGCCTCCTCTCTCTTAGGCTGCAATCTCACAGGGCTTGCGCTTCTGCGAAACTTCAATGCTCGCTGAAATAGGCTGTCACGTTTCTTCTTTTCCTCCTTAGGCAACATTTCATCCCCACTTTGCAATCTGTTTGGCTCCCTAATATCTAAGCCAAGAGCTATAGAGGCTAGAAGGACAGCACAACCATAGAACACAGTGTCAGTTTTCTTTTTCTGTAACATTCTGCTGGTACTGTTTGTTGGGGTCACTTGTGGAGTGCTATTTGCAGAATTTGCAGAATTTCCTTCAAAGCTGTCTTGTTCTGCAGAAGGTAGTTCTTGGTCATCCTTCCAAAGAGGTAGATCAATATAAGCCTGATTTGGCAATTTTAACTGCTTTGGTCGCTTAGGTTCAAGGCCTTCGGGGGAAAGCTTCTGCTCTGTACAAATGCAAAATTGATTGACGTATATTGAATATGTATTATATTCAAAAGTTAAAATATTTTGAAATGACTAATATGAAATTATAGATAGCATGATGATGGTACAGTCAGGATGTAGTTCTTGAATAAAAAGAAGAGTTTATTGCAGTGTTTCCCAAACCTGACAATGTTAAGGCATGTGGACTTCAACTCCCAGAATTCCACAGCCAGCAACGCTGGCTGTGGATTTCTGGGAGTTGAAGTCCTCATGCCTTAAAATTGTCAAGTTTGGGAAACACTGGTTTATTGTATCACACAGTAATACAAAATTCCTGACTAGTGAAAAGAAAGCGAGATAATAACTTAAAAACCTCACTGCTAGATTTTTTTTTTAGATTCCATGTTTTTCAGAATTTTTTTCCTTTGCTGTGAAACAACACTGTATCTTCTATGTGCAATCCCCTTCCATTTTTATGAATGTCAATTGAATGAAATATCTAAACAATTATCTCTGTGTCCAAAAGAATTTAGTGTGTATAGGCTTAATCTCAACTGTTCCATTAAGGACCTCAGATTCAGGATGACTGCCTGGATTTGAATTTACTGCTGAGAGCACATGACAAGATAAAATATTGTCTGCAATCACTCCTATAAACACCAACTATATTTTAGGGAAGGCAAGGCATATTTGATAAATATGGAATAGAGGTAAATTCTACATCGAGCTAGCAGAATTCTCTTGATAGAACAAGAACTTCCCAATGTTCCTCTTATGCCTTCTATATCTGCTCTAAAGAAATCTCCCTATCCTCCAGCACAGAACTGGGGCACCATGGAAGTGGGTGGGAATTTGATCCATCAGTTCCAGTAACAGAAGGATACCACTGAATATAATCCCCATGTATCAGCATAAGAAGACTTAGATTTCCTTCCCTTGCAAAATGTAGAATTGGTCAGGATAGCAATGTAGTTAATACTGGGAATTCCAGTCCATACATTCCCTGCCCTGCTAAATGCTTTCAGTATATATGAAATCTTGATGTCCAGTTTCAAAACAATAAAGTCTAACATAGGAATAGGGCTTCCCTGGACTGAAAACTGTATTTCAGTCTTATGTACCAGAGTGAACTCTGTACCCAAAAAGACACCAAGTCCATAAAAAGTAGGCAGGATCAAATGGAAAAATGAGTAGGATCGAATTTTAAAAAGGATGTACATCTTTAATACATTGAAGGTACATATAAAGAAACAAACAAAATATTTAAACAAAACCTTTACAAATATTTGCTGCCAAATTTTAGTAGTGGACAGGAATTTTGGTAGCTCACTAAAAAATCATGCCAATGCTGTTTAGAAGTTACGATTTATGGCTTACGGCCCCCTGAGCATCTGAGTGCTCTTCTCTTCTAGGGCCTGAAAGTAACTCTATTTCAACACCTACCTTGGTCCATGAACAAAGAAGCTAATGGGACATCTTTATGGTTCTTCATCAAAAGTGCTGACCAAGGACTACCACCATCGGAGAGAGGTCTTATTCTGGAATCAGAATAATTATAACAAGCATTACTCTTTTTTAGACAAATATGATTCTAAAGACATAGTAAATAAAATGAAGAATGCATCTCTGTTTTTCCTGCACAGCAGAATATATTGAGACTTTGCTACAATATTGGACTGATTATATAGGCTGACTAAGTCCACAATATCTGTCCTAGAAGTGTTCTGAGAGCTATTTTGCACACCATATTCAGTAATAAAGCAAGCTAGTGGGCACCTCTGTACTTCCTTCATTGGGAATATTAGGCATAAAAAGCAACGATTGTGTATTGCAATTTATATCAGTAAATTGGAAATGGGGATAGAAACCCTTTTTAAAAAAACAAAACAAACAAAAAACACCCCTACTACTTACTAAATGCAAACATGAATTACCAGCACAAAATTACAGGATGAGAAGAGTTAATTATCTAAGGCTGTCCCACGGTAGTTTGCTTTTTCTGGATAAAGTTATTGTTAGAAGAAGTTGAGAACTATCAATTACATTAAAGACCTGCAGCTTAGCTACTAACTATGATTCTGAAAAAAAAAAATAAGCTGGTCCTTATATTTTTTACAAGTTCAGAAAAAATATGTAGTACTCCAGTACTACAACTGATATGAGTTTCTAAATAAACTTTGCATTGAAAAAAAATTTTTTTTTCCTAAATATATATTGAAAAAGTAAGACCTAAGTTGCCATATTTTCTCTAGCCAAGATTCTCTTTCCCAAACTAAAGAGAAAGTAGAGGACTTTGATATACTCTCATCCTAAATCTGTACGGCATCTGTTTTGCTCCATTTTGTAGGGGATGTTCTTAAGTATTTGGGATGCAGAGCTGAGAAAGAGATTTGGTTTAAGTATCAGTCCTCAAATTTTCAACTAAATGCTTTCCCTTATTGAATCTGCATATTTTGACACAGAGAACTCTTGAATATTCAGTCCAACATGTGCAATTGTACTTTTGACTTGTCCATTCATGCAGCTATGGTTATTTGAGTGTCTTCACAGTTGTGTGATTTTCATTGTCTCCCATCCAATCTACACATGATTAAACTTCCTAAGAAGTACAATATCTAGGAATTTTTCATAGACACCCTGTATCGTCCATTCTTATGGTGCCCATCAACTATACCTCTCTTTGCAGTCTGCACGCTCTTTTGTTTGAACTGAGTTTGGTCCCCAAGTGCAACCTTTCTTTTTAAAGTTTCTTTTCACATCTTCAAATTCTTCCTGGTGGTAAGCTGTGCTTTTCCCCCATGTTCGGTTGCTCTCATCTGAGGTTACTGGAAAAAGATAAAAGATCTCAGCAAGAATTCGGCACCTACCGTAAGATTTGCATAACAGTACCACCATAGAGACATTTTTCCCTTCCAAAGTACAGGTAAGAAGGTGATCAAATTAAGCAGGCAAAGAATAAATCTACCAAGGTAAGAGGGTAAGAAAAGAAAGTCAATCAACAGATAGTGGTTTTTCATGCTTTTAATTTTTCTTTATTTTTAGATAAATTCAGATCAGCTACTATTTCTGAATACTTTCATTAGATATAACTGAAATAATGTCTTCGATGAGAAAGTCAAGACTTAATGCGCAAATATAATATTTCCATTAATCCGAAATCGCTGGATATCCAAGTAAGTATTCAGCGTATCGCTTTACACAAATTTAGCTAAGAAAGCCAACCAACACCTTGTATTAGTGAATATCAGCTTGCCTTTTGTCTTAACCCCAGAGGGAAGTTCATATTCACTTGTGATATCTACATCTTGTTGGTACACATATATACTGTTTCTTTGCCCGTTAGCTGTACCTGAGTCAGTTTTGGAAATCACTGAAGAAACAATTAAGAGAATATACATGAATCCACCCAGTGGCACTTTGCCTAGATCAGGGGTAGGCACCCTGGGCTCTTTTATGACTCATGGACTTCAACTCCCAGAATTCCTGAGCCAGCTATGCTGGCTCAGGAATTCTGGGAGTTGAAGTCCATGAGTCATAAAAGAGCCGAGGTTGCCTACCCCTGGCCTAGATAGTAAATCAACACTAGTTTCAAAAATTTTCTCAAATGGAGCTCTCAGTGCCCAACGATTGCATGCTAGGAATGGCTTAACAAAGTGTGGCAGAGAACAGCATGAGAACAATTCCATGTAGCCTTCGACTTACAACCCAAAGTTGAGCCCCAAAGTTCCATTGCTAAGCAGGACAGTTGTTAAGTGAGTTTTGTCCCATTTTATGACCTTTTTTGCCACAGTTCTAAAGTGAATCATTTCATTTGTTAAGTGAATCAGGCGTTCAATAAGCAAATCTGGCTTTCCCCATTGGCTTAGTTTGTCAGAAGCCAGCTGGGAAGGTTACCAATGGTGATCATGTGATCCTGGGGCAGTGCAACTATCATAAATACATGCCAAGTGCCCGAATTTTGATCAAGTCACCATGAGGATGCAACAGTCATAAGTGTGAAAAACCATCATGATACTTTTTTCAGTGCCATCCTAACTTTGAATGGTCACTAAGCAAATGATTGTAAATCAAAGACTATCCGTATACAGTTTTTTCATGCAGGACGAGGGCTGAGGAGATTGAGGATCTAGTCTTTTCTAAGACCAGAACATTCACTGGATGATTATGACCAATCACCCCGTCTAAGAGAATCCTATTCTACAAGGCTGTAGTAAGAAAAGATGGAATACAATTTATGTTGGCCTGAGCTCCTGGGGGAAAAGCCAGATATAGCTACAATAAACAAAAAATATATATAAGTACTTGGCGAACCATCTTTAAGTAAGTCAGTCCTACAATTTGAAATACTTCCCTCAATAGTTTAATTGCTATTTAATAGTGTGAAATCTCCATTGATGATTTTGTAGCACTTATCCAATCTCGGCAGCATACCTTGGGCATTTATTTGATTTGAGTCAGTTTATCCATCTATATAAAAAAATATTGACTTCGACATTGCTACACAACTCTCTTATACTGCACAGCAATGGAAACAGTTCTGAAGGCAGTGAGAAGATAACAATGACAACCTGGGCATGATTGTGAGAATGACAGTTTTACATATTACTGCATTTTTTCTAATATCTGTAAGTACACAGAGGATACAAAAATTAATTTATACTTCCTGCACACTCTTGAAAACAGTAAAGTTTTTAGGACACTCTAGAATGGGCTAGATGGACTATGGTAAATGGGGATATTGCCAAAAAAAAAAAATCAGTGGAAGTACTTTGCTTAATATAAAGTTCCTCTTTCTCTAAGAAACCTCTGTAATTCATGCCCCTGGTTCTGATGATTCCCAATTGTTGGGTGAGAAATTTCTAGAAAAATTGCTGCCATCATTGTCCAGGGGGGCATCTAATAGTACTTGCTATTAATTTAAGATTATCAATGTTGGGTCCCAATGACTAAGACACAGACTCCTTCCACAGGAAACAAATGAAGAAGGGAGAAAACCATATGATAGTGTATCCTAAGATCTTTTTCAATTTGCAAGTTCTAGGAGTCCCAGGAACAATCTAAATGCAGAAGATGGCTATGCATGCAATTTACCTAAGGGCATGTGCATTTTTTAAAATTTCAAGCAATTCTGATAAGTAGTTTCTATTTTGAACTGAATCTGATTGGGATCAGGGTGAAACCTACACTCTTATCTGCTTCACGCAAGAATTATAAACTCAGTAATTTATTTTGCCCATTTGATGATCTCTGAAAGAAACCAAGAGCCCAATCTAATTTTCAAAAAAAAAATATTTAATATAATCTTAGTAAACTTTCTATTTGTTGGAGCCTCAGACTCATCATGACAATTATCCTTTTAAACTGAAATATAGGAAATTTACTGGCGCTAATTCATAGAAATTACAAGTGGACTTGGATGAAAATAAGAATTTTCAGAGAAGAGACAAAGACTGTAGAAGAAAGCAGGAGTCAGAATTATATCTATGGGAATTAAGAAGCCCAGGAGGAAAAAGGGGAAAAACTATATAAAACCAGTTTATTTAATTATATTTAAATAATGAGTTGCTATTTCTGGTAAGGCTTAATGGTTATTTGGATTGTGGTTTTTTTGGAAATGTTTAATAATGTAATGGACTAGTTTGTAATATTTATATTGTTTTTAATATTTAAGAGTTTATTATTTCTGGTAAAGTTTAATAGTTTTTCATTCTTTTTTAAATGTTTAATTGTTAAGAGACAGTAGATGTAGTGTTTCTCAACCTTGACAATTTTAAGGCATGTGGACTTCAACTCCCAGAATTCCACAGCCAGCATTGCTGGCTGTGGAATTCTGGGAGTTGAAGTCCACATGCCTTAAAATTGTCAAGGTTGAGAAACACTGAGTCACTTAGACTAAATGGAGACTAAATGGAGAGAGACTACATATTTTTTTGTAAAAAAAAAAATCTGGATCTTTGCTGATTATTAAGGAGATTCTCTGTTTAGAGATTTAAAGATGAGTTTATAGAAAATGAGGTGAGGTATAGAACAAAGATGCAATTAACGTTGAATATACCGTACTTGCTGTATATAAATTTCTTATTAGAATTTATTTCTTTTTTCTTCTTTTGGGGGCCCTCCTGCACTTTTTAAATGTTTTTCCTTTTTTAAAATGTACTTTTGAATTAGGTTTTTAAATCTGTTTTATATAATCCTTAATAAAAATTATAGAACTATTAATTTCCCAATTTGTAAAAAAATATTTTGTTAAAAGTGGATGTGATCCCTCTTGAAATTTCCTTCTACACAAAAAGTGTCTTGGTAAAGATAAAAAAAAAAGGATATCTGTAGTGGTATATCAACCATTTAAATTGTGTGATTGCAGTACAACCCAAAGCAGGGGAGAAAATATGCTGCATGAGTAAGAAAATGGCTTCAACTTTACCCAAATAAATACACAAATTTTAATGTTGGGAAGAGCTCTCCTTCAACTTTATCTATTAACTCTGAGGGAATAGAAGATAATGGGAACAAAGGATTAAGAAAATGGTGTTCAAAGTGAAGAAAATAATCTTTTGTTTGCAAGACATCCAGGTTGAAAAACTGACAGACAATACCCTCTTTCAGTGCTGGGAAACAGGAGTGATAATTTATTATCCTCAAACAGAACACACTGAATAATTAACCAGCATTAATGACTGAATGCAATGGGAAAATACTGAGATTTAAGCTGAATGTAACACTCCCTTCTTTTCCTTTGCTGGAAAGGACAAGTTCCATGCCAACATGCACTGTTCACATATTTTTTTTCAGCCTTTCTAAAGGCAAATGTAGATTTTTTAAAAATTTAAACATTAACATGAAAGCAGCATTTCAAATTCTCCAGACACAACTCAATTATGCTTATGTGTAATGATCTCACTTGGCCAGTGCACATCTGGCATCCTGTTACTTATAGAAACTGAAAATTGTGTGTTTCTCTTTTGTGAATTGTCAAATCCAGTCAATTACTTCTTTGTAATTAAAATAACACAGAAATTCCATAATTGGAATCAATAAGTTCAAAGTTCAAGATGCTAAGAATAATCAACAGAGAAGACTTTTGTCAGATATATATCTTTTGGAGTGGTTGAATGTGACATGGGCGAAAATCTATTCACACAACAGTATTTCTTCCTCTTCTTGCTCTGCCTCAACATCTATTCTGGGGGTTAAACAATCTTCTGGAGGAGAGTTTGGGCAAACGTGAAAAGCTGCAGGGAAACAGCAATCATTCTCTCCAATTCTATCAGCAGAAATCAATTCTGCTGAGGGAAACACATGACTTTATTTACCCCTCACTGTGAATTTGAGGAAGCTTCTGGCTTGCCAATTTTGGAAACAAAATGCTTGACTGATGGACCATGTCTTGATCCAACAAGACACTTGTTTATACTACAGAAGTGCAACGTACAAAACTGTATAAGTAAGCAATTTTAAATTTTCCACCTCAACAATTAACAGCTATAACTGTGTGCCCAGTTACAAATGTGCAAATATACTGGTATCAGCAGAGCTGGTAGATAAAATGAGTAACTGCAGTAGTCCCTGCCTTTGACAATGTCCTCTTGGCCAAAGAGTCTTGTGTAACATTCATAAATTCCTTCCTGGAACCTCACTTCTGTTTGGGTCCAAAGTCTCTGGTGAAGGATGAAATTACATATATCCACAACCTCACCAGTACAAAGATATATTGATATTTTCAGTCCTTTGCACAAATGAACACATGTCCCAGGATAATGTTGCAGGATCCAATCTGGGTTGGTCACCAGGACCAGAGGTGGACTCTTTAGTGCTTTCCCCATTTACATTCAACTCCAGCAAAAACATGACTGGCAAAATCTTTTTTTTCTGCCCTCTCCCTAAACACTATCTTTTTTTTAATGCCCAGCCTGCGAATGAGATTTATTTTACACCCAGTTGTACGGATGTCAAGTACAAGTAGTCCTTGACATATGAGCACAATTGAGCCCAAAATTTCTGTTGTTAAATGAGACATTTGTTAAGTGAATTTTGCTCCATTTTACAACCTTTCTTGCCTCAGTTGTTAAGTGAATCACTGCAGTTTATAAGTTAATAACCCAGATATTAAGTGAATCTGGCTTCCCCATTAAGCTGATAGCATCCAAACACAGTTGTGAAGTGTGTAAAATCTGTTGTGTTTTGCTGTCTATTACACTGATTAACACTGATTGTTGAACATTTCAGGTTGATGTGCCTCCCTGGTTACATATCTGCTACCATTCTCCATTGATTCCCTAAAGAGTTTAAGCCAATAATGCTCAGTTGGCAGTAATGCTAGGTGATTTAACTATACAGCCATTACTGGTTTAGACCAATCATGTATTAATTAAGCAGTAGAATGGTGAATGAATCATCTTTCCTACTGCCTCCTCAACAAAATGTAGAGGAAGCTGGAAGTCAGCATCAATTGCCTATATAAAGGAAAGACAAGAAGGAATGAAGAAATACATTCTAAGTAAAATTGCTGTTATTCATCTTCTGTCACCACCCCCATTTTAAAACATTTTATTCCACTTGGGTTACAACAAAATAGGGTGTAGAAGAATGGGCATGAGAAGAAGCCTAAGAAGACAGGTCAGGTCATGCTATATTTAATGGATGTTTTTCCACTTGCTGCTGGCATGCAGAAACAGGACGACACAGGAATTACCTAATCACTTTGCCTATCAACTGGTGAACAAGCAAAATCAAGATAGCACTATTTGGCGCAGTCAAAACAGGTGGTAGGATGGGATGGGCATGGAAAATAGCAAAATAACTGCCTGAATAGTTTTGTGCCAACTCAAGTGGAAACATTTTAATTCAGCAATGGGGAAAGGCCCAATTTAAGAAAAAAAAGAAAAAGAACTGAATTCTATTTTTTCCTCATTTTCCCTTTTAATAGCTTAGCATGTTACGCAGTCTTCTTATATATTGCTTTTATTTGCTTTGTGTTCCTGAGATGAGTGACAGTGTACATATATACCCAACCAACCTTTTATATTAATCAGAGATACTGACAATATATTTTCTACAAGGCAAAAGAATTTACATGAATTGACTCTACAAGACTTATGTAAAAGTAAACCTTAGGAATGATTAAGGGAGCATGAAAGTATCCAGTCTTTTCCCAATTTATCCAAAGTGCTACACCTGATTAAATAGCCAGTTCCATTGTTGTCTCTTGGTTTGTGTGTGTGAGTGGAGGGCACCATATTTAGGGACACAAGCAGAGATTAGATGAAAGAAAAATAGAATTAATTTAATTTGAACTATCACTGTGATGGTTTAACTCAGTGGTTCTCAACCTTTTTAATGCCACGACCCCCAGCCGGTCGTAAGTCGAGGACTACTCAACTGGTCGTAAGTCGAGAACTACTCAACTGGTGCAGCACTGTTTGCAGAATGGGACTTTGGCGGGCTCAGCAGGGCAGAGACAGCCTGGACAATTCCTATTGGCTTTTGAAAGCCAATAGAATTAGACTCTATTCAAGAGAGTCTATTCTATTGGCTTTCAAAAGCCAATAGAATAAAAGGGAGTAGCACAGCTAAGGAAAAGTGGGGAAAAATGGCAGACTGTATTGTTTGGCGACCCCCGTGAAATGGTCGTTCGACCCCAAATGGGGTCCCGACCCACAGGTTGAAAACCACTGGTTTAACTCCACTTCAGATCACAATTAATGGTTATATCAGCACCAGAATTTACCATATTACTACACATTCGTAGAATTACTGAAATTAACCAATAATCATTATTTTTTTTTCATTCTGTGATGTTACTCAATGTAATTTTCTGCAGAAATAGGTCACAATGTGGTCAGTTCAGTTTTTTCTAGTCAAACAAGTTTAAGATTACACTTAACAGTACGAAATATTTTTCAGAGTGATAAAAAATTATTGTAAAATGTATCAAGATCAACAGGATAGAAATACTCATTTTTTTTAAACTTACATTGTATAGCTCGAAGGCGAGGAATTATTGGAGGACTACTTGGTGGACTAGAACTATTACTGTTTAAACTTCTGCGCTTATCTATATTTGGGGAAGCTTGCACTGTGATTTTATGCTGAAAATCTGTTATAAATAAAAAAGACAGGTTAAGTTGAAATGTTTCAAAATAAAATTTCAACAAGAGACTATCTGGCTGCATTATATTAAATAGATACACATACAATATTGAATTTTAGCACATTCCTAAGAAAAATCCTTCACTAATAAGAGCTTAAAGACCATATTAACTTACAAATTCTTTAAGGAAAGCCAATTTGGTGCAATGGTTAAGAAACCAGAAACTAGTTCTGGGCCTGCTTTAGGCACAATGCCTTCTGGGTGACCTTGGCCCAGTCACTCTCTCTCAGCCTTAGGAAAGAGGCAAGGACAAGTTCTGAAATCTTGCCAAGAAAACTGCAGAAACTTGTCCATGCAGTCAGCAATAGTCAAGACTGTCTCAAATGCAGTTTTAAAAAATGGTTTGGTATTGCAGTGTTTCTGCATAACTACCTTAAGAGGCAGATTAATTATCCGAGAAGTTTCCTATTTGACTGGAGATTGGAATGTGATTTTCAAAGTATGTATTGTGGAGAACTGACTTTCTTCAGTAGTTAGCTCTGCTGTGCCAGAGAAGCATTATGATGTGAATGGAAACAGATTCTTATAAGCAGAATAGCAAACATCTAATAGAAACAGCACTCATAAACAGCTCACAGTAGCAGCAGCTCTCAAATCAGTCTGTTATGAAAATGCATAGTGTGCAAAAGGTAAATTATAGATAATTAATATAGCAACAATTCTGAGAAAGATGAGACATAACTGATAAATAGCACAGGTTATTGAAATGATGTTGTTAACAGAAAGACTAAGGACACAGAAGCGTGAACAGAAACACCACATGGATGTACTTATAAATGCTGTGAAGAATTTTGGAAGCCCCTTTTTTCCTGCCTTCCTTTTCAATTTTTCCTCAACTTTTTTTTCTTTTCTTGCACCTTTTCTTTGATTTCTTTCTTTTTTCTTCCCTACTTTATATTAGTCTGAATTAGTTCTTATCTTCTTTTTTAAAAGCTCAAAAAAATCATATAAGCTAAGAAACACACATGAATAAAGGAGAGTGTGCATAAAACTTTCCTTTTCCTAATTAGTTACCTAATATAATATAAAGCATTGTGGGTATAGAGCAGGAAGTGTTTTAATCCATCTCTTTTTCAAATTAAATATATAATAGCACCTTATTAGAAAGTATTATAAATAAGTAATATTAATGCCATCAAAAAGAAGCAATTCTAATTTCATCAGACACATTGAAATTTGAGTTGTTTATGTACTTTCATGGGTTCTTCTAAATTGCAACTAAGTGCAAAAAAGAGACAAAAGACTTGAAAATAATTTGTCCAACTAATAGGAGTGTTATCCATCTTTGTTGCCCTTTAGTGTTCTCAAAGAGGCCCGAAGCATTGATATTCATAGAAATGCATGTTATGGGGCCCTACTTCAAACAATTATCCTCAGTATAGTGACATATAAGCTTTCTGTTTTCATGAAGTTTTTATAACTAAAAAGTGGATCAGAACTCTATGTAGAACAAGCAACACTTCTAACTCTCTTCAGAATTTACTAATGTCTTGCATGCATCTAATAGTGCCCCGTTTGGGGATTTGAGATTATGGCACTAGGTTTATACAAGGCAACTTAGATTCACTCTGACATTATGCCACGGAGGTGATGTGATTCTTTTGGTCTAAGCAAAGATACCACATCAATTGCTTCAACCAGGCACTTCACCTAACACTGAAGCTTCTTCCTGCCTTTTCTATCCCTTGCCAAAGCAAGAAAAGTCACATGCCATTTGTCAATCCCATGGTTTCTCCACAGTGCACAGAAAAAGGCAAATGGTCTCCTGTTCCATTCACCAATGTTTTTGGGAGGTAAGGCCAAAAGAAGCTGAACATGGTGTCCTCCAGCAGAAATTGACAAGTACCCCCAGAGAAGTGGTTCTGAAAAGGAGCTGCAAAGCAGGGCAAAGCAAAGCAAAGTTGGTTGGTTTTGTTTCAGTTGGGTTTGTTTCTAGAAGTGAATGGCAATCACTTGGACCTTTGTCCAAGAAAGCACCCCTCTGAACATCTACCTGAGATGATGCTACTGGCTTTTAATATGGCAATTCTGAAATTGTCAGCAACTGAATTCAACACGCTTGTCTTAATTCAAATGCACTACTTGTCTTAAATAAAGCTGCTCAAGGTAAGGGCAGGAAAAAGGAACAAACCTGAAGGCAGACTAATTCTGTTCCCATCTTTAAGTTTTAATCGACTTTTTTTAAATTTCCCCTTTCTCTTCTTAACGTTAGGCTTCTCTTGATTTAACTGGAATATCAATATATTCAATTCACGTTCCAGTACGTCAATCTCCCGTTCTGCTAGCTGCTGCTCTCGTCGTTTCAGCAACTCTTCTTGGGATTTCTGATGAAGAGCAGCTCTTGTTAATTCTTCTTCCCTTGACCTCAGCTCCTAACAATTATAATGGAAATAGTGGTTAGAACATTATCTTCTGCCTCCTGATGAACAAGGTGGACCTTCTCACTCCAGTGCTGTCTACCCAACCCAATGGATCTGGCAGGAGAGGCTTGATCTGGGTCCTGTCCATGAGAGAACACTATATAACGGGACCCAGGAGAAGGCTCTTTTTTGCCATGGCACCCACCCTTTGAAACATCATTCCCCCTCCCCCCCAGCTCAGATTTGTCCTGACCCTGCTGGCTTTTGACAAGGCATTAAAAACATGCCTTTGCCATCAATCCCAAAGCCCAACTGGGGGTGATACTGATTTTAGGTTATATTAACTGTGACCTGTTAAATTATTCTTGGCTGCTATTTCATATTGTGTGGTGTTATTTATTGGTATTAATCATTGGTTGTGTTTTTAGTCTGTTTTTATTTATTTTTTTAATTGTTAGCTGCCCAGAACCATGCATATGAGAAGGAGGGTCCTATATATTAATTAAATAAATAAATGGGTACATTCACAGTGATGTTATTTAGCAATTATCTAAACAGGAGAACCCCCACTGTATAGCATGTACAAAACATGGCTAATTGGAGGCAGCCGATTTTCTATTTGTAAAGAATTTGGCTAAGCTTTTTTCAGCTGAAAGTTGTAGAGAAACCTCTGGGAAACTAGCAGGGAGAAAGTCAGTGGGGATCGCGTGATGCTCCAGATGTTTTGGAATTGCACTCAAGGCACCTATTATTCTTGGTGCTATCTTTGCTTCCATTTGCCATATTATTGTTATTAATCAGTATTGTTTCCCCCTATCACTTGGGTTTCTTGCTAACTTCTGCAAGAGATTACAAAGTCTGTGTCTATGTTATTATTTTAGCATAATTCTGCTGTTGGAGGAGAGAAGAAAGAAATAATCATTTTCAGTAAGGTACCAGCTAATTAGAATGTAACAGACATGGCAGTCCCCAAGGGTAGCATTCCTGCCTGTGAAATTTAAATGTAAATAACAAGTTTCAGTTAAACTGACAAGCATGGAAAGTTTTCCATTAAGATGTGTAAATGAAGAACGTGTAACCTGCTTCATTTTATGCATATGTTATAAAATCAGAGGGATAACAAGCAGGATATTTTTATTTTTCACTATACAGAATACAAAACCAATTTCTAGACCAGTGGTTCTCAACCTGTGGGTCGGGACCCCATTTGGGGTCGAATGACCATTTCACGGAGGTCACCAAACAACACAGTCCGCCATTTTTTCTCCCCTTTTCCTTAGCTGTGCTACTCCCTTTTATTCTATTGGCTTTTGAAAGCCAATAGAATAGACTCTCTTGAATAGAGTCTAATTCTATTGGCTTTCAAAAGCCAATAGGAATTGTCCAGGCTGTCTCTGCCCTGCTGAGCCCGCCAAAGTCCCATTCTGCAAACGGTGCTGCACTAGTTGAGTAGTCCTCGACTTACAACCAGTTGAGTAGTCCTCGACTTACGATCGGTTGGGGGTCGCGGCATTAAAAAGGTTGAGAACCACTGTTCTAGACTATTAATCATTCCTTTGTATAGGCTTCATCCTTCTTGCTGCAACTGATTTTCCTAAGGATGACTATATTGGTGTTGGTTATGACCTTTAAAGCCCGTAATGGCATGGGTCCAAGCTACCTGATGAACTGCATCATCCCGCTAGGACAAGTATGTCCTAATCATGCCAGCAGAGATGGCCTACTTCGGATCCTATCTGTCAAAGAACTCCAACTATGAGGATAAGGAAGAAGAGCCTTCTCTATTGCAGTGCCCAGTCTTTGGAAAATCTTACCCTCTAAACTAAGATCTGCGCTCCCCCACCATCCTTTCAACAAGAGTTTGAAGAGCTGGCTCTGCTGGTTGGCCTAGGAACCAAATGGGGAGTTCCACACTGGAGGTGGATGCTGGACTGATGGCAAAGTCCCCCTCCCCTTCTTGTTCGCTGCTCTCCACTCATCCATCTATTTGGTTATCACATTGAGGTATTCTTGTTGTGTTCCTTTTTCATTGTTTATTTTACTGTTCTATTATTTTAGTCCTGTTTACACTCCTTTCATTTTCTTCTTGTTATTATTGTAAACCTCCTAGAATAGCCCCACAGTGAGATAGGTGGCAAATAAATTAAACACACAAATAAATAATTAACTTTGGTTGTTTCCTGGGATGTTGGAAACCAATAAACCAAGTAAGTTTTAAGCATCAACCTCCAGAGCTGTCTCAATTATAACAATAAATCTGGGCCCCTCATCTGCCCCAAAGACCTAGGTAATTCTTAAAATTCTAGGAATTCTCAATTCACTGTTTGGAAATGAGGCAAACTCCAAAATATTCAAAGAACTACTCAAACTATTTGTTCTGAAAAGGAACTTTTTAAAAAAATGATAATAATAACAACAAAAATGGCAGCCAGTCTTAAGAACTAAATGTCATAATGGTAAATGAGAACAAACAATCGGGTAAAGAGCACCACTGATTTAGAAAAAAAAAAGTTTAATGGTTTTTCTTGTCCAGTCGTGACTGACTCAAAGGGATGGTGCTCATCTCCAATTCCCAGCAGAAGGAACCTGCGTTGTCTGAGACACATTTCTGTCATCATGTGGCCAACATAAAAATATGGAATGCAGTAACCTTCCTACTGAAGCGATACCTATTTATCTTGAATGCATTTGGGTTAATATGAAAGGGGGGGAAATGACATTGTCGTAGGTGTATACTATAGGCCACCCAACCAAACAGAGGAAATAAATGAACTTTTTGCTAGTCAGCTAACTAAAGTATGTAGGAAGCACATCACAATAGTAATGGGGGTTATGACCTCCAGCAGGGTTGGCATGCTCACATATGGATGGGGCAAAGCAGAAACCACCAATATTTTTTAAGACATAAGGTCCGACAAGAATTAATAAAAAGCTGGAATATAGTTAAACATCAATATTACACAAAGATTCCGGCTTGGCTATCGCCATTGGAGGCAGTCACATATCCCAATCTGTATAGGAAAGACAAAGCTATTATATATAAAGACATCCAGACAGAAGAAGGTTATTTAAAACAAAAACAAGAACTAAAACAAGGAATAGACATGGAGTGGTGGTCTTATCTCCAGATACAAGCAAGATACCTGAAGGATAAGCAAGAATGGGATATTAACAGACAAAATACGGGATTAGATAAAATACTGCTAGGCCCGGAGAAAAAACAAATAAAGAATATTTATAAACACCTATTGGAATATAAGCTATATGAGAAGCAGGTTAAAGAAACAATGGTGACATGGGCAATAGATCTAGGATATAATATAAATATGGATCTATGGGAGCAAAATAACAAAATCACATTGGTGACATCATATAAAGAAAACCTGTATAAGATGGTTTACAGATGGCATCTCCCTCCGGCCAGATTAGCCAAAATGAATAATGGATATTAATCTACTGTATGTGTTGGAAATGTAAAAAAGAAAAGGGCACCTTTTTTCATGTATAGTGGACATGTAGAGAAGCACAGGTGTACTGGCGTATGGTTTGGGAATGGGCAATAGAAATGACTAGGTAAAACATTCAATACAAACCTCAGATATTACTATTAGGAATACTAGAGAAAAATGTAAATAAAGAAGACACATATTTAATTATTCATGTGGTTACGGCGGCAAGGATACTATTTACTCAAAAGTGGAAAGCAATGGAAGTACCAAGTGGGGAAGCACTAATAAAGAAAATTATGTATTGTGCAGAACTAGATAGGATAACTAAAAGATTAAAAAATCAGGAAGAAACAGAATTTTATCGAATATGGAATAAATTTTATAGATGGAGGGAAAAAATGGAGGTCACAGTAAAGAGATAAGTTAAGATAGAGACCAGAAATGTATAGTTGTATATAGATATATTGTATGTAATTAATGTACAATATGGACAGAGATGTCAGTCAAAGACGATTTACCATGTTTAATGTTTTTAATCCTTTTTTTTCTTTGTACTCAATAAAAACTTATTAAAAAAAATAATAGTAATGGGGGACTTTAATTACCCTGACATCAACTGGGAGACAAACTCTGCACCAAGTGGAAGATCAAACAGATTCCTGGCAAACCTAGCAGACAACCTTGTCTCCCAAAAAGTAGAGAAGAGAACTAGGGGATTAGCCATATTGAATCTAATTCTCACTAACAGAGATGAAATGATAGAAGGTGTTGAAGCCACAGGAACCTTGGGGGAAGTGATCATGCAATATTGGAATTCAACATTATGAAAGCACAAGCAATAGAACACAGTCAAACTAGAGTCTTGGACTTTAAGAGACTTAATTTCAGTAAACTTAGAGAGGGCTTGGGAAGGATTCCATGGATGAGAATCCTCAAGGGGAAAACAACTCAAGAAGCTTGGGAAATTTTGAAAAGTGAGATAATAAAAGCCTAGTCTAGCACAATACCAACAAAGAAGAAAAATAACAGCTCTCAAAAGAAACCAGCATGGCTGCATAAAGAATTCTCTGATAAAATGAAAGATAAAAAGGACAAGTATAAAAAGTGGAAAGAGGGGCATATAACTAAGGCAGAATATCAGCAAATAGCCCGAGATGAAGTGCAAAGATGAAGTGAGGAAAGCTAAGGCTCAAAATGAACTAAGGCTTGCGACCAAAGTAAAAAATAACAAAAAAAGCTTCTTTCAACATGTAAAAAACAAGAAAAAAGTTAAAGAAATGATTGGTCCATTAGTGGAGGAAAGTGGCAAGAAGGTGCAAGCAAAGGGAGAAAGCAGAACTATTTAACTCGTTTTTTTTGCATCTGTCTTTATACAAAGGAAAAAATAGTCCAACCTATCAAAAATAGTGCCATAAAAAACAAAATAGAAATACACGTTAAGATAGGCAAGAAAATGATAAGTGAGCACCTGTCCAGCCTAGATGAGTTCAAATCACCAGGACCAGATGGATTACACCCCAAAGTTCTCAAGGAACTGGCAGATGTGATCTCAGAACAACTGAACTATATTTTTCAAAGATCCTGGAGCACTGGGGAACTACCAGAGGACTGGAAAAGAGCTGATGTAGTTCCCATCTTCAAAAAAGGGAAAAAATGGATCCAGGAAATTACAGACCTATCAGCCTGACCTCAATATCTGGGAAGATTGTGGAAAAGATAATCAAACAACGAATCAGCAAACACCTAGAGGCAAACAAAGTCATTACTAAAAGCCAACCTGGGTTTGCCAAAAACAGATCATGCCAGACAAATCTTATTGCATTCTTTGACCAAGTGACAAAATTAGTGGACCAGAGGAATGCTGTGGATATAATTTACTTGGACTTCAGTAAGGCATTTGATAAAGTAGATCACAACCTATTACTTGATAAGATAGAAAAATGTGGTTTAGACAGCATCACCACCAGATAGATTCATAGCTGGCTGACCGGCTGTACTCAGCATGTGGTCTTCAATGAAACTGCATCTACATGGAGGGAAGTGTATAGTGGGGTGCCCCAGTGCTCTGTTCTAGGCCCAATGCTCTTCAACATCTTCACCAACGATTTGGATGAGGGGATAAATGGGTAACTCATCAAATTTGCAGACGACACCAAGCTGGCAGGAATAGCCAACACTCCAGAAGACAGGCTTAAGATACAGGAGGATCTGGACAGACTAGAACACTGGGCACTATCTAACAAAATGAAATTCAATGGTGAAAAAAGTAAGGTTCTACATTTAGGCAAGAAAAACCAAATGTACAGGTATAGTATAGGTGATACCTTGCTTAATAGTAGTAACTGTGAGAAGGATCTCAGAGTCCTAGTGGACAATAACTTAAATATGAGCCAGCAGTGTGGTGCAGCTGCCAAAAAAACCAACACAGTGCTGGGCTGCATTAACAGAGGGATAGACTCAAGATCACGTGAAGTATTAATACCACTTTACAATGGCCACACTTGGAATATTGCATCCAATTTTGGTCACCATAATATGAAAAAGATGTTGAGAATCTAGAAAGAGAACAGAGAAGAGCAACAAAGATGATTAGGGGACTGGAGACTAAAACATATAAGGAACGGTTGTTGGAATTGGGTATGTCTACTTTAATGAAAAGAAGGATGAGGGGGGACATGATAGCACTGTTCCATATCTCAGGGGCTGCCACAAAAAAGAGGGAGTCTATTCTCCAAAGCACCTGAAGGCACGGCAAGAAGCAATAGATGGAAACTAATCAAGGAGACAAGCAACCTAGAACTAAAGAGAAACTTCTTGATAGTTAGAACAATTAACCAGTGGAACAACCTGCCTCCAGAAGCGGTTAATGCTGCAACATTGGAAGTTTTTAAGAAGAGACTGGACAGCTATTTGTCTGAAATGGTATAGGGTTTTCTGCCTGAGCAGGGGGTTGGACTAGATGACCTCCAAAGTCTCTTCCAACTTTATTATTATTATTATGGATCATCGCACAGTCAGCCAGATGTTCAGACTGGATTTGGAATTTTGTCTACCTATCGAGTCCTTACCCAGGACCTGGGATAGGCAGATGTGGATGTTTGATGGTATTACAGGTATTGTCACAGGATGGAAGCAGTTCCTAGTAAGGCCGCCTTTTGCAATTGACTAATAGCAAATTTGTCAATGCCAATGGTGTTCAAGTGGTTGTTGTTGTTGTTGTTGTTGTTGTTGTTGTTGTTATTATTATTATTATTATTATTATTATTATTATTACATGCATCTGCATCCTTTCAAACTGCTAGGTTGGCAGGAGCTGGGGCAAGTAACAGGAGCTCACCCTGTTGCACAGTGCTCAGGTCTTGAGCCGAGGTTGACAAACTGAGCTTCTTAACTGCTGAGCTACTGCACCTCTCCCCAATGATTATACAAACTTTATTTAAGCAAGTATAGTCCCACAATCTCAATGTACTTTAGAATTCACTCACTTTTTCCTTGGTTCTCACTTCATCGAATATCTGCTGGATTTCTAGTTTCCAGTCATCTTGCATAGAATGGAAAGATTCTTGAGGCATCTCAGTCTGTACAGCCCCCTCAATGGCAGTCAGCTGCTCAAGAATCATAGTAAATGATGGACGAATATGGGGATCCTGTGCCCAGCACTCTGAAATTCACCAATTACATTTGTCAGAAGAATAAGACCAATTGACTCTAAGTCCACCTTGCAGAAATATTATTAATAATAATAATAAAAAATAATAATAATAATAATAATAATAGATACTTTTCTCTCTCATGCAGAACATTTGATGAAAATCAACAGAGAACTTTCTTGATGTGTTCTCGTACAAACTGCAATGGAAAAACAGTTTCCAAAAGGTAGTCACGTATAAACCTAGGATTGGAGTATTACATCTGAAGCATATGACTTGCATTATGCATGGAATGTTATAAGCACAATCTTCAAAATGTCTGTGATCCTTTCACTTTCAAAAAGGGATAGCAGAAAGGCAAACAGAACATAGGTACATCCAACACAGGTCTCTGAGCAGAAAGGCAGGATATAAAGTAAATTAGTAACAGTAATTAGTATTAGCTCATGTGCTGTGTGCAATGGGAATGATGAGACCTACTGAGCCCATGTACCCATGTCCTGCCAAAGCACCTGCTTTTTTTAAAAAAAAAAACAAAAATTCCATTTTTTCCCCTCACATGACTTGTTCTAAGGAATGATTTTAATGCCACTTTTTAGTTATTTTTATATGTTGGAATGACGAAAGGAGTGACATTCTGATAAAGGGTGTGACTGATGTACTGTCTAGTTTTATCACTCCAATGATAAGGTCTTTTGATTTCCTATAAGACCAAACGTAATATACGGGCTATTGTCCTGGGGACCCATTCAAATCCTCACTGAAGGAACTTGGGTGAAACACAAAGAAACATTTACGGTAGATAGTTCACACTCTTTTAACTGAAGCTACACCTCGTATGGCTGATAATCAAGCTAGTACTTCCAAAGATGAATGTAACTTTCAAAAAAAATGAACCGCATATTTAATATACCAAGTATATTAAAGCATTATTTAGTACAGGACTTCAGTGGAATGGAAAAATGTTTTCTGACTCCGAATAGAAGCTAGCCTAGTACCAAATGAAACACTGTCATTAAAAGTCACATATGTTATAGAGAACATGCAAGCAATCTTACATCAGCTGTCTTAATAAGCAGCACAAGTACCTTTCATTAGTTTAGCAAATGGTTCAGGACAGGTGGATGGAATGGGCAAAGTAAGCTTATTGACAGCAACGCCGTAAGCCACAGCAAGACCATCAATGCCACGGTAAGGAACCTCTCCTGTAAGCAGTTCCCACAGCAATACGCCATAACTATAAATAAATTTGCAAACAATTAATTGTGCTTGTTTAATGCTAACACATGATTTCCTAAAGGTAGGGAAGGACAGCAGTCTGCCTAGAAAGTACTCTAGTAGGGGGGAGAAAATAAAATCCAGAAAGAGAGCATCTGCCTTCCCCCATCTGGGGCCATTGGAATATGTTGGTCTTCCCGTAATCCCTAACTTCCATGCTTCTGTTTAAAGAAAGTTGAACTCCAATATATCTTACAAGCATCAAGCTGAGGAAGAATGCGCTATAACTGCGCCATGGCAATGTTCTGCATCCTCCCAAAAGTAGATTTGATACTATACACTTTTGCAGCAAAATGAAACACACTAAACCTCCAGGATATTTGAATCCAGAAAGTTTTATTATGCAGACAATTAAATTATTCCTCCCCCAAGATTTTCAGCCAGAATAATATACACCAACATTTGTATTTCACTGTTGTTCTAAAACTTGATCTGAAGTTTATTGAAATTTAGTTATTCTTCAGTTGCAAAAGGAAACAAATTATCACGTCTTTTACACCAGGCTTGATGATCTTATAGTGTTAGATGGGGCCTTTTTGTAAAACTGGTTTCCAAAATGCTCTTGAGCTTGAGGGAAATTGGTTAATTTTCTTCACAAAAATGTATTTCAGCTGATCAACCCATAAGGATGGAAAATGAAATGTTTTCAGAGTTGAAGTGACAGAGTTTAGTAAATGTCATTAGCATTAGGAGTGATTTGAAGCATTGTATAGAAAGACTAACAATGAATGTAACATGTAGCAAATGGCACCCATTCTGCCTTGCTTTATCTGTATGTAAATGGGAGGCTTCAGCACATATCACCATGTAACCATTACTCCCCTTCCTTAAACAAGAAATCAGGCTTAGTATTTCCTTTGTTGATTTAGCAAAAAGGTTCAGGGATTATGGGAGATGTACACAGGCTTCATCTCCAGTTAAGTGCCAGTATACTATCAATTCACTGTGGGGGAAGGGCATATCAGACAGCACAACCAGATTCTCCCTTATAGGCCTTACTAAGCAGAAATCAAGTTCCATCTTTCTATATTTACTTTGCATAATTACTTAAGAAAATGCAAGGTGAAAAAAAAGCAGGAATAGCAAATATTCAAGAATCAAAAGTAATGTCAAGGTATTAGCAAAGCCTCAAAAGAAATTCACTCTCAAATGGCATGACAACAGAAGGTAACTGGGGCCTGCAATTAAATTGTTTAGGAAAAATGACAGATTATCTTCCTGCATTGTAACTATACGGAAAGTGAGCCAATGGCAACGACTCCTTTCCATACGCAACTCAGGCTACAGTATTAAGAATATTTTGATGCACCTTCAAAAAGAATTAAATGATATTGTTCCTAAGCAAATGGATGCGTAGAAACGTTTAAGAAATTTCCTATGGTGGAATGCATAAGAAAAAAGATATAAGTTTAGTAAGTGACAAGATAAGAATAAACATGTGCATGCAATATTTTTTCCTCTTTTTAAAGATCAAAGAATGCTGAGGATAAAATAAGAAAAGGGCTTCTGCGTTTTCTTGCTTCAGGGAAAATAATAATCAAGGGTGCAGAGCAGAAATAAGAGGAGCAAAGAAACACAAAGGGAATCTGGAGTTTTTAATTATCAGCTTTCACTTTCTTCTGTTTTAAGGAAAGAAAAACTGACCCATGAGGCTTTGTAGAGGAGCTTGAAGCTATATAGACTCTGTCTACAAAATAATCTCTGTGTTCTGGGTAGACTTGATGTCTCTCGTGGCTGCTTTTAGATGTTATACTAAATCATGGCTTAGAATTACAAGCATGTACATGCAAACTTTGGGCTTAGGTGCTTCTCCTTGCTGGCTACTAGCATAGCTGAGTGGCATTCAGAAGGTTTTGCTTTCATTTCAGATTAGTCAGAGTGTTATGAATTTTAAAAGCTTCAAACTTTAGAGGGAAAAAACTTAGTTTTGTGTGTGAAGTGTAATACATACTTTGCAAGGCCACAGAATAGGATTTGCTTTCTTTTGGACTAGCTGGATGAGCAGCTAGAGGTCAGTGAGGACTGCTTGGAGCCACAGAGTTTGTGCATTCCTGGCTGACCTCTTGCTGATTTTTGTGCTCTACTCATATTTCTAACCAATTCACAAAGGTGTAGCATTAGAGAAGATATAAACTAGGAATTGGACAAATAAGACAATTGTGATTTAACAAATCACAATTAAACAAATAATAGTTTAACCTTTTTTGACATTAGCTTATTTCCATTAAGCACTTGGTTTGCATAACATGGCAAGTATGGTAATATGCAGTAAAACAGGGGTCTTCAAACTTGGGCCTTTTATGACTTGTGGACTTCAACTCCCAGAATTCCTCAGCCAGCGTGCCTAGCTAAGGAATTCTGGGAGTTGAAGTCCACAAGTCATAAAAGGCCCAAGTTTGAAGATGCCTGCAGTAGAAGATAAAGCCTTAGAAGGGCTCTTTGCAATTGTACTACAAGAATATATAAACCCTATGTTTCTTTTGCTTTTTTTTAACATGGATTTGACATTGTCTCTGATCCAGCGTATAAAACTTGAAAATTGGGAGTAATGTATCCAAACTAGGAAGCCAAGACAGAATAACTGCTCAAACCAGAGAACCTGACAAAGTGGCTTACTCTTCATAATTAAAATTGGTATAAATTTGGAATAAAATGTTACTCTTGAATAATGGTATTCATATTGTCTTGTCACTAGTTATTAAGTCTTTAGAGCTATTTCAACTCACCTTTATTAATAAATGAGTATCAGATTTATTACAGCATACATTTAATTAAACAGCATATTAGATAACTTTTAGAATACTATCGGCCTGGCAGAAAGCTCTCTGAAGATCTGTCTTTCCAGATATGCCTTCTCATCTTCCAGCAAAAAAATGGGAAGGAGGAGGGGGCCTTTGCACTATGTGCTAAGCTATGGTTTATTTAAGCATATTGTGTAGAAAACAGTGAATCAATTTACATTAAACCTTAGTGTGATGTTCAAACTCACTACTGTCTCCATCAGTCCTATGGCTAAGAACCACGTGTACTTTTCTCCACATGCAATAGTTATAGAGTAAAAAAAAAACTGTTACTAAACACTTGGGTTTTGTGAATTACTGGACCCACAAAATTCCCTTTTCCTCTCAAAGAATCCACAGAGTAATGGATAAAATTCCACATTTAGAATTGTGTATGTTTCAGAACCTGTTTATTAGATTAGATTAGGTTAGATTAGATTAGATAACCTTTATTGTCATTTTTTACTGTGGGCACAATGGCACACATTAAAAATGAAATTTAGTTGCTGGCTCTCAAAGTGTACACATACACAACACACATTTAAACATACTATATACAACATATGTATAGATCTACATCCTTACATATAAGTAACATATAAATATTAATCACTGTCCATCTTAAATACATAACGGAAGGAAGAAGCTTTAGAGTTCACAAACTCTGAACTGCTTTGAAATCCTTTATGGTTTAAAAGCACTATGTAATTATTGTTTAAATCTAAAAATTAAGCATCTCTTATTTTGTTTTAAAAAAAACTATCAATAAAAAAATAGAACCATTAAGGTTATTTTGCATGCATATTAGAAGAAAACCATTGAACATAAGGTTGGTTCAAATTTTATTTAGTTATACAGAAGTCATTTAAACACTTTACCTCCAAAGGTCACTTCCTTTAGAAAACATGGATGATTTAATGACCTCAGGAGCCATCCATGCATAGGTTCCTGCAGTACTCATTTTGGTTGTTCGGTGCCACTCTCTTGCCAAGCCAAAATCTGTGATTTTCAGAGTTTTGTTGTGGATGTCATCATTTTCTATCCTCTCAAGCAACAGTACTGTAAAAGACATGTTTTCATTATCAGTTGTATTAACAAAGTCCATGTAAGCATAATCTATCTCTCTTATTTGAAACCTCAATATATAATTTTGATTTAAAATGTATTTATCACTACAATGACTTATATCTTCAGATTCTTCCTTCAGCTACAATGCTATCTCTAATGCTGTAAGCCTGAATTATAGAGCCATGTAAACAGAGTGGCATTGTTCAGTCAGAAGTTAGAGAAAAAATATACGAGTTGCCTTATATTGTTCTTTCTCCGATGATTCGAAATGAAAATCACTGAAACTTGTTCACAAAATGGGAAACCAGGTTTATAGAATGAGGAACCAAACGTCACAAACTGGCATATTATTCCTGACTAATTCATACACATTTTACATTTAGTTTATATACTATTGTTGCTAATGGCAGCAACTGTGTTCAAGAACACTTGAGATAGACACAGGTCAAAGTCTGGTTTACAGATAGTAAATTGAGATTAAGGTGTTTTTTTCTGGGTAATCTATACTGCAACACGCTATTAAGCAGTAACTAGTTAAAGTAGTTCTGGCCATGGAATGAATTCAAGCGAAAGGCTGATGCCCTCTCATCTTTCTAACTGTAAGGCATGTTTAATATTTTACTATTTCTGAAAAAGTGGTGCATATTATCAACCTGTTTTGAAGCACAAATCAAATACCAAAGAAAGTTTAATGAAACTCAGTGCCCAAGTTGGCAATAATTAGTTCCAAGAGCATGCCATAAAGGTAATGATTTGAACATGATGGCCTTTGTACTTTAATGAAAGAGGTTTTGTTCTAAATTCCACAGATGCAAAGTGGAATTCCACAAATTCCATGTCAGCCAGGCAGTCTAACCGAAACCAAACACAATCTGATTTGGAAAGGTGATAATTGGCAGCCAGCCAGTCTTCTACTTTCTTTCCTTTTTTTTCCCCTGAGGGAGGAGTGACAAAAAGAGCACAGATGCAAGGCCACTTATCTACCACAAGCAGAATGGAGAATTACAATTGCTACAGACATGCTACATTTTCCCCACCTTACCTTCGTTTATCATACCCGGGTGGTGGAGTGCTTGACATAAACAAACTGAAGAGGTGACATGGCCTTATGATGGAACAAATTCTTGTGGTCTGTTGCTTAGCAACCTGTAGGAGGCCATCCCTCTTGCACTCCTACAGATATTTGCTTCCCATTAGCTTCATATCAAAACCAGTGACCTTTACAACTTGGACTGATTCTGTGCACTCAACTATACATAGCTGAAATTCAGTGTATATATACACACAGAAACATACGAGCATACACAGAATCTGAAAGTTGCTTTACTCACAAATCATAAAATAAATACAACTTGACAACCAATTCCACAAGTGACTGGATGAACCTGATCTGTTTGCAAAACTTTCAGTCCAATTTGAAGACACAAAAGTTCTTTTTTATCAGAACTAAAATTAGGGTTGACTTCAATCGGTCAGTTCAGGGGATGGTACCAAGAAAAAAAGAAAGCTTCCATTTCCTCTGCAGTATCCAGGCATTTTAACATCTGTTCTAAGGAGTCCCAAAATATGGAACAGATTTGATTTCGCAGGGTCTAAGGAGGAGAAAGGCATCTCTTCAAAAAGGGCTGCAGTTTGCTTTATCATAATTCAACCTTACATCAAGCTTATTAACCTTTTAGGTATTTAAATTTGTAAAATCAACGTAAAAACAGGCTGCACCTGTGTAAGCTTCATTGAATTCAATGAGTTTAAAATCTATTTAGTGCCTGAGTGTGTGACAAGTTACATTGCACCTTTCCAAATATTACCAGTTTTAAATCTTACTAGTTTTAAATTTTATCAGCTTTACATCTTGGTTTGTCCAGAGAAGAGAAGACTACAGATGACTGACAATGTACATTGTTCCTAGAGATCCATTTCAGGCAAATGAATTGTTATCCAATAATACAACCGTTGGTAATCGCTACCCCCCAGTACTAAAAATGCAGCATGCAAAGTACAAAATACAAAATGATATGCTCACTGTGGAAGTAGATATCTTTAACCTGATTATCTGCATTGAAACTGGCCTTGGGGAGGAAGCTTATTGGGAGAAAAAGGACACAAGATAATACTGTATCACTGATAAGGTTAGAACGCTTCCTTCTCAATTGTCAAGAATTTCAATTCTTTTTCCTTTTATTCTGTTGTTGTCTATTCAGAATCATAAAGCCAACTAAATTCCACTGCTCTTGGCACAAAGATCAGACATGTTAATCTATTACATTAAAATTAACAGTATGTCCTCTGGCACTTTTTTTTTAAAAAAAATCACATTTTCTATGGTTTTGGATTAGATTCCATGTGTTTAATTATTTATTTGTAGGCCACCCAAATCTGCTACAACTCTACAACAAATCTAAAAATCTCTATGTGCTGCAAGAATAATTGTTCTTTCTAAACATGAATAAAATGGAATTTAATTTGGCCTCTTAAAAAGACAATAAGCTTTTTACACTTAGAACTTGGGTCATTCCCTTCCTGTCTACTTTGAAGTATGAAAGGGGATAAAATTGCTCCAGAAAATTATCAATGCCTTGAGTCATGAAAAGGTGTTGCCAGCAACCTTAAAATAGGCTGTGGTAATATCTTTATTTTCAGAAGCCCTACCTGAACCCAATAGTCCTTAATAAATACCTATAACTCTGTCTCTAACTTTTCTTTTCATGATAAAGGTTATGAAGATTGTGGTCATTGACAGCCATGGAGAAGTCTAGAGATAGAAGGCTATCTGGGCCTGCTTCAGTCAAAGTTCAAGTTTGTTGCTTCATGAATAAAAGCGGATTCTCAGTGGCTTTCAGTACCATCAACCATGTTATCCCTCTGGACCAGCTAAAAGAGGTCTTGTATCACAATTATTTCATTCTTTCTTTAACTGACATTTCTACATGATACAGGGAGTAGAGAGGTTGGTGACACAGCTACTCCTTTGGGGAAGGTGGGAACAGGGTTTGGTATTTTTCCTGCTGCTCTTTAATGTCAACGTGAAGTTCTTGCTCCAGGTTATCCACTGGTCCAGGGTATGGCATTGTTGTTGTTTTTTTTCCCTTTATTCCTTATTGGCCCATTTTTCTTTAGTCATCCTTGCACAATCTTATGTCTATAAGCAAAATGTTCTTCACTCACAAGGAACATCAGATCTCCAATCCACTATATATATAGGGTCAAACATCAGTCTTCCCAATGCTACAAGACTGATCTCTTAGCAACAGTATGCTGATGGTATCCAACTATACATCACCATTCTGGGACAGACAGAAGATGCTGTTATTGTCCTGTCCCAATACCTGGAAATTATCTGGATGGAACAAAATAAACTAAAACTGGATCTGAGCAACAGTTCCTACTCATCCATCAAGAACAGAATGGGACCAATTTGGCACATGGTTAGGAGTTGGCAAAAGAAAGTCTGAGTCTGAAATGAGCTATATCCAGCCAGGAAAAAAAAATCCTAAATGGGAGAAGCAGTTGGCCAGTAGCTTGCAATATGTCTGATTCTTCCATACTGGTACTTAAGCCCAGTTCTCCTTCCATCCTGGCCAAGTGACTCAAAGCAGAGCTGCTATTAAAGATTTGCAGAAGCCATGTTCACTATGCATGTAGAAAATGATCTCATATTGTATCCTCTATCTTTATTCCTAGCCATGTAAATACAGTGGGAAATTTCTCAAATGCCTTATGATAGGGCTGTGGTGGCGAATCTATGGCATATGTGCCACAGGCGGCACATGGAGCCAGCCCAGTCAGCACGCGTGCCATCGCCCCAGAGGGAGGTGGGGCCAGGCTGCTCCCCTCTGCCTCTCCACATGCGCCTGTGCTCTTGCTCGCTCTCGGCCGTGTGGGGGCACGAAATCGCTCTGGAGGCATAGATCCAGGCGGCAGAAGCCACATCCACCCAGCGGGCCACACCCATCCAGCAGGCCACACCCACCCAGCACCTGACGATACATAAGTGGGTTTTGGGTTGCAGTTTGGGCACTCGGTCTCTAAAAGGTTCGCCACCACTGTTATAGGGGATACACATTAAATGTGTTAATAGAAATGCATTATACTCCACTCCTCCGTGGCCTTGGAAGCTGAGTTTTAGTTTTTTTCACTAGATATGTACACATAATACAGAGAAATCTGGAATCTTTAGATGTCCAATACTGAAAGACTCAATAACCCCAAACCTGCATTAAGTGACAATATAGTAATGCTTTTTATTAGCTGTTTCTCCTCATGTTTTGGTCTTAAAACATATCGCCATGATTCATGCTTCCCATCAGTTCATCCCTACAAGCAAGGCAATTTTACACTACTATCAGTATGTTGGATTATTAGGGTTCCGCAGATCACTGCTGCTTCACATTAGCAGTACACTTCACTACAGTCTTGATATGGAAAGATTTTCATGTTATACTGTATTGCCGGGGTCCCCAGTCCATAGGCTAGTAGTGGACCGCAGCATGCCAGCAACCGGTCCGCACAAACAAGCAAAGCCCCATCCATGGGATGCAGGCAGCACACAAAACCACACTCACTCTGCTCTGTGGAAAAACCATTCTCCACGGAACCGGTCCCTGGTGCCCAAAAGGTTGGAGACCTTTGCTGTATTCCAAGGTCTGACCTGACTTGCTTTTCCTTTGACTTTCTACTAAATTTAATTTATAGACTTCAGTTCCTACCCATCTTTGAGAATTGATTCATACTAGTACACCAGATAAACCAAAAAAGCCACATCTGAGTTCCACATGATAACAAATATTATTGGATAAAAACCTGATTTGACAAGATAAAAAGTGAATTCAAGTGAAAATCTGTATTTTTCCTGATTTCACTTAAGCAAATAGTTTTTTTCCTAAATAATACTAATAGAATTTGGATCCGATTCTGAACAGTGGTCAGGATAGAAGAAAATCATCTATAAAAACTAACTCATGCCAGACTCCGCAAAGTTAGGAATGCTGTTTTTCAAAATCAGAAGCACAACGCTCAGGAAGGCTACAGTACACTTTCCTTTAAGATGAGTCTTAAGCAAATTTCAAGCAGGAATTAAATAATTTGGTCCAAGTAATTTAGGAACAATGAAATTTTCAATACTTAAAAATGAGTGTTTATTTATTTATTTCAGGTGCATGTGCTTCCTAGGTGGGGTACAGGAAACTGTATGTTGGCTTGCAAGATAGTCTTTGGTTCAGGCATCTTAGTTTGCATGAGCATGCTATTGAGTTTTGTTGTGCTTCTGGCATATTTGACCAAAATGTGGCAAAAGTCACCAATATCACATCATTACTGCTACCAGGAAATGCTGCATTTGACATGGGTAAGTCCGATAACCTAATCACCTTTTCCCCATCTTACAATAAAGTGCTAAGTGATTGAACTAAAGTCATAATGGAGATATTTATGGCCCCAATTGGCAAAACTAAATACAAGCTTTTTCTTCCCCACTCCTCTTATCTCTTCTATATTCACATATTTTTGCTCCTACTTCCTTACTTTTTCCCAATTTATATTATTTTTTTTATTTTTATAATAGTATTTACTATTATTTATTTATGTATCATTTATTTATAACAGTTGTAAATTATCACACCATTGCACTTTTGAAATGTAATGCTTTCATATGGGCATTGCCAAGCCAAATAAAAAATTTGAAAAGCTAAATTAACTGAAACCTCGATCTTCCCCATGAACAATTAAAGAATATTTTGGCTGTCAGAATTTAGGAAGCTTTTGTATTTCAACTCAGTAAATCATTTGGCCTATTCCATTTATCGATGTATAAATGTATTCATTTATAGTTATCTCCCACCTTTCCTTCAAGTGTACAAGTTGGCATACAGAACACGTCCTCCTACTATTTACACCATAACAATCCAGTGAAATAGGTTGGACTGAGAGAGTGACTGGCCAAAAGTCACACACAGAACTGTGTCTAAGGGCTTGAACACAGGTCTCTCCAGAGCCAATCCATTTCACAATCACTCCATCATGCTGACTCTCATTTGCATACAACCTTTGATTAGTCAGAGAACTGCTAATTCTGCTCCTTATCGATTGATAAGTGCAGACATTTCTGTTCCTCTCCGCTGTATAAGTACACACCCACTAAACCAGAAAATCAAGAAATAGATTTATTAGCAGAATTTTCTTCAAACTTTCTCTCACACTTATTCTATTTATTAACCGTAATTATAACCTGTCCTAAATTCCAATGGATTTTGGGTGAATAAAAAGAAATCTATACAATCAACAAAATTCAAACTTCAAATCAGTAGACATGATTGGCCCCATTAATAAATCCATCAAAATCCATATATCTTTGGGGAGAGGGATCCCCAAAACACCCCTCCATGACAGTGCTGATAGGCAAATTCATTTCTGACATATCCCACTGCCATAAAGAGATTTAATCATAATCAGCAGCACTTGGGCTTGAAGACTATTGGCAACAATAGCACAGTTTTAAGATTACTATTCATTATCAAAAAGAGCCAAACTACTAATCTCAGTTGTCTTACTACAACTAGATGTCTATTATTACACTATGCACAATTGTTATAAACATTGTTTATTTCTTTCAAACTAGCCTACATTACATTTAAAAATTTTACAGTTTCAATATACAAACTAACAATTAATTAAAGTGTTTTAACTTTTCCTGATTCTGCCAAGTAGGATTTTCCTACTTCTGCTGATGGATAACGTTGGATTTCATCCCTTCCACATCATAAAGATAACTACATAACTGAAGAGGAAGCATAAAAGATACACCATTCACAAAAGGGAAGTAAGGTAGAGTGCTTGAATACTATACACCATTTAAAATTGTAAATACCGGTATTAGAAATATTTTTAAAATAATAAGTACATGACTAGCGTAAATCTTCAGAAGGCATAATGTAGAAAATACGTTTGGTTTTGTTGTCCTTCCTGCAAACCTCTGGTCAGCTTCATATCTAGACTTAACAAAATTTGTCAATAATTTCTACCCAAATATTTACTCTAGCTATGGCTTACATTCAAGGCTATTCCTCACTGAAGCCATGTTTACCACCATTTAAAATCTACAATTGTCAAAGAAAACTAATCCTATTTTAAAAGCACGTGCTTTACAAATAGGGTGTGTTCAACCACCTCTCAAATCACAGTCTAATAAGTCTTCTAAAACATGTCTAGTCATATTTTTAGAAATCTACCTAATCTTTAGTAAGGTTTATTATGGAACATCAAATAGGTGTGGGTTAGAAATACAACAGGTTGTTAAAATTAAAAAAAAATACCCTCATTTAATTGGATTTGTGACATAGATTTTGGTAAATCAAAGACTTTCTCAATTAGACTACAGAAAGATGTGTTTTGTCATTTTCAGAAGTCCCTTGCTCAGAATAGATGGTATATGAGCTACCCTTTTTTGCAGTTCAGACTTTACAGAAAAAGCATCCAAAATTAGTAATTTGACATACTTTGTTAATAAAGTATGAATTACAATTAACTCATGTCCCACTGGTTAAGATCAACTGACATACTTGAAGGGTGGCACTCCTTGTTTGTGCCTTTGATTAAAGTAAGTCTTGATGACCGTGTTACAAGTTGACTCCCTGAAAAGTTAAGTTATTAACAATAGCCTTATACAGAATGTTTCCAAGTTGTTTCATTTCTTGAATAACAAGTTACAGAACTCAAGCCATGGCTGCTGCAATGTTTTGGAGGAAGCAAAAAAAAAAAGGCTGGCTTATCAGGCTTGAGTTAAAAGCACACCTGCAAAAACAAACATTTCATTAGCAGTGAAAAAAAGAACAAAGCAAAGCTGTTCTGCCAATATTGGCATGTCTGCCACTGATTGAATGCAAGCTCCCAAATTAGCTAAGGGAAGAGCCTCTTACCTATACACTTTGGAGTTCTGTTATCAGAATACTGTATGTGTTTGATTTCCCAGCAAACCCCGAGTTGCTTATAAAGAAAGAAAACTTAGTTCTAAAATTGAAGCATTATTTATATTAACATTTATTTTGGGCAATATTTATGTTTGGAACTTAAGACCAGCAAAGTTGTGCCCCTGTAAAAACCTTATTGGACAAAGTCATCAATGATTAAGATTCTTACAGAACTCTCTCTCTCCCTCTCCCTCTCTCCCTCCCCCCTCCCCCTCTCCCTCTCCCTCTCTCATTATTTTATTTACTATAGGGTAACTCTAGGCGGCTTACAGTCATAAAAATATGTCTATACATATACAATTAAAACATAAATAATTAAAATCAAACATTAAAATCTAAGAACACATGGGGAGGATGAGGGGGGAGTGGAGGGAGGGGGGATCTGTTGATACCTGATAACCAACTCCCACTGTGCCGTTTCTGTGGGGCCCCAGGCCAACTGGCAGAGCCAGGTCTTTAGACCCTTATGAGAGGATAGGAAGGTTGGGGCCAACCTCACATTGGGGGGTGGGCTAGGTGTTCCAGAGGGCAGGAGCAACAGCAGAGAAGACCCTCCTCCTGGATCAATGTATGAAAAACTTGGATTTTACATCAAGCAAGGAATACAGCAAAACAAAAACAACCTATTATGAATGCAAAGACAGTACCATCTCAGACTTACAGTCTTGCACTGAAATCACTGCTTATGAATTGGCTGCTTATCAATGTAATAGAAAGATTGATCAACATGGCTCCATGTCTCATCTTATTTATTTATTCATTAAATTTATACGCTGCCGGTTTCACTCTGAAAACTGACTCTGGGAAGCTTTGTTGTTATTATTTTCTGCAATTTAAGTCAATGCTAACTACCGACAAATTGTCTGGACTAATCCCTACAATTTTCTTGGCAACATTTTATTTTATTTTATTTTTATTATATATTTTATTAAGTTTTTTCAGGGTAGGGAAAAGCGAGGGTCATTATGAGAGGTGGGGTTCAGGGGGGAGTTCAAGGGAGGATTTAGGGTGGAAATGGGTACAACAATGAAAAATATTTCATGCTTTAGCAAGCAAACTACATCCGGATACAAGTATTCCACAGGGCTAATATAATGATCAGTAACTGTAGTCAACAAAAATAACAGAATTATAAAGCATATCGATTAATCAAAAGAAAAAGGAAAAATCAATCATCTTAATAAATTTTCCATTTCATTATCTCATTTTGCTAACCATTGATAAAAGTTTTCCCATGTTTTATAATAAACTGAGTCCTCTTTCTCTTTAATCTCTAATTTCTGCACATTCTAAAATTTTCCTAATTATAATCTCATCGGGTGGTATATCTTCATTTTTCAAGTATTGGGCAAATGCTATTTTCGCAGCTGTCGATATATGTAATATTAAATACTCGTTCTCTTTCCCATAATGAGATCCTTATATTCCTAGCAGAAACAATTCTGGCCTAAATTCTATTATGTATTTATTTATTTATTTATGAGATTTATATACCGCTTTAAGTGAAAGCACTCTCTAAGCGGTGTACACCAGTAAGCAATGTATATATATATTTACATTGCCCCCAACAATCTGGGTCCTCATTTTACCTACCTCGGAAGGATGGAAGGCTGAGTCAACCTTGAGCCGGTGAGATTTGAACCGCTGACCTGCTGAACACAGTCAGCTAAAGTGGCCTGCAGTACTGCACTCTAACTGCTGCGCCACCTCGGCTCTTCATAACTAAAAAGATTTTAGTTATCTTTTCCAGCCATATATGAATCTTACGCCAGAATTTCTTTGCACTAGGCCGTAGTGATGGCAAACCTTTTAGAGACTGAGTGCCCAAACTTCAACCCAAAACCCACTTATATATCATTGGGTGCCGGTGGGTGTGGCCCATTGGGTGGGCATGGACCATTGAGTGAGCATAGCTGCAGTGGTAATGGCAGACTGGGTGGGACTAAAAAGTTCAATCAATCAATTCCAACTTTGCGGGATCTTTTTTTTTCCCCGCAAGAAGTTGAAATTGATTGATTGAACCTTTTTTTTTTTTTTTTTTTGCACACGGCGGCAGAGGCCTAAAATGAAAAGGTTTTATAAAACCCAGCTGAAGGCCTAGGACTGGAGCATCAGCACGTGTGCCCACAGAGAGGCTCTGCGTGCCACCTGTGGCATGCGTGCCATAGGTTCGCCACCACGGCATTAGAGCACACCCACCAGATGTGATAATAAGTGCCTGGTTTTTGTTTACACGTCCAACAGTTATTCAAAACATTTTTAAACATTTTCACTAACCTTACTGATGTCATGTGCCATCTGTAAAACATTTTATATAAATTTTCTTTATATGAAGCTGCTTTAGTCAATTTGATGTTTCTGTCCCATAGTTTTTGTTTTTGGAAACATTTTAGAAGTGGTTTGCCTTTGCCTTCATTTTAAGGTTGAGAGACAGTGACTGGCCCAATGTTACCCTGCTGGCTTTATGCCTAAAGCAGGACTAGAACTCATAGTCTTTCAGTTTCCAGCCTGTTATCTTAACACTTACACCAAATTGGTTCTCTTATTACCTCATGTGGTCTATGTTTAATGTTGCGTTTAAAAACAGAGTTGTTTTCTATACATCTGATAACATATTTTTGATTTTTCTTCTTTGCTTTCTGTTTCTCTTATTGTTTGTTTCAATTTCTTGTATACAGTCATACCTTGGTACTTGACTGCTTTGAGACTTGTTGAATTTGGTATTTGACACATTTTAATGGGTAAATTTTGTCCTGGTACTTGTCATTTGTTTGGTCCTCGACACACAAGCTAGAAATTGTCGGTGTCGATTGCCTCGTAATTCACTACTCTTTCCAGTCAAAACAAAGGGTCATGTGTTAGTCACCTGGTAACTCTTGCCCTGTGGTCATCCCCTTGCGGTCTTATCTTAGTTTCTGTGGTCATTTTGTTTATTTTTGTGCTTTTTTTCCTCATCAGTGCAGGTAAAGTGAAGTTTTATTTTATTTAATCTAAGTATTTATTAATTTTTATGTTTATTTCTCATGTAAAGTCATGATATACTGTCCTATCCTTTTTTTTACATTTTGCCTTAGCAATGTACGTTGCCTTTGGTTTGGGAACACTTTAAATTTATTTATATTATTCCTTATAGGAAAAATTTGTTTGGTACTCTTCGTGCCTCCTGGAACCAATTAATGACGAGTATCCAGGTATCACCGTATTTTCTTTCTTTTACGTTTTTGTATCTTAAAGTAGGTGAAAACTCAAATATGCAAAATGTCAGTAAAAACTCAAACAAAACAGTCTAAGTTTTATTTAGGCAGCATAGGGAAATCAGGGAATAATAGATCTAGTCCAGGGGTCTTCAAACTTGGCCCTTTTATGTCTTGTGGACTTCAACTCCCAGAATTCCTCAGCCAGGCATGCTGGCTGAGGAATTCTGGGAGTTGAAGTCCACAAGATATAAAAGGGCCAAGTTTGAAGACCCCTGATCTAGTCAGTCCTACTCTGCACGTCAGGCATAGAGTGCATACATTTACCAGGCTCTTAATGCTTATCCTTAAAAAGGCAAAGTCAAAAAAAATGTACATTTTGGACTTGTGCATGAGGTGTGAGGGTTTGGAGAGGGCCAGGTGCAGAAGGTGAAATGAAAAGTGAGCAGAATATATTCATTCAGTTCTCAGGAAATGTACAGTATTCAGGTTGCCCACCATGAGTTGTAGAAGAAACAAACCTATCGTTGCTGCAAACTGTGAAAGGGATCTCACCCACGAACAGTTTAATAAAGTTCCTGTTACTGTGGATATGACAAGCCTGTGCAGAAAGTGCAAACAGCACTAAAGAAATACAATGCCTGGTAGCTTGAATAAAACAGCATCTTGTAAAATTGCTCCTTCTTTGAAGATACTGAAGAGGGCGTGCCTGCACTTGCAGCCTGTCTGGATTACTAAATATTCTAGCCGTGCTGTTTTAAAGAAATGCACGTTCCCTTATGCGTAACGTTGTACTTCTCTTAACCTTCTGAATAAAAGCTTGGTGGATGTATTACTGAATTTTCATTTTAATGTAGTTAAAGTAAAACAATAGGCTTTACAGTTTCCCTTTTTGTCAGTGCATATGACAATGAGAAGTACAAAACCAGTAAAATGTATGTATATTACTTATTTTTATACAGAAATAAAAGCAGTCCTCGACTTACGATCACAATGGAGTCCAAATTTTCCATTGCTAAGCAAGGCAGTTGTTAAGCAAGTTTTGACCCATTTTGTGACCATTGTTGTCATAGCTGTTAAGCAAATCACTGCAACTGTTAAGTGAATCGTGTGGTTGTTAAACGAATGTGGCCTTCCCCCATTGACTTTGCTTGCTGGGAAGGTTACAAACGGTGATCACATGACCCAGGGACAGTGCAACTGTCATAAACACATGACAGTTGCCAAGTGATTTTGATCACGTGATCGTGGGGATGCTGCACTGGCCATAAGTGTGAAAATCGGTCGTACATCACTTTTTCAGGGCCTTTGTAGCTTCAGATGGTCACTAAACAAATGATTGCAAGTCAAGGGGTACCATTAAAGGATAAGCATCTTTTCTGTTACAACAGTACCTCTTCTGACAATATTCAGAGACTTTTTTTTTCTTTCTATATGTAATTCATTTTAAATTGAAAATGTATGTATTTGTTTGGCTTATATGCTGCTTTAAAGCTAACAATAAGTGGCATGCATTCCAATTTAATAACAATTACTTGGAAAAGCAGGGGAACTTGTATTTTATGTCCAGACAAAATGGAAGAACACCTTGTTCTTCTGTATAAACCATCCAGTATTTAAAATTCCAAAGGTTGACATCACTGAAATTGCCAATTTAATTTTTATCTCTGATAACTTTTTATAATATTTCTATCCCACCCTCTATTGCTTTGCATCAATCCAGCTGGCTTATACTTGACAATTCAGAAGACATGGTCCTTCCTGTTGCTGGTTTAGCTTGGGTTGTTTGTTAAGCAAAGGCTAACCAGAACAGACAAGTTATATTCATACAGTTCTTAAAATCCTGTTTGGTGATTGTGGTGATGATTGTCCTAGCACAACATGACAAAAATGTTTTCTGACATCCATGATTAATTGAATTGGAGCTGGTTCACCTCCTAATGATTTAACAACTACATATTTGTTTTGTTACTAAATAAAATGACTTGCCACACAATTATTTAATGAACTCTGATGTGAAAAAAGAAATGAGAATTATAATGTTGGCATGTATTGTCTAAAAACTAAACCTATGTCTCTGAGATGTGATTACTATGTAGTAAGATTGCACAGAAAACATTATTTTTATGAAAAGAATAATTGAAATGAATTTTTCTGGCAATAATTTAAATCATTAAATCTGAGACTTCTTGACAGTGATTTGAAATGAGAAATTAGCAAATTATCAATATAGCGCATTTCTCTTGAAAGGTATCTCAATTCGTATGAAATTGAGAATGTAAAACTGAACTAGAAGTATTTTATTAAGCTTTCACCTAATCTGGTGCCCTCTGAAGGCATCAGACTGAGAAGACTGCTTTGTTCACTTGTACTTGTTTACTTATTCACTTGCATTTGAACACTTTGTATAGTTAACTAATAAGAGTTAACTCTTATTAATTAATCAACTATACTAAGTATACAAATAGAATTCAGACTTACCACCAATGGCCAAACACTGATAACAACATTTAAGAATTTGACAGAATTCTCTCTAATTTTTAAATTAAAATCAACTAAGACATAATAAGCAGATGATCCTTACAATAATCTTTATCCAGTTCTGGCAAAGATTGAGACAGTCTTTCTACTTTGTAACATTATAAATTGATAACACATATGAATAGTGTTTGTGTGTACTGGATAGCATTAAAACATTCTCCCAGTGGTACCACAGAAAAAATCGGGTTAAATTTTGCCAACAAAAACTCTTGTATATGTTGGCGTTCAACAGAGAATTTGAAAACCCAACTGAGAAACAGGTATGGACAAGATAAAAGACTAGCTTCGTTAATGTTGCCTAATATATTCTGTGAATTTTGAGTTTAGTTCTTGCATATTCTGATCTCTCTCCAATTGCATAAATTTTTCCCCCTTTATCTGATAGATCTTAAGAGAGTCTAGAAGAGGTATGGACTGAATATTCTGCAAAGCAAGAGAGAGAACAAATAATCACATATATAAACAAACTCCTGAGATATGGGAAACCAGTATAATAACAGTCCTCCATCACAATATTCTTTGCTTTGTTTCTCTGGTAATTCACTAGAATTATTTCAACCCTCTCCCCCCAGGTGTTTCCTGCTGTTAATATTTTAAAATCTCTGTCAGTAATAGGCAAAAGGAATCTGGCAAACCCTGTCAGTAGCAAAATTCCAAAAGGATTCTTTGTCATACATCTTCTCTCTTTTACATCAGTAAGTATCTTTATGCAGAAGAAAAACAAGAATAATGTGGTGTTCTAAGAACCTGCTGATTCTTGTGTGCAGAGTAGAAAAATGTTGTATTTGTGTCATAATTTCTAATTAATCCACAGTATAAAAAAGGCATCAAGTCTCAGCATAGCTACTTCATTTGAAAATAAAAACAAAATACTGAATATTCTGTTTTAGGCTGTTGCAGACTTTTGCTGATTACAAGGATTTTATGCACGTAGGTCCTTAAACTGAAACACTTTGTTCCCATCAAATAATAGAATTCTGTAATTTATGACTATGAGCAGGATAATCTCTTGTAACACTTCATGACTCAACCCGATGCAAACCATAACTCCTCTCAATAGAAACACATACATTTTCTTTCAAAAGATTATTAAAAAATAAAAGTAATTACTAAAGCAGCATATATTTATTCTATTTATATCCTGTCTTTTCTTCAGGAGCTGAAGACGCTCTACTCAACACTGTTTAGCAGTCTCAGCAATTTTATGGATTTCAACTTTCAGAATTCTCCAGACAACACACATTAAGGTTGCTGAGGTTAAGAAACATTAGTCTACATAATATTCAAATATTTTCCCCCACAACAAAAATCCTGTGAGGTAGATTGGACTCAAAGAGTGGCCAAACTAAAGGCAACAATAGGTTATAGGGCTGGAGGGGGATAGGATTTGAACCTTTACCACCTCCCAAGTTTACTGTGGTGGCAGACTTTGCACCACAAAATTTAACAGCCTTTATATATCTTAAACCTGACTTTGAATAATGTCAGAACAAAGGGCAGCATCATGGAGGCATAGTAGGAACAAAAATGCTTTAAGGTCCTATTTCTGCCCTATTTATGAGCAACTGAGGATACAACCCACAAACCCACAATCCTTTTTTCCAGCTTCTTAAGTAGTCATTTTGAATTTGGAAAGGAGACCACAAGGAACTTCTAGAACTATGGAGAATAGTTGGGGAAGTGGGGTCAATGTTAGTATGAATACCTGAAGTCTCGAAAGGAGAAAGTGTCTAAATACTAATTAGATTACGGTTTTGAAAGAATATAGAATCCACTTTTAATCCTCCCAAAATAATGTCTTACCATTTTCATTTAGCATAATTTTTATCTTTTGAGCTTTTTGTTTTTCTACTTTAAGGGTAACTAAAACATTTTGTTTACATCAATATTTTTATCCATATTACTAAATGATCAAGCAAGACTGCCCTAGTCTACCATCCAATCACTAAGTAGCTAGTCATATTTAACACTGTTGAAAAAAATGAGAAAAAATACTGTGATAGAAGTGGGGGGATGGGGCAAAATCATATCTTAATATCCGTAAAAAGCTAAAATGTAAAATACAGAGACTTATTTGGAAGAATGCCACTGAAATAAATGATTTTTTTTAATGCAAGGCTGCTGCAATGTTGAAGGGTAATATATATACCGGTAGCTTGCAAACAACTGTGGAGAATCAAGGAGAGGGATCTGCTGCCTGCTTCCACCACTGTTACTTCCCACTTCCCATTCCCCACGGCCATTGCCATGGGCCGGACAGGGACAGCCAAAGAGCCAGATGTGGCCTGTAGGCCATAAAGTGGCCAGGTCTGGCCTTGAGGAAGCCTTTAAAAAACAACACAAACACACTCCTTCAGCCCTGGGACAGGAGACAATATTGGGAAGAGACCTGGCTGTCTCTTCACTGTCTCAGTAAACTGTATTTTGCAAACCAAATTACAAGATTGTGTTAATGTAGCCTAAATCAGTAAGATCTAGTTTTGGTCTTCTTGTAAGGTCAATTTCCTGATCTGGACAACCTTAAAGCTTTGACAACAACCTTGCATTGGTGAAGTGTTCAATGGACAAGCATGTGCCATTATTCCACAGACCAACTCTTGTAATGCTTTTCAGGAAATTAAGCACCACTGAAGCTACAAGACTGCTTTCATTATAAAGCTTTTCAGATTAAAGTTTCAGCGTCCAGGAGCAATGCAACTTGGTTGATCAGACAAACAATATACTGTAGGTTTTGACTAATCTTTTAGCAGATTGTGAGGACTATAACATGTTTCACTGACTATGCTCCAGCTCTCCTGATGCTTTCTTTTAGGTTTCCCATAATTCTATTACTTTTAAATCTATTTCATTCATGGGCTATGGCGGGGTGGGGTGGGGGGAGGATAGGCATGTTGATTTATATCTTGCCTTTACTCCAGGAGTTCGAGGTGGTATACACTCTATTTCCTCCTTATTGAGCAATATTCTTAGTAAACCACAATTATGCCCAATTGACAAATGACATCATCACGCAAATGCTGCAGCTTACGTATTTGTGTCAGATGCCAGGTTTCAAGTTACACTCAGAGGTCTGACAAAGGTATGTAAGTCATGTCATACCCAGGGTGACAGAGTTGCACATGTTTTGTCAACTGCCACCCCTCTCCTGTTCCTATGGGCTGGAGGGACCTAAGTCATAGGTGAGCTTCCATGGCTAAGAGTGACCTTCAGTCCAAGCCCTTAACCACTATGCCACACTGGTTCTCTTCTAAAGCCTACTTTAAAGGCATTTCCTAACTTTCTATTTCTGGGAGGATCATCTATTTTGCACCTAATCAAATTAAATGAAATACGTTTAGCCACTGTATAAAAGTTAAATACATACAGGAAGGAAAAGGTATTTTGGAGCAGATATGGGTGAATCTGTTCATGTCTTCTTCAAAAATCTGTGGGGGTTTTTCCTGAGCAAACCCAGTAGCTGTGCATTCATAGGAAAATGCACATTAGGGAATTAGGGATGCTGCAATAAGATGGCATCCCTGATGCAAATGTCATTTCCCTGGAATTGTGGAGCAACACTGTGAACCTAGGAAAGGTGTGGCATCTTTAAGGGGGTGCCGTATGTTGCACTGAATGCATTCCCATCCCTTCTAAAGCACATTCTCCACTTGGCTTTTAAATAGCTGCATATTGCTAATGTGTATGAATGAATGACATATGAACCATCATGCAGGTCTATGTAAATATGCGAACAGAGCTAAATACTAATTCTTACTAATCAACAAATGCCCTACAATTTAGATTTTAACTGCTTTATAGTTTCTACAGGACCAGGCTACCGTGTCTTCCTACTTTTCTAAAATTGGGACTATACATGCAATAATAGCTGCAAGAGCTGTATTGATAGCTATGAATTGGATCCAGTGATCTGGATCTAAGATAAAATGTAGTTTGTCCAATTTTTATTTACTATGTTATACAGTATAAGGCCAACCAACTATAGTTTATATAAGACTTTTATATTTTAATTCAACTCAGTACAGTATAAGCAGAAAATTCTTGAATCCCATTTTTTCATATTGGCTGATCGGCAATATAGATTTTGTTAATCAATAAATTGTCCTTTTCTCTTTGCTTCATATCTGTCAAAATCAGTCGCTTCTAGAGAAGATTTAACAGGCATGAGATGAACTAATGAACCATCAACTGCCCAGAATCACTTAGTAAGATGGGTTGTTCCTAAATTTGATAAATAAATGGACTATGCCATCCACTCATAGTTAGGACTGTTTTAATGCTGACAATTGCAAGATCCTTGTCCATTTTATGGCTGGGCAGGTAGTAGAACTTGGATGACCTTTTCTAATGACAGAAACTAAACAGGTTCGGGCTTATAGTCACCCAGGAATTCCATGGCTCCTGGCTAGGGAGGGTAGTTGGAAAAACAAAGGAGCCAATGGCACATGACTTCCAAAATGCCAACAAGAATAACTACAAGAACACATTCATTAGAAATTGAGCTTGACTGAAGAGCATCTTTTATTTTTTTTTAATCCAAATTACAGATTAGGAATAAAACAGCAGAGACAACATAGTTTCAATTACTTATTGCAGAAGTGCATCTTTGTTTTGTTTCTTTCCTATATTTTGTTACTGCCTTCATTTTTGCACTTTGCATTCATTTATGTAAGAAACCAGCTATGAGGTAGGTGCTACACTACAGCTTCCCATAAAGGTTTCTTCTGTCTCTTGAGGAAAAAAAGACTCTCATGAGTCAAATCTAATGCGTTGAACTTCACCTATGGAATTGGTACATATACAATAGCTTTTGTCAAAACCTAGAAATGCATATAATACATAAGCTAAAAATGGTAGTACTGTATATAATTTTAGGGGTATTTTGTGATCATGGATATAAAAATTATTATATCTATGATTTGTGGACAAGGGGGTGGCTTTAAAATGAAAATAATTCATGTAAAGTTCAAGGAGTTCTATTACAGAAACTAAAACACAATCAATGTTAAAAAAAGTTGTTTTCTATAGCAACACAAACTATGAAGTACTCTAGGCTACTCTCCTTCATTGCCTTGGAGGCAGATTGTCAAATTGTTTCATTACTGAAACAAAAATTATTCCAAACAATATATGTTGGAGAATATACTAAAATAAGCTTCCATTTATGTATTATTTTCTGATGCCAAGAAATGGGACATTCTTCATAAAGAACATCCTAGGTGCTGCTAACATATTGCATCAAATCAGTAATTCTAATTATCTACTTTGTTTTAAATTTTCTATGGTTAAAAATTGGGTTAAATACCTTAAGTTAATATTGGTAAAAAGAATGAAAACATTGCACAGTAAAGCATTATTGCTTTCTTATAAAAAGAAATGAAAATATCAATTCACTGAGTCAGACAGCATCACTATTTTATCCAGCTAATAATTACAACTCAAGCAACATGTTAAAAATTACATAACGGTAGCATTTCAGTCTGGTTCTATTTATGACTACTCAAAATTTCATGCTCTTGGGACTGACTCCTTAAGGTTTCAGGTTTAATAACTTATATGAAAAGCTAAGATTTCATAGAAGAGACTTCTTCCTGTTGCGTATGAGTCATGAGAAGACTTCCATTTTTCCAAGAAACCAAACACAACTATTGAAATGCTTGAGTATAACTATTGTTGTTACCAAAGGAGAGAAAAGACTTGATTCAATTTGGTGGAATGAACTTGCATATATTTGATAACCGAAAAATCAATTCTAATGTATAAAATGATAAGCATCTTAAATAGCACTTTTGCAATGCAAAGTTTATAAATAAAACTTATCACAGTACTGTTCATTATTATAATATAGAAATATGGAAAAGTATGCATAAATTGTCCTTTTAAAAAACATTCAAAGTACTTACTGTTACTTGACTTGAGATCTCTGTGAAGGATGGGGACGATGGCTTCTTCGTGTAAATAAAGCATCCCTCGAGCAATTTGTACTGCCCAGTTGACTAATATATGAGGAGGAATGCGACGGCCCCAGTGGTTCCCACTAGCGGTGGGGAAAGTACCTGACAAAGCTCTATTGAGGGGTCCTCCCCTGGCAAATTCCATAACTAGGCAGAGGTTGGGCTCCTGCAAACTTACACCATGAAGTTCGATGATATTTGGATGTTTCAACATGGAAAACAATTTTGCCTCCTGCCTCACATTCTCTGCTGTGGCCATGATGTCCTCATCTGGATCCTGCCGGGCCGCTTTCACTGCAACTTCTTGGCCATTCCATATAGCTTTATAAACTTTACCAAAACCTCCAACTCCAATAATCTCTTGCAGTTCCAGATGCTGGAAGTCAATCTCTGCTAGAGAACCCATATGGTCTTCATTATCTGCAGGGTGCCCATCACCCACGGCCAGGTTTTGGGTTTGATGCCCAGTCTTCTCCAACAATCCTAACTGGGGGTGTTGGTAACACCCTAGTTGGTAGGTCACATAGTTTGCAGGGAAGATGCCAAGACGATGATGGATTTTACCTGCCCACCACCCATCATCTCCGGACACGGCTGCATCTTTAGACAAAACTTCCACCATTTCCCCTCGACGCAAACTCAGCTCATCTTCTCCAGTGGCTTCATAGTCATACAACACAGTCCACAGTGGGCAAGAGTTGCTACTGGTCCCCAAGCTCCCTTCAGCTGTTCCCTCAGAGCTCACCAAAGCCATGGTCAAGATACAGGTACTAACCACATCAGCTTCTGCCTTGGCATTTGAGAACAATTAATGAAGTCGTTGTTGAAGCCACCTCTTCCCTATTTTAGGCAGGCATAAAAAGTGCTAGGAAAGGAGTGAAACAAAGCAAAAAGAAAAGAGACACCGGGGATTGGCGCATGAGTTGAGTGAGGAGTAGAAATCACAGTATTTGGATCAGACATTTGGAGTGCAGAAAGGTCAAAGACAAGAAACTGAGTTATGAAAGCGATGAGAGGCAGGATAAACATAAGGTGACAATGAGGGAAAGAGTGAAGGAGTCAGAGAAAGAAAACACAACCCAGATGCATAGAAGGGTTCAGGGAAAGGACCCGTGGCAAAGCAGGAAGTGAAAAGTGTGTTCGGGATAAATGGGATCGAGGCAAAGAAAGTTTGTGTGGAGTGATTTAGAGAGCTAGGGAAAAAAAATCCGAGGGCCCGAGAGAACAAGAAAAGAAGCAAGCAGAATTAAGGCGGAGATAGAATGGGAAAATGAAATGAGGGAAGCGGGGAAGAAGCAGGAGGAAACCCCAAGAGAAGCGGCGATCGCAAAGGGATGCAGTCCCAGGGGGCCCAGGTGAGGGAAGGGAGCCACGCAAGGAACGAGGAGACGGGCGATGGGAGAAGCAACAGGTAAACAGGTAAAGCGCTCGCGGGGAAACGGAGACCGCGGGCGATCCGAGACGGCCTCAGCGGCTAAAGGTAACGCCACCGCCTCCGCCGCCACGGCCGATCGAGCGCTTCTCCCGGGTCTTCTCAGCAAACTTTTCTGCCGCCCAGAGCAGCTCCCGAACAACTAGTGGCTGGCCTGGATTGGACGGCCGAGAGCACGTGACGTCGAGGCCAGGCTCTGGGTGCGGGTCAAAGAGTGAAGTCGTGCAGGTGCGTGTCTGGCTGTGGTCCTGGGGGTTGCCCTGTCACGGATGGCGCCGGTGCCAAGCAGCAAACTCCCGGGCGCCCTCGGGAAAGGAAGGGTCGTCGGCAGAAGCAGAGACGCAGCAAGGCGGAAGGGGCGGTGGCAACGCTGTTGCAACTTGTTGCGCGCTCTTAGCCGCGCGCGCTCTTATCAAATGGAACCGGGGAAGGGCAGGCTGCGATGAATGAGACGGCGGGGTGTGCTTGGGATAGCCGTGGGAACAAGCTATGTTTTAAGCCTTGACCCAATGCCGGGTTTTGTTTGTTATCAGCCACTAGGCACTCTTTGAACGATGATTATTAGTTCTGTAATTCTTATTACATTCTCCCCAAATATCTGCAAAAGTTGTAGCAAATGGAAAAGTGTTTAGATCCGCATCTGGAATATCCAGCAGGTACTTACAGGTACCGTTTCCCCACTGACATTTGCCAGGATCCTTGACCTGCATTTTGAATATATTCCTATCTGTGTCCACTAGCTCTCAAAGTTTGGGGTCTCCGTGCTCCAGATGCTGATGAACTGCAGTACCCAGCATTTTCACCACTGACCATGCTGGCTGAAATTCTTGAAATTGACTTTTAGCAACCTTTTTTTAAAGCCAATGGTCCCCCACTCCTTGGACTAGAACTGGTCATAATACTGTACAAAAAAAGTCTTGTACTTTTACAATGCATCGAATGAATCAGTGCATATTGTGAGCTATAGTAAAAAAAATTGTATTTCCTTTACACTAATACAACAAACAAGGTACTGTATATTTATTTTCTGCAATCATGTACAGTCAGTTTTTTCCCATTCTGGGCTCAATGGGGTCTTAAAATGAGCACAGGACTGCAACCAAATAAATGTATATCGTAAGGACAGTAACAATCTTTGGGTGGAGTACCCATTTTAGATTATTTATGTTGGGTATTAATACCCAACAGGATACATGGACAATGCACAACTGATTCTGTAGCTCTTAAGTCAATCTAAATTTAAAATGTTATATCAGTCCTAGTCTAAAGTAAGATTCCATTATCAATCCAGTGTGATATTGCAATCTCAGATGTGTCAGTTCTGCAACAGCAGAACTATTCATAACAGATACCTGTTCAGAAGGAAGCCCTATTGAGTACATGGGAAGGTGCTTATTCCAAAGTAAGTAGGAAATGGCTGGGTGCTTAGCATGCTCTTTTTCCAGGAAAATGCAGTTGGATTATGATCTTGAAATATTGTAGAGAAAACTCTGGCTACTGAGCTAATTTACTAGGATTGTGATCTGGAAGGAACTATATAATAATAATCTCTGTCCTTCCTGTCTATGTAGCCATTTAAATGTTAGTAACCTCCCTTGTTTGGCAGTTTGTATTCTTTGAAGGCCAAATTCATGCAGAGAAACACATTGGCGGAGAAAACTGTAAATAGTGCCGGCTACAATTGTTCATTAAGGACAATTATCTTGAAGTTTCTTGTTTCAGCTGGGTCTTACCAAGGAGCTTCGTCTCACCCAATATTATTAGGGTACCAGGTAGCATTGCGAATCAGTGTTTAGGGAGGAATAAATAACCCCACAATTATGTTTAAATATCAATTAGCTCTCTGCTCAAGATAGAATTATGTTCATGGTATCGTGTCTGGATATTTGTACTTCCCTATAGTAGTCAGAAGGTTAAATCATGGCAACTGGACTATTTTTTGTTAGCTCTAGACCAGGGTAGGCAACCTTGGCTCTTTTATGACTCATGGACTTCAACTCCCAGAATTCCTGAGCCAGCAACCCTAACCCTAACCCCCTAACCCTAAGCCTAACCCCCTGGCTGAGGAATTCTGGGAGTTGAAGTCCATGAGTCATAAAAGGGCCAAGGTTGCCTACCCCTGCTGTAGATGTTTGTTCTGCTCATCCAAACAGCTTCATCGGTCAGGGCAAATCAGTGAGGCAGGGAGTTGTTGGAATGTACCAATTATTGCCACATTAACCTCAGGGGTTTCCTCTCCAAAATGTGTTGCAATATGTGGATGAAGATTCTCAGTCATCCAGGCAAAGATGTCAAAAGGTTGAATCATGACAACTGGACTTTATTTGTTTGTTTATTTGTTTATTTGCCTACAGGAGCTATTCTCTCATCCATGTTCAGATAGACCAAATATTTATATAGTACAGAACTGTTATAATTACAGATCTGTATTAAATTCTTCACTACTGGTTTAATAGCAATCAGCTGTTAAGCAAACCAACTCGCTTTAGTTTTTAGGCTATTGTTCAGCTAGTATTTTTGACTCTTTTTTTGTCCTTCATTATTATATAGCAGGTGCCATAGGAGTGCAGTGTCAAGTCCCCCATTGATTCACCCTTATCCATTGCAATTCATATGGGTCAAAAGAACAATAACCTCTAGATTGCTACTTGTGCCTTTTTTTATCTGTCCTCCACATTCTTTTCATTCCCTTATCATTTTAGTAGGGATTGTCTATGGAGATTTTCAGTCATGCAGGTCATAGTTGTCACAAAGGTGGTTATTCAAAAGGCTTTCTTTGTTTTTCCTTGAAGATATTTCCGTCTCATCTGAAGAAGCTTCTTGGATGAGAAATGAAACATCTTCAGGGAAAAACAAAGGCAGGGCAGTTGTCTTTTGAAAAAGCACCTTTGGATTAGTAGGGACTACTTTTTTTAACAATTGGCAAAATGCGAACAGATTTGGAAGCATTTTCAGCTAATGTGGTTTATAAAATGTTCTTAAAGTACTAATCATGCAGACTTTAATCTTTATAATAGGAATTATCTTGCATGCATATTACAATGTCTTACAGATGTTTCTTTTTAGCGTCCTTGGAAAATTTCTCCAAGGTTAGTTGCTTTGGCAATGAAAAGTGGCCACTTGGCATCTTACTACAGATATGAAAGCAGGCTAGCACAAGCACGCCACCACAGTAGCCCTCGGACTCCCTTTCCTTTTTCAATGATTTATAAAAGAGGAAACTAGTAGTAATTCCTAAAATGAACCTTCACAAATTGCAAAGCACACCAGCTTTTTCTGAATGGTAAAAAGCAAAACATGAACAATAGAGGAGCTCACATTACAAATATTTTAAATGAATTTGTGGGAGATTATTATACAAAACTGTAGGCTGGCTTGGTCATTCAACAGTGAGACATTGGTGAAGTGAGCACAGCAGCGCTTGCATTTTCTGCGTCACATGAGAAAAGCGCATCTTCCTTCCCCTGTCCTGACCACTTTCTACAGGGGGACAATCGAGAGCATCCTGTCATACAGCATCACAGTCTGGTTTGGAGGCATCACTGCTTGAGACAGGAAGGCGGTGCAGAGAGTGGTAAGAATGGCCGAAAAGATCATTGGCAGTTCCTTCCCTCCCATCCAGGACACAGCACAGAAGCACTGCTTGAGCAGGGTCCGCAAGATTATCTGGGACACTACCCATCCTCTTTGCAACCTGTTTTCCTTGTTACCTTCTGGGAGGAGGCTTCATGGTATCTGTAGCAGAACATCCAGATTCAGCCATAGTTTCATTCCATACAGCATTAACCTTGTGAACTCTCAAGCTTCCTCCTTCCGTTATATATTCAAGATGGACAGTATTTAATATTTATTTGTTATATATATGTAGGAGTGTGGGTCTATACATTTGTTGTACATAGCATGTTTAGGTGTGTGTCATGTATGTGTTTCACTTTGAGAGCGGGCAACTCAATTTCATTTTTGATGTGTGCCATTGTGCCCACAGTAAAAAAATGACAATAAAGATTATCATATCTGTTCAGTTGAAACTTGGCTTCCCCTCTATATTTCACTATAATCAGAATGGTATAATATTGGATGATGCAGTAGGTGATCTTTTAGATGATAAGCCTGGTGGCAAGAATTGTTTTATTATTAATCTTTCATTTACAAAGACCTTCCTTTTCTTGGCTGAGGGAGTGAAGCTTTTCAAAAAGGAACTAATAAAGTGTTAAAATTTCCACTAACAGTATGTAAGATTTTCAGGAATCCATAGATTGGACATCAGTTATGCTGGAGACCTGAAGCTTGGATGGGAAGATACAGTGGTGAACATATATCCACAGATCTCTATTTTGTAGAAGCAGACTTGAACCTAGGATGAAGGTGGGATTCAAATATTGAGAAAAATTAAAGCCTGTACAGATTTATTTATTTAGCATATGTCATATCATACATGGACCAGCAGTATGTATTTCATCTAGATTTTCATCTAGATTAATAAAACACAATAAAATATAAATCTTAAAAAAAATCTATGATCAAATACCAATGTCTAGGCCAAGGGTAGACAACTTGTGGACTTCAACTTCCAGAATTCTGGGAGGCTTGACCTGTATATGGGCACGAGTCATAAAAGAGCCAAGGTTGCCTACCCCTGGTCTAGGCCATCTAACCATTGAAGTATAGCATCGTTTATATGCCTTCAGCTTACAACCAGTCACAATGTGATCTACAGTTTGATGTGGGACCCTGCAGTCACACTGAGGGAAGGATTCCATGCCCCATTTATACAATGAGTCCCGGCAGACACCATGTGAAGTACGAATCCTATTCAGGATTGTCCATTGCTGGCCTGGTAGTTGAAAGCCTGACATTTTTCATGGTGTCATTTATGTGCCTTCCTGTGTCCGGACATTCAGCCACTCATTTAGTTTTTCATTGGGAATTGATGTTAAAGTTGTTGAGCAGATATTATGCAGGTGCCAGTGGGGACTTTCTGGATTTGAGTCAACTGGTTGATAAATGAGGTAGGAGTGAGTTGTTCAGAAAGAAGAGAGAAGAAGCAGGCACACTTGCAACAGGTTTAAGTAAAATAATTATTTCAAAGATGAGCCATATGGTGAAAAGCTCATCTAAAAAAAGACTAACAACTGGAGAAGATCCAAACAACAACATTATTTCGATATTAGTTCTATTCTGTGACAAGTGTGTAGATCAAAGCAAATGTGAGCATGTATGTACTCTATACCAGTGGTGGCAAACCTATGGCACGGGTGCCAGAGGCGGCACTCAGAGCCCTCTCTGTGGGCACACGTGCCATCACCCCAGTCCTAGGCCTTCAGCTGGGTTTTATAGAACCTTTTCACTTTAGGCCTCCTCCACTATGTACAAAAAAAAAAAAAAAGATTCAATCAGTCAATTTCATGGGAATGAAATTCTCGTGGGAAAAAAAAGGATCTTTCAAAATTGGAATTGATTGATTGAACTTTTTAGTCCCACCCAGTCTGCCGTTACCACCGCAGCCATGCCCATCCAATGGGCCATCCCCACCCAATGGGCCACACCCAATGGGCCATACCCACCCGGCACCCGACGATGCATAAGTGGGTTTTGAGTTGCAGTTTGGGCACTCGGTCTCTAAAAGGTTCGCCATCATTGCTCTATACCCCAAGGAGACCCCAACAGAAATGCTTTACAACCAATAAAGAAATGAGGTCGCTCTAAAACAGGCAAGGGTATCATTCCTAGTAGATCATTCCTAGTAGATCATTCAGTTATGAGCATTCTTTGGGATGCAACAAAGTAGCTTTGGAGTATGAGGGGGTGTGAATTACTCCAACAAGCTGACCTTGTTAGGGAAGAAGGGAGAAAGAAAGAAGCAGAACAATATATTTTTTTTAATATATTGCCTTTGGTTTAGTCATAATGCTGTGTTTAATAAATTGGCATCATAACAAGAATTTGCTACTTAAAGGAGCCATGAAAGAAATACAATTAAAAGCATATATGTAGCAGAATATTCAAAAATGGTTATATAATGGTGTAATTTACGACATGTTCTTAATTCCAAATCACCAAAGACACCAAGAAGGGACAGGACTGCATATTGTTAAAACTATAACACTCTTTTCAAATTTTAAACACAGCACGAAAGAGAAGACTTACACATTAAAGCACTGGAAACTAACGCTTTGTGTTGGACATATTAACTGGAGCAGTTCTCCTTGCTGTTTAATTGGCTGAAAACTTTTTCAATGGCACCTCCTAGTGGTGGATGGAAGGACATAAAACCAGCATGCCTTGGCTTTGTAGTTCTTCGCTTTTAAATGCATTTCCCACACAAACGTGAAAGTTAAGGACTCTGCTTTGCGTTGCATTCGCGATTCATAATTTTGGTGCAGAGTTTAGTGTAGTCTTTAGATTGTTAATATAGATATCTCAAATAGGTAACTTAAGGTGACTTCGCTGGTTTTTATTTTTTTAATTACGGTATCCAGCCAGGAGTCTCCGTATTTCCCCCAACGCGAGAGCAGTTAAAACGGGCCTCTGCATTTTCAGAAACGGGAGGAGAGTTATTGTTTTGTTCCGGAGCATAAGTTGCAATTCGACACCTGCAAGACTCAGCGCGCAAATTCCGTCGTCATAACTTCGGGATTGATTTGTGGGAGTGTTGTTTCTTCCCCCATTATCTATACCTAACAGAATAACAGAGCTGGAAGGGATCTTGGAGGTCTTCTAGTCCAACCTCTTAAGTCTTCTAGTCCAACACCTCAAGATTTCGGGAAAACCCGACTAGTGATAACACTATCGCACAATTCCACCTTTCCTTTCGTCTCTCTCCCCCCCCCCCTCACGAAGTAATGTAGTAAATCCTCCCGCTTCATACAGAGACAGCTGTCCGGGCGAGCTGGAGTCCCGAGAGTTAAATGGCACCTCCCGTGTAATTTGGCCACAGTACGGAAGTGGTTTGCCACTGCCGCCTTCCGACATGCTTAAGATTTCTCAGTCGAGCCTCAGATTCTGGAGTTCCCTGGCAGTTTCTCCAGAAGTCTGATCCTAGTTTAGTTTCCTGTTCCAAACCAATTTAGCCTACTGTGCTGAGGTAGAGGCAGGCTTGCTTTCTAGCTATTACTAATTTTCTCAAGATAGGAAGCAGAGAGGGAGAAATGCTGTCTCTGGGGAGAAGATTTGAGCTGAACCGATTCTAGAGAGGTACATCTGAAAAGATCCGGGAGGGAGAAAGGATAGAGGTGTTCTCCAGGCTGGCGCCCTCCAGTAACCGTGTGCCGGGGAATGAAGCGATTTGCAGCTCAACACACACGCGAAGCATATGTGAACGGGTACAGTTAAGGGCTGCAAGTGATTAGCAAGGAAACGGGACACAAACACAGAAGGGGAAATACGTTTCAATCACGGAATACGCTTCAACCATAGCAGCGTGTTGTTCCCCCGCAGCAGCGTAATCTGTCATTAGAAAGATTTTGGGGGTGGGGCGGAGGGCGGAGTCGAGAAGGGCACCGCCTCTGCTTTTGCATCCTTGGGTGGCAGGAGACACGGTTGGTGGATCGGGCTCCCCGCAGCATGATGGGAAAATCCTTCTAGCATCCGGCATGGAGGTTGGGGTGATGCCCGGCGCCGAGAAGCATCTACCCAGGGGGAGCTGCCGCCCCAAGCAACGGCAAGGAGATTGAGCCCGGCGGCCTTGTTTCGTGCACGGCTTGACGATGGTATCCCAAGCAGTGCAGCTGCTCCGGCAGGGAGTATGGGCGGCGTTGACCGGAGGCTGGTACCACGATCCGGAGCAAAGTAAATTCACTAACAGCTGCCATCTCTACCTCTGGCTATTCTTGCTGCTTCTGCCCATGGCGCTGCACTTGGTGAGTCTGATCGGCCGGCGGGAGGTCTGGGCACACAGGGAAGAAGAGGATGAGAGGGTCCAATGATAGGCCTCGGATCTGGGGAAAGAGGCACCTGTCGCCTTCTTATCTGTTGCCATATACAGGTCGAGGACGTGATAAATTGCTGGATGTAGAGCAGTGGTTCTCAACCTTCCTAATGCTGCAACCCTTTCATACAGTTCCTCATCTTGTGGTGACCCCCAACCATAAAATTATTTCCGTTGCTACTTCATAACTGTAATTTTGTTACTGTTATGAAATAATTGGTCCATTAGCGCAGGGCTTTTCAACCTTTTCACCGATTGTACTACTTTTGGAATATGGCAACATTCGAGTACCACCAGTCACCTAGCGAGGTGTCAAAAACTTGATGACCCAAAAAAAAAAAAATGGAAAAAAGTGATAAAGTACAGGTAGTCCTTGACTTAAAACAGTTTGCTTAGTGACTGTTCAAAATTACAACGGCACTGAAAAAAGTGACTTATGACCATTTTTCACACTTATGACCGTTGCAGCATCCCCAGGGTCATGTGATTTACATTTCGATGCTTGGCAACTGATTCATATTTATGATGGTCACATTGTTCCAGGGTCATGTGATCGCCTTTTGCAACCTTCTGACAAGCAATGTTAATGGGGGAAACCAGAGTCACTTAACAACCATGTTACTAATTTAATCTCTCTCTCCCTCTTTCTCTCTCTCCCTCTCTCCCTCTATTTCTCTCTCTCTCCCTCCCTCTTTCTTTCTCTCTCCCTTTCTTTCTCTCTCCCCCTCTTTCTCTCTCCCTCTTTCTCTCCCTCTCTTTCTCTCCATTTCTCTTTCCCTTTCTCCCTTTTTCTCTCCCTCTCTCCCTCCCTCTTCCTCTTTCTCTCCCTCTCTCTCTCCCCCTCTATTTCTCTCCCTTTCTTTCTCTCTCTCTCCTCTCTCTCTCCCTCTCTCTCTCCCTCTTTTTCTGTCCCTCTGTCTCCCTTTCTTTCTCTCTCCTGTTCTCCCTTTCTCTTTCTCTCCCTGTCACTCTCTCTTTCTCTCCCTCTCTTTATTTCTCTCTCCCTCTCTTGCTCTCAAAGATCCTTAAAATACTTAAAGGTTATGCTTGGGTGGAAGACTTTTTCTTTTATAGATGGGGTGGTTTGGCAGACAAGTACTCAAAAAAAAGGGGGGGGGGAAATAAGTGTGAATAGGCATCCAGTAGCTAGCTTGAAGTTTGAACAACTTCTTTCTCTTGCCACCGGCTTCTAGAAGGAGCAAAAGACATCCAGTACTTCAACCAGGCACCCTGGACTGACCATTCTAGGGCTTCCTGCACCAGCTGACTTAGTTGTCTGCAACCTCCTGTTGTTGCTTGAGGGGGGGAAGGGACACGGGGGGGGAGATATTCCTTCTTTCTCATCTGAGGAGGAAAGTTATGTTGGACCGTTGACTCTGTGTCGAGCCCTGTGGATCCGACATTCACAGCCACCTCCCCATCACCCTCCACGCCGGCCGGCTCCATCACCAGACCTCCCAGCTGACAAGCGCACATTCAGGGGGTCACCAGCTGATGGGCGCAGAAGATCGGTGCAGCGGTGACCTTCCAGCCACCCGCTTCTTCGGCTGGAGCAATTGCCAGGGCTTGCATGGTCACCAGTGGTGGGGAGCATGTCAGTGGCCATTGGGGACCACGCCAGTGGTTCTGTGCCACGGAGGCTTGAGGTACGGGACGCGGAGTGGCACGGTGCCATGGAGGCAGCAGGACAGGGGGGAGGGGTTACCTGCATCCTGCCGGCCGAACTCTGGAAGCCTGCCTGTATGAAGAATTGTAGGGGGAGTTGAAAGCGAGACAGGTTCCTAAGAATATGATGTGTGAGGCACGGGGGGCATCGGTGGCGGGCTGCCCCCCCCCAGAGCCAGAGCGGCTGGTGCAGCTGCCCCTGCCCCTATACCCCCACCTGCAGCCCCTGCCAGCCCTGCCGCCCACCCCATGTGCAGCCCCACAGCTCCACAGCATCAACCGTACACCATACTAATGGCGCAGAGCTTGCAGTGGCTGAACCAGATGCCAGTGCAGGGCGGTGGGAGGGCGTGGGCTGCGGGCAGGCCGAGGCGGTGGCAAGTGTCGTGGGCCAGGCACTCCAGGGCGGCCATGTAGGCACACAGGGTGAGGCAACGGCAGTGCAGGTCCAGCATTGGCTAGGCCACCAGCTGGCCTGACCCAAGGAAGGTCAGCCACCCTCCGCGCCCCACGTGCACCACCTTTGCACCCAGCGCCCGCCGCTGCCCCGCCAGCACCACCTCTGCTGCCGCCTTTCCCGCGCAGCCCCGCTGTGTCAAGCGGGTCCCGCGGTTCCCACAGCAGCAGACACAATGCACACCAATGGCGCACGAGGTGAGCACAAGGCTGGCGAACACATGTTTTCCATACTTCAGTGCCAGGCTCTCCATGCTGCAGCACGACATGGAGAACCTGGCTGACACGGGTGAGCATGAGGCAGGAGTGCACATGGACTCCGCTTTTTCGGCAGGGCAGAATTAAGTGCTGCTCCCCACCTTCCACCCTCTTTTACTTACAAGTAGGAGATGGCATAGTTGCTCAGCAGGGAGGGCTGAAAAGTTCCTGCAAACTTGCCTTTGCGGGCTGGGTCTTTTGGCGCGTTCAGCAGGACAGAGATAGCCACTAACGACCAGGTCTGACAATTCCTATTGGCTTTCGAAAGCCAATAGAATAGAATCTATTGAATAGACTCTTAATCTATTGAATAGATTAAGAGTCTATTCAATAGAGTCTATTCTATTGGCTTTCGAAAGCCAATAGAATAGAGGGAGTAGCGCAGCTCATGGAAAAGTTAAAAAAAATCCATCAAAAAAAGGTGCCGGAATGCCGTTCTGAGCGTTCTATGAGAAAAAAAGTCTTGGTCTTAGGCGACCCCTGTGAAATGGTCGTTCGACCCCCAAAGGGGTCACGATCCACAGGTTGAGAACCGCTGATGTAGAGGAAAGGTGTAAGGCAGGGGTCCTCAACCTTGTGGACTTCAACTCCCAGCTTGCTGGCTGAGGAATTCTGGGAGTTGAAGTCCACAAGTCTTAAAGTTGCCAAGGTCAAGGACCTCTGGTGTAAAGGGTGGATTTAAGAGACAAAAAGCAGTGACCGGAAAAGGGATCTGGAAAGTTTATCAACTGTGATGGCTTTATTTTTAATTGTAATAAAAATATTTCTGACCCTTCTTACAGAACTTTGAATTGATTCTGCTTTGCTCCCACAGCAAGTCTCAATCTCTCTCTCTCTCTCTCTCTCTCTCTCTCTCTCTATATATATATATATATATATATATATATATATATATATTCACCATATATATATATTCACCATATATATATATTCTTCAGGTCCTGTGCGGACTAACAAAAATTAAACTGGATATATAAAGAGTTAATGGGTAGTTCTTTCAGACAGTACCTAAGGTCTGATTTACAATGTTAACACGCAAAGTAAAGTTTCTTACACCTACACATGCATGTATGCATGCTATTTTTGGAGAGTTAAATCAAAAAGTTAAATATGAAATAAATACAAAACATAATATCTTAACATTAAAGAAAAATGATAATATGACTGGCATATTGACTTATAATCTCTAATCTACTCACCAGCCATGAATTCCATTAGCAAGTGATTATATTTCAGCCTCAGCTCTCTTCTCTAAAACCTGAACTGTATATTACAGGCTTCTACAGATGACACATTTCAAACAGTTAGCAAAGGAACAAGGCAAATATCAGCTTCATAATTGTAGTTATTTTTTAAAAAGCACAACAGTATTAATCATAATTATGTTATTTTAAAAATATCATTATTCTTTTGTCTAGGCATGCCCCCCCACTACCATCACGGCTGTCATCTACTGTGGTTCTGTGACCTTATTTTTTATGATCATAAAGGTGATCACTTATCGCCTGCACCTGATGTTTGACGAAGGAGAGATGATTCAACAAAAATTCCCTTGTAAGGAAGGGAAACAAAATAAAAAATGTAAAAGAGATAATGCAATTCAGCATAAAAATCTCAGGTAAATTTACTTCTTTATACAAGGCTGTTTGGTGTTATCTGAACTCCTCCTGAAGAATCTGTGTTTTCTTAAAATATGCCAGGGGTAGGCAACCTTGGCTCTTTTATGACTCGTGGACTTCAGCTCCCAGATTTCCTGAGCCAGCCATATGAAATATGCACATCATGTATGTGATAAGAGTCTATAGATCATGGGATCAAATGGATGCTGGAAATCTATCCAGTCATGTTTGTTGATCATGGCAAACAAACAGCTATTTAGGAAAAGAATAAAATTATTCCCTGAAAAATAATTGATTGGCACTACTGTCACATTTCTAATACTATGCACACCCCTGTTTGCAGCAGGGCTCATGTCCAATAACAAGAAGCAAAATGAAAAGATGTTTTTTTTAAACTAAGGGATTCATAGGATTCAAAGGATTCATGCCTTACATGAATCAAACAGCTAGTGTTTTTAGGTCAGTGTTGTCTGCAATGGGAACACTTTAACTTTTTCACTATGGTGAACAGCTTTTCATCATAGTAGAGCATCTGTATCAATCAGCAGGAATAATATCTTTTCCCACCTTATAATTTCCAGTATTTAGTCAGGGTTATTTAACTTCTTTCTGTGGGGTCTTTGATGTTCTCTGAGCCTGCTTGGTTTTATTTATTTATTTATTTATTTATTTTTGCAGACATCTCATTACCCAACTAGGTAACATTGCCCCCGACAGTTTAACCCTGGGATGCTGGGATGTGAACCTTCTCCATCCAAAGCTTTTGCTCTCCATGATAGCTGGGTCTTCCTAGATTACTTAATACCATACTTACCTAGAGCCAAGTTGGCACATTTTTAAGATTGCCCCTTAAGAAAGTTAATGGCATTTCTGAATCAGCTTGTAGTAAACGCAGCACCTTTGAGAATGATTTATTCCTTATCTATTAATCATCAGTCATTTTCTTTCATTTGCATTATTTTTAACAGCAATAACACGAGGGACAGTGGTGCAGAGGAGACCAAGCATAATGGGTCAACACCCACTATCCACAGTAGCATCAAAGGGCAGGCTACCCTCTCTCATTACCCTTCGGGAAACCTGGTTGGTAAACATTTACCTATAATAATATTCCAGTATTTTTCACTCTGTATATGCCATTGGTATCTTATTACAACAACAAATGCAATATGGGTTTTATTTTAAAAAGAACAGCCTCCTCCCACCATTTATTTTTTTCTTAATAAAACAATATACACATTGTGCTCCAAGGTTCTGCATGTCAGAAAACTGTTGCCCCTGGAAAGAAGCAGGAACAGGCAAGCTGTCCCAAAGCTGCTTTTTCAGGAGGCAACTGGACTTTCTTGTGTTTTTCTTTGAAGATGTTTCGCTTCCCGTCCAAGAAGCTTCTTCAGCTCTGACTGGATGGTGGGAAGGGAAGGATTTATATTCCTTGCAGACAGCTGATCATTTGCATTCTTTTAGAGAACAAGGACTCTCTAAAACAGGGGTGTCAAACTCGCAATGTCATGTGACGCATCGCGATGTATCGCAACTTTTTTTGCCATTGCTGGCAATGGGGTGGGCGCGGTTTTACTATGATGCGACCGGCCTGCGGGCCAGCAGTTTAACACCCCTGCTCTAAAACAAGGGTCTTCAAACTTGGCCCTTTTATGACTTGTGGATTTCAATTCCCAGAATTCCTCAGCCAGGCATGCTGGGTGAGGAATTCTGGGAGTTAAAGTCTGCAAGTCATAAAAGCGCCAAGTTTGAAGATCCCTGCTCTAAAAGAATGCAAATGACCAGTTGTCTGCAAGAAATATAAATGCTTCCATTCCCCACCATCCAGTCAGAGCTGAAGAAGCTTCTTGGATGGGAAGCAAAACATCTTCAAAGAAAAAAAAAACAAGAAAGTCCAGTTGCCTCCTGAAAAAGCACCTTTGGGTCAACCATAGCCTGGATGACTGAAAATCTCTATAGATGAACAGGGAAGCTGTTATGATACATTTTGTTTCATTCCACTAAGAGTAGAGAAGGGAGTGGAATTATATTCTCATGACATTCATGAAACTCCAATTGTTTTTCATTTTGTCCATTACTCTAGAACAGACATGTCAAACTCGCGACGTCACGTGACGTTGCCCAGCGTATCGGGACAGTTTTGTCATTGCCGGCAATGGGGTGGGTGCAGCTTCTGCGTGACGCGTCTGGCCCGCAGGCTGGCAGTTTGACACCCCTGCTCTAGATGTAAACTTGAAAGTATGATGGCCCTAAATTCTAAATGATTATTGAAAGTAACAGGGAAATTGAAAACTAAAAAAAATATATATTCTTGGATTTGGGCCGTGTGGAAAAATGTTATCAATGCTGAGAATTGAGTATTCAGGGGACCGTTAAGCTGAATCTGGTACTTGGTCTAATAAGTCTTCTGCTTCTTCACAAAGGTGCTTTGTCTTGTGACAGAACAAACCCCAAAGCTTTATTTATATTTAAATAAAGTGGAGGCTGGTCTGACAAAGAGAGATTAGCCCAAGATCAGGTAGCAAGCTTCATGGTTCAATGAAACATCTTGGGATATCTTGGTCCATATTTAATATTTTAACTATTTCATTGCATTAGTTCTCCATCATAGTAGAAGCTCTGTATCAATCAGCAGGAATAATCTCCTTCCCCGTCTTATAATTTTCAGTTTTAGTCAGAATTATTTAATTTCTTTCTGTGGGGATCCTTGGTGCTCTCTGAGCCTGCTTGTTTTCTTGCAGACATTTCATCACCCAACTAGGTAATATCAGTGCACCCCACAGTTCAACTCTGAGCCAAAAATATTCTCTTCCATTGGTAATGTCTTTCTTTAATGTGAAATACAGTCTGAACAAAACAGATAACCCAGTGCCTATCTATACCTCATACTTTCTTATAAGCATGGTTTTCTGGCAAGCTGACTTGGAAAGATAGCTGAAAAATGCAATGATTTTATTCATTAATTTTGGGGCCATTGGTTTAATGGAAAATGGAACATAATTACATTATTTGTTGCTCTAAAACACATTTATAGTTCACATCATTTTAACTGATGTATTTCATTTCAGAATCTGCCAGCTCAAGAAACCATCGAAGATCTGAAAGGTACGCTACAAACAACATTCTATAGCAGAGGGGGGCAACTATGGCTTCTTTATAACCTGTGGACTTCACCTCCCAGAATTCCTGAACCAGCCTTTTTGGTTCAAGAATTCTGGGAATTGAAGTCCACAGGTTATAAAGGGACCACAGTCGCCTATCCAGTTCTATAATGAGCATGCTCAGTGGTGGTATATAGTAAGGTGACCAACTTTTTTACAATGAAAAGGAGGACACAAATAAATTGAAGAAAAAATATTGTAAATAAAATTGCGCTCAGCAGCAATTCCTATTGGCTTTCAAAAGCCAATAGGGGGAGTAGCACAGCTCATGCAAAAGTTGAAAAAAAAAACATTAAAAAAAAAGTGCTGGAACGCCGTTCTGAGCGTTTTATGAGAAAAAAAAAAGCCCTGCAGATTAGTCTTCAAATATCGAAAAGAAGGACATGTAGGAGGACACTTTTCAAGGGAGGACAGAACTTACAAAAGGAGGACTGTCCTCCCTAAAGGAGGATGGTTGGTCACCTTATATATAGGAACTTTAGTTCAAAAGAGCTGAAGTACAGCAGAAACACTTCTCTAATTTAAAATACAGGCAACTTCTCAGGCCTGGTTATAATTTATTCATACTATTTATTTAATTTAAAGGTATCTTTTCAAAGAACAATTACATTTTAAGCTAAATAGATGTATATTTCTTAGCTGATTTAAAACATCACAGCCCCTTTTATGAATAAGTCCTCCTTAAAGAATATGAACTACATTTGTGTATATTTCCTACATTATCAGGAATGTTTCTCAGTTTGATGGGATCTTCAGTTTATCTTGTCTCTTCATGAATTCTTTAGATTTTTTTTTTAATAACTGCTCCCTGGCTTTTGACTTTTGGAATTGTACAGAACTACCAGGTTACCTAGTAATTGAATTTCATGGTGTTCACAGCCCAATCCCACACAATTATTAAGCATTACAGAATAAATGTTATGTGGAAGAAATGAACTTTGTTATTGTTTACAGCCCAATCCCACACAATTATTAAGCATTACAGAATAAATGTTACGTGGAAGAAATGAACTTTGTTATTTTTTGTTGTTAGTGTCCTTATCGTAATAACTGAAATATTTATATATTCGAATATCTGCTTTCTAAACGCTGAATATGTTAAGGGATCTGTTTCCTGGCTGTCTTGCTAATTGGCCAAGTATCTTTCTCCTATATATATTTAATCAGGATATTTTTAGTATTTTTATTGTTTTAAAATGTTTTCAGCATTTTTAACAGCAATATATATATTTTTTAATTTTGAAGCCACTCACTGACTGAGATGGGTAGCTATAGAAACTGAATAAATAAATGGTTTTTACCTTTAAAAATAATGTTACATACTGAACATATTTTCATGATTTTTTTTATTGATCTATATTATTTTTTTGTAGATTCTAACTCTCAAGAAAATAATAGGTGCTGTCAAAGTAAATTGGGCATATTTACTCTCCATTCCAAGCAATGGGATTTAACTGCACATTAACTGCTAATTTTAAAGAATTTTCTGGAATGTCTTTTCTGAGAAAGCTTCATATATCTTTGATGTGCAGTATCTCTTTGTCTTTTTCTACTAGGAGTACTGGTTTCAGAAGAACAACCTGTCCCACCAGTATTATTGACCTCACCCTGCATCAAAGCTGACATTTTGCCTGCTTCTATGACAAGTATGCCAAGTTCTACTACACCAGCAATAGTGGACAAGCCGAATGCTATGGAGACTGTTATCAATGGTGGAACAAATGAAAAAGAAGAGAAGGCACAACCATCTAACTATAGTGGAGAAGAGGATGCTCCTCTGGATAAAGATGTGGTTGTTAAAACATTGCCAAATCTTTCTTTGTCCCAGTGTGATATTTTAAAAACACGCATTTCTTTTGAGCCTTGGAGTACAGACAGTCCTGTCCTCTTTTCGGAGAATTTAAACGATCTTACGTGTTTAAGGAAAGAGAATTTATTGGATGGGTCAGCTCAAGACAGCACTGCAAGCGGTTTCCCTCAGTGCAATTCTATGGAAACGAAGAGATTTGCAGAAAGAGATTTGGATGACTTAAAAGCAGAGTTTGATGAATCAGAAAGTGAGATAACTGTTGCACTGGTGGACAGTTCTCATTCTGGGGATCCATTCACGTTACATGAACCCATTAAAATAGTTATCACCATGAGTAGCACCCATAACTCAGCTACTGATTTGGAGGGCTTACCTCACATGAAATTGTCGAACTCTAAAAAATCTGGTTCAGATCCAGAATCTGCTGTGGCTGCAACAGTTCAAGATAGTAAACAAAGCAACAATCCAATGATAATCCCTGTCATTACTTTTGATCTATCTGAGGACAATGGAGGCCATGCTTTTCAAGAAGTAAGTGAAAGCTTAAGAACCCCAGAGAATTTAAATGTCAATGCATCGTCTAACCAATGTTCCGGCTATGAATCTGGTGAACAAGACAATATTGGAAAGGAAAACAGTGACAATCCCTCAAACAATCCCTCAAGCCATGAAGAAATAATTATGTGTCCTGAAAATGCTTCTGAAATTCTAGAAGACCCAGAAGAAGGCCAGTGGAATTTGGAAGTCCCCTTATATAAAACAGCTCATGAGAAGAGACATGCTCGTGTTCTCAGTGTGGATAGTGGGACAGATGTGTTTTTAAGTAAGAATTCATCAGAGACTGTTAGTGCAAAAGAAAAACTTATGCCCACATCAAAATCCGACCTGGAAGCTAAAGAAGGGCAGATACCAAATGAATCAAATTTCTTGGAATTTGTTTCACTGCTGGAATCCATCAACACTTCAAAGCCAACAGCACCAGAATTGAAAGCAGAGCCTGCGAAAGATAAAGGGCTTGCTGGAGGTACACTGCATAATTCAAATTATTAGTTTCCAGTGCACACAAGAAATGTGAGGAATTTATGTGCAATAAAAGCTGTTTCCACTCATGCTAAAAGCAATAGCCACAAATAAGTATATATATGCTCTAGAATATTAAACATGAAAGACATGCATAAATAAATATCAGTAAAATCTTAATTGATGTAAGATGGATAGGGTTTTTTAGTTTCATCAGATTTATTTGGGGTACCATATTTGATTAGTTTTTAAGAAGACATTGTCTCCTTGCTGATCTTAATCTGTCTTTTACTGAGTTAGGAAAAAATGCTCAAGCTTTAAGAATACTAATAGCAATTAAACTTAGACTTCTATGCTGCTTCATAATGTTCGTTGGTTCATTCATTCAAATTTGTTAGAGCTACCCAACTCTGGTGAATTCTTTGCATTCTTTGCATGGTGGATATCAATTGTCCTTTGCTGGTTTTATTCTTTGTTACATTTCATGGTTTGCTGTACAGAGGTGTAGATGGAGCCCTTCTTGCAATTGATTCCATTCTTTAGAAGTGTGTGTGCATGTATACATTACAAATTTATGTATCTTTTACAGAAGTCCTCTTAAATCAGATTTTCCAGTCTGTGTCCTAATATTTATCTTTTCTAATTTACCTAATGCAAGAAAGGGATATGGCTCTACAGCTTTGAACAGAATAACGTGTTGATCACAGATTGCAAAATAACTATAGATTATAAAACAATTTTCAGCTACTTCCTAAATAAGCTGGCTTTCTCTTTTACAATATTAGAACCTAGGATACTCTATCAAAATGAATAAGTTGAAGATAAAGTTAAGCCGTTTAATTTGGTGCTGGTTACCAATTTAGGTGATTTTAAAGGATTTTTTTACATAAACTTGTGAATGATCTTTCTTTCCATTCTATTCAGGCATATAATACAGTATCTCCTTAAATATAGCATGTCTTTTACATATCAGATTGTGGAGAACAAATGGGAGGAGAGCTTCCATCCTATTGCTTGTGCTTTTGAATTTCCTAGATATATCTGATTGGCTGCTGAATAACATAAAAAGTTGGACTAGATTAGCAGCAGGTCTCTACATATGTGGTTCTATCAACTTCTGGGAAAAATAATTTTCACCAATATTTACAGTAAGTGGATAAGAATTGTAAGATCTAGATGTTGAAAGCAAGCAAGAGAATGGTTGAAATATCGGATTAGCATTAAGACAGTCAACGCTAAAGGTTAAAGAGATGAAGTTAAACTGGAGAACAGGTAATAAATGAATAGGATATTTTTTAAAAAAGAGAAATCTGTTGTCCCAGAGATAGGAGAAGGCAGTATAATGCAAACATGAGATGTCTGAAGAAGACAAGAGTATAGAATTTAAGAATGAGGACTAAAGAGCAAAAAGGAAGAAGAAGGAAAACCTATTTGGAGTGGAGCTGACAGTAAAATCAAAGAGAGGAAAAAAGAGGAAAAGAAAAGATTGAATGTCACATTTCCTACAGGCTCAGGATATGAATCGCTTTGCCATCAATCCATACAAGCATAAAGGAAAAGACAGCAGATGATTCATTTGATACTTAAAATATTGCTACTTTTCAGCATCATGAGTGGATACCATTCATCATATGTAAATGCTTGGCCCAATAAATGTACCGGTATTAACTTTGATCTCTGGGGTGGGGACATGAATTAATGTGATCATAAATTGATTTTCAGAGGTCTGATGTTTTCTATGGAGTGAGGTCAAGTTCTCTTTATTCAGGAAACAAAAATACAAGCAAAAAATTTCCCAGGTTGTACATGGAAAGTTTTCTCTGTGTCTTTCAGATGGCTTTTTAAGAGAGAAAAAAGAGGGTGCATTGACAACAGGAAAAAATTGTGCAGAAAAAGAAAATCATGGTTCCTGTAAACAGGAGAAAACCGAGATGGAAACTCAGGATTGTATTAATGTTAATCCAGTGATCCCAGAGTCAATAAAGTTCACTGCCCAGTAAGAGCTCTGTTCTTATTTTCAAGCATACAGTAATATGTATTAGCCATATGCCTTATAATAAGGTGACCAACCATCCTCCTTTAGGGAGGACAGTCCTCCTTTTGTAAGTTCTGTCCTCTCTCAAAAGATGTCCTCCTACATGTCCTCCTTTTTGATATTTGAAGACTAATCTGTAAATCTCTGTATTCGATCGATGCTGATCCGATCCGTTGCGTGTGATGTGATGTATTTGTATTTGACATGACAATTTGTCAAGGCTCGGTACAGTACAGTGAGATTATGAGACGCATGCACTCCGCACAGGAGAATTGTTTTGAGAGAGTGCACCGCGCGCAAGAGTGCACCGCACACAAGTGGCTTTGTTTACTTCTTACTGAAACATGACATGGCACACATGCCTGCATTAGACTCACTTTTTTTTCTTCAATTTATTTGTGTCCTCCTTCTCATTGTAAAAAAGTTGGTCACCTTACTTATAAAAGAACTCACATCAAATTTCATTTGATGTATTTTCTTGGTTTCATGAGAAATTGCTTGGGTGGGGCAGAGAAAGAATTTCACCCGTTACTTTTGAAACTCTTCTTCTCTTCTTTTTCTTATTGATATTTTGACAAGTTACCAGAGCACCAGACAACGACAGATTATTTATCGGGTAACTTCACAGCCAGACAGTTCCCTCTTGCAAGTCATAAGTGGGCCGGAAGCATCTGTGCAAGAAGAGATGTCCGTGGATGCAATGCACATCTATTCCTTCATAGATGGAAATGGTAACCTCATATGGAGGAGTTGGGAGGGATAGTTGCATTTCCTCTGGATAACTCATTTAGGTTTCTATGTGCATGGGGATTAACTTCTCAGACTCGTTATCGAATGGGTCCAGGATTCCATTGAGACATGGCAATTAGGTTTCTTTGATAGGTTTTTTTTTTAAATGTATAGATTCTATACATTTAAGGTTTGGAAGGTTAACATCAACACTTCAAATATGCCCAATAAGCAACCCAAGCATGTATATGTAAATGTGTGCATTTATTTATTTCCCACATTTATTATTTTTACAAATTCCTTCTATTTTCCCCACAACAACAACCCTTTTCATAGCCTCCTGGCACAATTCCTGACTCTTCTACCTTGTTTTGCTCCACACTGTCCACCATTTTGTCCTCTCTCCTCTCCTCTCCTCTCCTCTCCTCTCCTCTCCTCCTTCTTCCAAGCTTTCTTTTTTTCTTCTCTTTTCCTCCCTTTGCACTCTGAGTTCCAGATGCTGCAACAGCCAGCCTTGCTCTCTGCCATCCTTTCTGTTTCTCTTCCACAAATTCTCCTTTATAGCATTTGAATGTTCTGTGGGCAATAACTTCAGAGGTTTCTGCATTCTCCTTTGGCATGAATTTCAGTGCCAACAGTACTCAAGACCATCCAAATTCTAAGTTTTATACTTAGCTGCAGCACCAGTCCATACTCTCTTAATGACACATGGACTTAACTTGCTCTCTTCCCTTTAACATTTTCCCAGTTCCAGCTCAGTCTACAAACTTCTGTCCTTCTAGATTTCCCTCTCTTTCTTTCAGTGTTGCGCTCTGGAATTAAATTTTAACATCCAAATCTAAATTTTAACAAGTCTGCTAACACCCATCTTTTCAGATGCCATTGTTCTGATTTACCATGGAGGCTTTCCAAAATTATGCAGCATATAGGTGTAGATACCTGTACATAAAAAGGAAAGATGACAGGTGCCAAGTTACAAGAGGATTGTTGCCAAGGCTAGGGCTGTGGCAAGGAACACTTTAAAATGATTGTGTTGCAGCTGCAATGGTGCTGAAATCTATCTTATCAGATAGAGCTGAGAGAATGCAAGTCATTGACAAGGATACCTGAAGGTAGGATTTCTATTTCTGGCCTTCTAATTTTATAATTTCCTAGTTATAAAAGTCAGTGCATGGCAAGATCATTGCTCAACAGATTATGTCTCCTTTTATTTGAAGGAGAAATGAAGTCCTTGTACTTAAGGAGTCAAGCAGAAGGAAATATTGAAAATTCGCCCATCTATGATTACATCTCCAATCCACAGTAAGTAAACTCCTCATGCACTGGATTGGAGGATGACTTTGTTTCATTTCTGGAGTGGTTACTTAGTTTTTCAAAATTAAAGATTGGGAATATCATTTTCATGAAACATCCATATGCAAATGACAGATTCTGTTGTATAATAATTTAGATATTTTCTGCTTCAGGTTTGCATTTTCTGCAATAAATCGCAGTATTTCTCCAACTTCTAATTATAGTTGCCAATATTTGAACTTAGGACTTCTTATTTGCCAAACAGGTTATCTAGGACTCATCTACTCTATTATGAAATGGAACTGTTGAATATCTAGGATAAGAGTAAAATAAGCTTTATATTATATCCTGTAAATAATTTAACAAAGATCTTAATTTTGTGCCAATGCAACATTAGTCCTGTGGTTGCAAAGTCTTTAGGAACAAATATTTCCCCCATAATTATTCCATTACTTCATGTCAAGATACTTCAGTATATTCACATTTTATCATGAGTAGGTTAGGCAAAGGAAATAGAATTCGTTTATTGGATTTATATCTCGTGTTTCCTTCAAAGTGGCATGTATTGGCTCCCTCTTCTCATTTTCCTTTACATCAATGTCCCTGCATGATAGGTTGAACTGCGAGAACAGCTAGCCAAAAGTCTGCAGTGAGTGTTAAGAGTAGATTGAACCTGGGTCTCCAGAATGCTAGTCCAACAGGTTAACCACTATACCACACTGCTTCTCGCTTAATATTCTACATCAGTGTTTCTCAGTCTTGTCCTCTTGAAGATGTATGGATTTCAACTCCCAACATTCCCTAGCCAGCAGATGGGTGGTGAATCCTGGAAATTCCGTCTGGGGCAGTGTTTCTCAACCTTAATAATTTTAAGACATGTGGACTTCAACTCCCAGAATTCCACAGCCAGCATTGCTGGCTGTGGAATTCTGGGAGTTGAAGTCCACATGCCTTAAAATTGTCAAGGTTGAGAAACACTGGTGGGGAATTCTGAGAATTGAAGTCCACCTATCTTCAAGTTACCAAAGTTGAGAAACACTGTTATAGACCAGTCTTGCCCTCTCTGACACCTTTCAGGTATGGTTGGGACTGCCATTCCCTGAATTACTGGCTAATGTGACCTTTGTCTGAGGGCTCTGGGAACTGCAATCCCATCTGGGAGGAGAGGATTGCACAAGATCAGATCATGCCATGTAAGTCAAATAAAAAGGAAAGTAAATGCAAAAACAAAACAAAAAAAAATACACTTTGCCACATGGTGGCAGTCAATATCTTTAACAGAATAGTCAACTCTAGGCAGATGTATTATTTGGAAGATCATAGGGGGAGGGAATCTTTTATAGAACAAGGACAAAAATAGGAAGTATTTATCTTGTCTTCCTAACTTCTATTTTATTAATTTCTTTTTCATGTTAGACACACCAGATTTCAAGTAGTCTAAATGGTATTAAAAGTTGTGTTCGAGGTATAGTTGTGAGCTACAGATTTCAGTTGATTTGGAATCTTAAGCTATTCTGAAAATTGCAATAGTTAATGTAAGATACAGCTGTTTTAACAGACTAATTAGCCAGACAATCTTTCAAATTACATTCACAAAATTCCAGGATTTTTAATTTCATATGGGATGTCATAGAATACAATTCTATGTATGCTTACTCATAAATCACATTCTTTTCAATGATACTTGGGTCTTTAAAATGTTTCTCTAAAATTGCCATTATTAAAACTTCACTGTTAGTGTTAATCGAGCTGTGCTATTGCTTCCACTATTTGAATCCACTATATTAGCTAAGCTGACAATTCACATAATTTTACCAGAGCCGAATTTGAGTTGGCTTCTATGTCAGATATCCTAATTTTCAAATAAAGATTTGAAGATTACTTGTGAATAAACAATAATTATGTATATTGGTTAAGAACTCCCAATGGTTTTTAACTATATTAATTTTATTGCATTTATTGTATTAATAATTGTATACTATTATTTTATATTATTTCTATTTTTTTGTAGTTAGCCAATTTGGCACAGAAACTCACTAGAAATCAATCTTTATGTTTCATTTATGTGTAATACTAAGGCAGGGCTTGTTTGGTTTAATTATTATTTCTTTGAATGTTTGAAGCTACAGCAACCAAAAAAAAAAACAAAAAAACAGTGACATTTTGGCAGCCTATTTTAATTCTGAAAATATATTTTGAAGCAATTCTAGATTGCTCTATGATGGACTGGTATGTTGGGTCTGAAGCCAAAGGCCTGATTGATTTATGGGTCTGCTTCTATTTTACCTTGAAGCCTCTCATTAATCCCAAAGGTATAAGATAGAAGCAGTTAAAAAAATATGTCCTACTTCAACAAAATTCTCTTTCTTTGCCCATTATGATTGCTTGGTTAGGCATCTATACACCCTTCAAGTATTGATCAAACTATGAAATTATTGTTTAATCTGTTATCGAGTGTCACAGGTGTCATAAGCACTGGGACAAGAGAGCAATTTGGATTATTCTAATTTCTTCAGTCAGTTGTTGGCACATTTGTAGAAGGAATTTCAGCTCACTCATGTTGCCCTTCTGGAATTAACAAATTGGAATCAGATTTTCCCTGAATCTGTGGGGAGCCCCCAGCTAATATAGTCAGACTCTGAAGCCTCCTGTTTTTTTCCATAGATTTGGGGGTGTCTGGGTGGGTGAATGAAAAAAGTCAAGATGGCAGCTTTGATCTCATGGTTGTATCTTGACTTTTCTTTATTACCCCTGCAGATACTCCAAATTGTTATTAATTGTATAATTTTGAATAAATTCTACTCTTTTTATCTCTTTTTATTCTTTTTATCTTTATGTGCACAGTGAAATCCATTTTAGCTCCTCTAGTACAACTACCTCAGAGATCCAAGAAGCATCTTCTGGAGATCATGGGCGAAGGGCACGGCAACAGCAGTTCTTATTGATGCTGGCACGGGGAGCTCTTTCTGAAACCCACCGGGTACCATGTAACATTTCAGCACCTATACATTTTTTTTAAAAAAAAAAAACAAACACTTTGTGAATATCTTCCAGTCTAGCTATATAAACTTGCATCTTTCAAATGAGGTTGGTGTAAGCTTGTTATAGCATACAAATGGGAGAATAGCTAATGTTCCACTAAGCATCAGCTATTATACCAAATTTTATGCTGATAAAATGGGATTTTAAATTTGATTTGATGGATTTTTTTAAAGGAGCAAAAGAGTTAAAAAAAACCCAACTTTATTCTGAGAAATTTTATCTCAGTACAAATGTATGTATGTATGTATGCTTTCCCCATTTATGTTCAAATTGTAAGCAAGACTTAAACATCACACAAAGAGCAATCTTGGGGGACTTAGGTTGTTTTGTTCTAGTAGTGTATTTCAAGTGGTCAAGTAATAATCTTACAAGGCCAGTGAAAAGATCCTAGTATGTGCCATGTGCAAAATATTTAAAAAATAAGCAAGACCGAAGATAATCAAGTTTACCAAAAAAAGTTAACCTGTAAAAAAAAATTGACCATGAACATTATTTGATTATATCCACTGAAAAAGAAATAACGATCAAATTATATCAAAACCCTATTTTTATTCAAAGCAGTGCTATGAAAATGATATATAATTCTTTTATTTTTAATTTAATGTTGACAGCATTTTAGTGAAGACCTTGAGGATTCTTCATGCTCATCAGCTCAAAGAAAAATTAATAGACAGTTTTACAAATTTATTGTATTTCCTGGCAAATGGATAAAAATCTGGTATAATCGACTCACCTTGCTGACATTGCTGGACAGGTCAGTTTCACACTGAGACGTAACATTCATTGAAAGGTTGAGCTTGTACTATTAACATATACAATGTTGGCATGTTCCTTGTGGTTTTTTTATTTTTTTAAATCTCTTTTCCTAATGGCCATTAATCAGTACGAATTTCAGATTTGTAAATGTGTGTGTTTGATACACATGCTTAATACCAAAGTGAAAACTAATAGCTGTCCGCCTTCAAATGATACATAAAGTGTGACCACAGCCTTTTCTTACATTTGGACCTGCCCTACATGTAAACAAAACCAAGGATGTATGTGAATCTTAAGGCAAATGGAAGACCTAAATGGGGATCCTAACCTGTAGCAATCTTGACGGTGAAGTATACTTCTTTTCAATCTCCTCCAATAGATGTTTTTCTCTTCAATGAAGCTCAAAGAACAGGAAAGGAGAAGAAAATGTCTGCAGTGTTTCTCAATCTTGGCAACTTGAAGATGGATGGACTTCAACTCCCAGAATTCCCTAGCCAGCATAGTACAAATGTATAGCTGGCTGGGGAATTCTAGGAGTTGAAGTCCACCCATCTTCTAGTTCTCGAGGTTGAGAAACATTATTCTAAGGAAAGAAGCTGCAGGGTACTGACTAATAGTCAGGGAAAGGATTTGCTTTCCCTATTTTATACGTGATGGGACAGATCAGATTAAACAAAAAGATCTGCTTCTGTCTTATATTGTTGAAAGCTTGACCTAGTCAGAGCTCTACTTAACCCTTTATTGATCTATAACCCAACCTTTAAAGAGTTTTGCCTGAAAAAATTCACATTGATATGAAGATGCAGGTTTGTGAGTCTTAATCTTTGCCCATGCATTTCTATATTTTCTACACAACAACGCAAATAAAAAGGCGGATCTGCTAAATTACATATTGAATATTAGATGGTGCATTTTAGTGGCTCTCTTGTGTGTATTTGCATTCTGTCTGTAACCTTAGGACCTAATTCCTGATAGTTCTCTAACATTAGGAGAGACATGAGAGTGAGGGTATTTTCAATAGCTGCATATAAATTAGGGCTCCTGAACCTTGAAGAGCGGTTATCAACAAACCCCATTCTTGTTTTGCTGGTTATTAATCTGTTTTTAATCCAGGTTTTGTTTATTTATTGCACTGATGTACAACCATTTATATGCCACCGATTGTCAAGAGTCTAGATACTTAAATGTATATATAGATAAAATTTTGGTTTTAAATATTGACCCCTTTGTATTGCTTTATATCATTTTTGCAAAATTGCACTTTTAAATGTTTAAGTTTACTTACTGGTTTTGTAACAGAAAAATTTCAGTAAATACATTTATTAAGTAGTCTGTTTCAGTGATACATTTCCTGATCTCTGCAAAGAAAATGATTAAGCTAATTAATTTTTGCTAGTTGCTTTGATCTGGCAATCTTTTGCTTGTGCAAAGATATTTTTCTTACCAGTAAGGCTGTACAGAGAATGACATGCACAGAGAGACCAGGTAAAGTTGACCCCATGAGGCCATGGGGCCTTCATAGGGACACCTCGAGAAAGTGAAGTACATTTATGAGAAATTGATCTGGGCTCAATTTATAAGCCTATATAGAAATGGTAGATTTATGATTATATTCTGCTTTTGAAAATATATTGATGTGTTATTTTTACAGGACAGAAGATGTCAAGGAGAATGTTTTGGCAGTTCTTCTAGTAATCCTTGTTTCTTTTCTTGGCTTTCTAATCATGAACCAAGGTTTTTGTAAAGACATTTGGGTGCTCCTGTTCTGTCTTATTATGGCAAGCTGTCAATACTCTCTTCTAAAGGTATGTATTCTTTTATACATGTGTTTTATATTGTCAAAATGTATTGTTCTTATTATGTATTTTATTTTTGCTTTTACTGTAAACTACTTAGAGATGTATTGGCGCAGGAAGCTGTACAGAGACAAAAAGACAGTCAGATAGATAGATAGATAGACAGACAGACAGATAGATAGATGAGAAATCCATTATTTCTATTTTGGATTCTGTGATAACAAATCCAATAGCTAATACAATGAATCTTGTTTTGTCTTTAGAGTGTTCAGCCTGATCCTGCCTCACCTATACATGTAAGTTTCAGTTACCACATATATGCTTTTATTGTTGGTGCTCCTTCTTGGTCAGTTGGTGTAGTGAATTGATGAAAGTCAAAATAAATGTATCTTTCCGGGATGTTATTTCATTTTTCCATCTAGGAACCTAACACTTTATTATTAAAAATTAATCTGCTCGAACACATTGCTGCCACAAGTAAAATAGCAGAGCTTTGCATAGCATTTTAATGAGTTCTCTCCTTGCACAGCCTGTTGGTGTGAGTGAAACAATGAGGCAGCCGGGTCTTTGGCATGGTGGCTTCAGTTACTTTCTCAGATCATCACCACATACATCACACACTACCACACACTCTTTTGCTGCCCATTACACAGGTTTCTAGAAATGTAAAAAGTTATTGTTGCACTGTTAATGTACTGTAGTAAAAATAATTGTGTGATGTTAGTGGCCTTTAATTTAAATATTTATTCCATGTTAGTTGATTTATCTAGTTTATACATTATATGGCTCATAAAATTATATAAATTATATGTAATATAATCTAAAATGTGTAACAATGTATATATAAATTTTATATGTCATTGCACGCCAAAAGAAGTAGACACAAAGAAAGTTTCTCCCCATGCCATCACTCTGCTAAACAACTAATTCCCACAACACTTTCTTATGCCCTAGGATATCAAACCACCCGATAGGGCTGTATTACTATTATCCTTCTCATCTTTCTTATTACCTATTCCTTTAGCATCTTACGACTATCACTTTGTCGTTTGTATCTTATGATTTATGTTGATTGCTTTTATTTAGTATCTTATGACTATCACGAAGTGTTGTATCTTATGATTTATGATTGTATTTTATGATTATGATCATGATTTATCACTTGTTACTTGTATGTATGCACCGGAGACAAATTCCTTGTGTGTCCAATCAGACTTGGCCAGTGGTGGGATTCAGCCGGTTCACACCGGTTTGGTAGAACCGATAGCTAAATTTTGTTGAGTTTGGAGAACAGCCCATCGGAAGTGTGTGGATGTCACTTCTGGAAGTCAATTCTAGGCCTGGGAGGCCCAGGCCTGTATCCATGCAGAGAACCTGATGTTCAGGTATTTGAATCCCACCACTGGGATTCAAAGAATTTTATTCTATATACATGTATGTAATCTTAAAAGAATTACCCCAGCCTAACCCATTTTATGTTTAATACAGAAATTGTTAGACGACTGTAGCTTTAAATCTTATCTACATTTTAATTACTTTCCCCACCTCATCTTTTAGACATTAATGATTTACTGATCTTTTAATTGATCAGGTCTCTTGTAGTGATCATGTGCCACAATCTCATGTCTCCAAAAATACAGAGATTCTGAAATACATCTCTCTGAATCCTCAGGTTTATAAATATAATATTTTGTGATTATTAAAGTATAAATCTGTTTTATATTGAATCAGGCCACAGAGTCCTGGAGGACTTAATCTGCATATGCCTGTTTATTAAATCATGTCTTTTCTCATCCTTTACCAAAAACATAATGCAGTATTGCATTCATTAGCAATACTGCAAAATTTGAATCCACAGGAAGATACAAGTTTAGGCCTCAGCCCTAGTGAGGCTGCATAGTCCTAATAATTATGATATAATTTATGCCATGGTATGAATTTTGCTGTTTTATTTTTGATGCAAAAATATTTGCATTGTTCTTCTGTTTCTGATTATTTTATGTTTCTCTATAATTTATTATTTATGTCTTGCATTTCAGCTCACAGTATGTTCTTAGGCTAGTTTGCTTCAACAAAAGCATAATACTTTTAAAATTGGATCAGTTCCATAATGAACAGTGGCAGCCTATAAGCAGAAATAGATTTCAATTGAAGATATATTGGGAGCTATAATTTCCCAGGGCAGGAATATTGAAAATGTCAAAAACCAATTACTATCTAGCTCATAGAACACAGGAATTATAATGTGAAATTTCTGTTAAACTGTGGAAAAGACAAGAAAAAAGGCACCAGGTTTAAGCCTTAAAGGCTTTAGTATATGAGCAGTAATCTTAATTGTTAGAAGGCAATAAACAATTTAAAATAATTCCAGTCCTCGGGTATAGTGACGATCTCATGGTAGGCATGCCATGCCATGCCAAATTTCAGCCAAGTTTGAACCAGCTAAGGCTCTTGCTTACTGAGATCAGACTTCCCCAAATATTTTATAAGAGAAAATTTTGCGGTTTGACTAGTCTCTTGAAATCTGAATGGATTGGACTATCGTACCTTATTTGAAAGGTTGCTCTCTAAAATTTAATTTGTACTTTATTCTACTTCTTCATTTCTAGCCTAAAGTCTGTATATATGTAATCTATTTTATTTTACATTTTTATTAAAGTAGGCATGACAGGTGTTTTACTGAATTCCAAATTTCACAGAATTTCATTAGAGTGATCAGTATGAGGGTAAAAGCTGCTATGTAAACATCTAACATTCTCTGAGGTTCAACAGCTGCTGAGCATTGTTATGTCCCGAGCCTTGCAAACGGCTCGGGGCGTTTGCAGGTGGTCCCGGGCAGGTGCAAAGCTGCCCGGGACCAGACAGGCTGTCGCCAGCGCCGTGCGCATGCGCGGGTGCTGGCGCGGGAAAAGTATCGCATTGACCCGGGAAATGTCTATATAAGAAGCTGGGAGGTTTTGGGAGCTGCTGAAGCCATCTACTTGTAAGCTGAACGCAGAATAAAGAAAACTGAGAACTACAACTGCTTCTCGTGTCTTACATTTCCGCGAAGGACTCAACACTGGCGACGAGGTGGGATGCCTTACATCGCCTGGAAAGGAAGAAGTGTAAGCTTACCCAAGTGAGTCCTGAGCGGCGGAACGGTGTCGACTCGGCAGCTACTCGCCAATCCAGTGCGCATTCGGGGGTAGGCTGGCTGATAGACCCATCTCCTGAAGATGGCAAAGGTTGGAAGGCTTTCGGAGTTCGACGTCTCACATCCAGAGCGGTGGGAGTCCTACGTAGCCAGGGTGGAGAACTACTTCAAGGCAAACCAAGTGAGGGAAGAGAGCTTGAAGGCTGCCACCCTGCTTTGTGTTTGCGGTCAAGATGCCTTCGAAATCACAGAAAACCTTGCAGCACCTGTTCCAGTAGAGTCTGTCAGCTACGCAGATCTGAAGAAGCTACTGAAGGAGCACTTCCAGCCCAAGATGTCCGTCATCGCATGGTGCCACACCTTCGAGCAGAGGGATCAATGATCCGGTGAGTCGGCCAAAGAATACATCGCCGCATTAAGGAAGGCCGCCAAGCACTGCGAGTTCAAGGACCTCGAAGAACGACTGAGGGACCGATTCGTGTGCGGGTTAAGGCATCGAGATCTACAACAGAGACTTTTCGCTAAAGAAGAATTGTCCTTCCAAGATGCCTTAAGAGAAGTCACCACAGAAGAAGCAGCAGGCGGCGCCGTCAAGAACATGCGGCCGATCAGAAACAGTCCAGAGGTTGCATCCGTGCACCAGGAAGACGTCCAGGGGAACTCCGAGGAGGATCCGGACGAGGAAGTTGACCGTCTCCACCCCACGAAGGAAGGAAATCAGAAGGGAAGCTCTTCAGCTCCACTCAAGTGCATCGGCTGTGGAGGTCGCCACAGGAGAACCGACTGCAAGTTCCGCTCTGCTACCTGCCGGGCATGCGGCAAACAAGGACACATTGCAGCTGTGTGTCTGGGCCGACGAAAGGTACAACCTCAGGAAGAACTGCGCCTGAAAGGTACCAGGGTCCCCAGCCAGAATAGGGTAGGGTTTTGCGCTTCGCGAAGAAGCATCCTTAGGACAGGCACACACAAGCCCATTAAGAAAAAGCTGTCACTCAAGGTGAAGCTACAAGGGGTTCCATTAACTATGGAACTAGACACAGGGTCTGCCCTTTCAATCATCTCCTTGCATACATTTAGGAAGATTTGTTCCGGTAGTGGAACTCAGGCCAAGTTAAGGCCTTCTGACATTGTGTTAACAGATTTTCAAAATTCAAGAGTGTGTGTTAAGGGGGAGGCCACCCTTAACGTGCAATACAAGAATTTTGAAGGTCCACTAGACTTATTAGTAGTAGGGGGTGAACGAACGAGTCTCATAGGACTCGATTGGTTTGAGGCCCTGGGGATACACGTCACAGGACTCCACAGCTTACAAACACTCGACCTACAGGAAGTCTGCAAAGAATTTGCAGATGTTTTCAGCCCCCAGCTGGGCACATTCAAAGGACCCCCTGTGTCCTTAAAGCTAGACCCCACTGTCACTCCCATTAGAATTAAAGCAAGAAGGGTCCCTTTTGCTTTAAAGAGTAAAATTGACACTGAGTTAGACAAACTGATCCAACAGGGAATTCTAGAACCTGTTGATTCCAGTCCTTGGGAGACCCCCATTGTCACGCCTCTAAAGGCAAATGGGGACATTCGCATTTGTGCTGATTACAAATGCACTCTTAATAAGGCATTGCAGCAACATGCCTATCCTGTTCCTGTGGTCAGTCATATTCTGGCCTCCCTCAAGGGGGGGCGCGTTTTTGCAAAGCTTGACCTAGCTCAAGCGTATCAACAGCTGCCTGTTGATGCTGCTGCTGCTATAGCTCAGACTATTGTGACCCACAGGGGAGCCTTTAAGGTAAAAAGGCTACAGTTTGGAGTGAATGTCGCTCCTGGGATTTTCCAAAGCGTAATGGAAAACACACTACGGGGCATACCGGGGGTTTGCCCCTACTTTGATGATGTCTTAATTGCAGGAGACTCCACACACATTCTAGCTGAAAGGCTAAGGGCTGTTCTGTTAAGATTCAGGAAAACAGGCCTCAAGCTCAAAAAAGACAAATGCAAGATTGGGGTGCCTTCTACTGAATTTCTGGGGTTCAAAATTGACGCTGCTGGAATTCACCCTGCTGAATCCAAACTAACTGCTATTTTAGAAGCACCTAGGCCAGGGGTAGGCAACCCAAAACACTTAAAGAGCCACTTGGACCCGTTTCCCACCAAAAACAAAACACTGGGAGCCGCAAAACCATTTTGATATCTAAAATGAAGATAACACTGCATATATTTTTTACCTTTATTATAGGTGTGTGTGTGTTTGTGTGTGTGTGTTTGTGTGTGTGTGTGTATATATGTATATGTATGTATGTATATATATATATACACACACACACATATACACACAGGTAAAAAAAGGATATATGCAATGTTATCTTCATTTTAGATGTCAAAAGGGTCTCTCTGTCTCTCTCTCTCCCTCCCTCTCTCTCTCTGCCCTTGGTCTGCCTGCCACTCCTCTTCCCCTGCTCTCTTTCTTTCTCTCTCTCTCTTTCCTCTCTCTCTCTCTCTCTCTCTCCCTCTCTCTCCCTCTCTCTCTCTTTCTCCCCCCCTCTCCTATCTGCTGCTCACCTGACAAGCTTCAAGCTGTTGTCCAACAAGATAAGGGGTAGACAACCTCGTCTCTTTTATGACTCACGGACTTCAACTCCCAGAATTCCTGAGTCAGCCTAGCTGGGCTAGCTAGCTCTCTCCTGCCCTTCCTGCTTCCTGCAGAGACGCAGCAAAGGGAGGAGCTCCGCCCAGTAAGCTTTTCAGCTCCTCGGAAAACACTGTGAGTCCACTCTCTTTTACATACACACACACACACACACACACAAAAACACAAACACACACACAGAGAGAGAGAGAGAGAGAGAGAGAGAGAGAGAGAGAGAAGCAGGGAAGCACAATTCCTCTCTCTGTCTCTGTCTCTCTCTGCAAAGGCAGAGGAGGCTGGGAGCCGCAGGGGAAGGCTCAAAGAGCCGCATGCGGCTCCGGAGCCGCAGGTTGCAGACCTGTGACCTAGGCCAAAGTCTAAGGCCGAACTTCAGGCCTTCCTGGGCCTCCTGAATTTCTACAATTCCTTCCTTCCACATAAAGCCAGTGTGGCTGAGCCTCTTCACAGGCTACTAGACAAGCAAGCAGTGTGGCACTGGTCACAAACACATGAGGCTTGTTTTAACAAAGTCAAGGCCTTGCTCACTTCTAACAGTGTACTTGCACATTTCAACGAGTCCCTTCCTGTGTGCATCGCTTGTGATGCGTCCCCTTACGGGGTAGGAGCTGTCCTGAGCCACCTCAGGTCTGATGGAACTCAGGTTCCTGTTGCATATTACTCCAGAACATTGTCTTCTGCTGAGCGCAACTACGCTCAGATAGACAGGGAGGCTCTGGCTGTTGTTGCTGGAATTAAAAAATTCCATGATTTTCTATATGGCAGGCATTTCACGGTCTTCACTGACCATAAGCCTCTGCTGGGACTGTTTACCACACGTAAGCAGACTCCCCAGATCATTTCCCCCAGAATGCTTAGGTGGTCTATTTTTTTGTCTGCATATGATTTTTCTTTACTCCACAAGCCTGGGAAAGAAATGGGCCATGCTGATGGCCTCAGTAGATTGCCTCTGCCAGTAGTAGAAGCTGACCCTGCGCCAGCTGTCAACATTCTATCAATCCAAGCCTTGCCCGAGCTCCCTCTTAGTGCCAGGGATGTTGCCGCTGAAACAGGTACAGATCACACACTTTCACGTGTCCGTTCCTGGGTTTTGTCTGGTTGGCCTGAGCACTGCCCTAGTCCTGAGTTTCAGAGTTTCTGGTCCAAAAGGAACGAGCTGTCCCTTTCTCAGGGTTGTCTGCTTTGGGGAAACAGAGTTGTCATTCCCACCTCAATGAGGACTAGGGTCTTAGAATCCCTCCACGAGGGTCATCCTGGCATTGTTCGTATGAAGGCTCTTGCGCGCAGCCACTTGTGGTGGCCTGGTTTAGATAAAGATATTGAGGCTAAGGTGCATGCATGCCACCTGTGCCAACGATCTCGCCCAGAGATGCCCCAAGCTCCCGTGCATAGATGGGAGGAAACACAGTCCCCATGGTCTAGGGTGCACATTGACTACGCTGGGCCCTTTCAGGGCCAGTTCTTCTTGGTCCTTGTTGACAGCCATTCAAAATGGCTTGAGGTTGTACCTGTCTCATCCACCACCACTGCAAAGACTATTCAGGTACTGAGGGGGATTTTTGCTGCACACGGGCTTCCAGATGTCATTGTGTCTGACAACGGCCCTCAATTCACTTCCTCCGAATTCCAAGCTTTCTTACAGGCTAACATGATTCATCATGCCACGTCTGCACCCTTCCACCCGTCCACCAACGGTATGGCTGAACGTATGGTGCGCATCACGAAGGACGCATTGAAAAGACTCACCTACGGGGACTGGCATCACAGGTTGGCTGACTTTCTCCTTTCTTATCGCACCACACCGTCTATTTCTACAGGGAGAAACCCAGCTGAACTTCGTTGGGGGCGTCAACTTACTACTAAACTTGACCGGTTGCATCCGGACAGACTGCCTTCATCTACCTCACAACCTAGGGCACCTAGACAACTACTTGTGGGTGCCCCGGTTTGGGCTCGCAATTACGGGCCTGGTCATACATGGGTCCCCGCTTCTATTTCCAAGGTCACAGGTCCTCTCTCCTACGAGGTAGCCCTGGACAACGGTCGTGTCCTGCGTCGGCACATCGACCAACTTCGCCCTAGGCGGGACCTTTCAGATGAGACTCCTGGGTCTTTTCCAGGGGGGGAGGGGGACCCTTTGGAGCAAAGGGAAGGGCACGAGTTGCTGCCCATCTCCACTGATGGAGCCACTGACGGCCCATTTCAAGCTTCCGCAAGTGCTCCGAAAAGGAATTCATGGAGCTTACCCACACAACAGGCACTCACGCCTACTCCAGCCAGGGAGTCACCCCGGGGGCATACTCACTTTCCACACACATCACACAACACTCCAGTCACGGAGGATACCCGGGAGCATCCCAACAAATCATTCCCCGAAAGAGAGCTGGCACACAATCCCCAGAGTTGGCCTGACCTTACCCCTAATCCTACAGGGGGTCAAACTTACAGGGAGGTGGTCGAGGAACCAAGTCCCGACCGCAACACCTCTAGCCCAAATCAGGGAGTAACTGAGTTTTGGGAAGGTACAGAGACCCACACGAGCCCGGACACAGAACGGGGCTTAGGGATTGGACAGCCTCCTGACAGGTCTTGGACGGACCTAGGAGGTTCTATAGAGACGCCCAGCAGTGGCTATCACTTCAAGGGGCCCGAGGGCCTACAGCTAGGCAGGTCAACCAGGTCACAAAGTGACAGAAGCCCTGGCCTGACGAGCCCGGTGGGCGAGCAAGCAGGCCAGGCATTGGGGCAAAGTCCTTGGAAGGCACCAAGGCATGATAAGGGGAACAGGCTCTTGTCACCCCTCAGTCAGGGAACACCTGTCAGAAACCCAGAGCTGAGAAGGTCACAGAGAGCAAGGAAGTCTCCTAAATACTTAGAGGATTACATAACATTGCTGGCTAAACAAAAGCCAGGTAACGGTAGGAGCACTGAGAAGCAGAACACTGTATAAAATAATGATTATATGTTGGTAGTAGTTTTAGCCCGGGGGAAAGGGGTGTTATGTCCCGAGCCTTGCAAATGGCTCGGGGCGTTTGCAGGCGGTCCCGGGCAGGTGCAAAGCTGCCCGGGACCAGACAGGCTGTCGCCAGCACCGTGCGCATGCGCGGGTGCTGGCGCGGGAAAAGTATCGCATTGACCCGGGAAATGTCTATATAAGAAGCTGAGAGGTTTTGGGAGCTGCTGAAGCCATCTACTTGTAAGCTGAACGCAGAATAAAGAAAACTGAGAACTACAACTGCTTCTCGTGTCTTACATTTCCGCGAAGGACTCAACAAGCATCATGCCAAAAAGCTATTAAAATGGAAGGACAGGAGAAAGAAACCTAAATGTTTAAACCCCTAATGGGCTATAAAAGTATTGAAATCTCACTGGTAGCAGGCAATGAACTGTGGTATGTGATTTCATTCTTGTCAACAGTAAAAAATTCTAATCTAACCAAAACATTTTTGAATCTTCTGTTGAGCTGAACTGAGGAACTAATTAAGCTATGCAGAGTTAACAGGCCTACAATTCACAACTGAATTCTGGTCAGGGAATTTTGACAAGGGTAACCTGATGCTTATGCAAGAAAACACAATTGCAAGGAAGTGATTTTCTTCACCTTTGTGGCCTTCAGCATTAAAGTCTAGTGAGCAAGGCTTTCAGGTAATAGAGGAACTATATTTAATTTGTTTTGTTTGTTTTTAATACAGGCAGATCTCCCGAATGTTGGAAAATAGAGTTAATGTGCAACTATTTCATAGTACAAACAGATTTTTATAGTATCAGACATCAGAGGCTCCAGGGAGAAAATTCACACCATAGTATTTTCCCTTATTGGCCTTTTGAACTTTCCAGTAATTAGGTCATTTCCACCACTTCCCAACATTTTCTGACATTACTAAGCTATTTAAAAAGAGCTGCTAAGAATAATGTCATAAGAATCTCCAGATTATTTTTTTTATCACTACATATGTGATTTTTAACAGTTAAGATATAGCTTATCTAGCAGGCCTTGGGCCATGGGGTTTTATGAACCCACTAATAAATGTTTGTATTTCCTGGATGGTTGCTTGCTATTTGATACTTCTACTTCTGTACTGTGTCTTGAATCACTTGATGATTAAACAACCTTACAAATCCAATAAACAATATTAAAACTTAACAGTGAATTCTGATCAGAGTGTAGGTTCAGTGTTCTACTATAACCTGCATTGTATAGATGGCTATCAAAATCTTGATGTGGAGGGCTTATTTGGATTTTAAAATGAAATGAGTTTCTAATATCTATTTTGTGGGATATGTGATGTCTATGTAAGCACTGAAACTTCTTGAGTTTGTGCAGTGTTAGTTATGCATTTGAAATAATTTTATGTTGATATGAAATATGTTTTTCTGTTAACTTGCTTTTCTAGGGCCACAACCAGGTGATAATATACAGCCGGCCTATATATTTTAGCATATTGTGTGGCCTTATTCTATTGCTAGATGCAGGATCTAAAACCAGAAATTCCTTCATTTATACAGTTTATGACCTGAAGATATCACCTGAATCATTTCAGGTAATCAGGGACCATGTAATAGGTGAGTTACTTGTACAAAAATACAAATAGTTCTCCAAATATTCTTATTTTGCTAAGTACCCATTCTTCTCTTTCAACTTGCAAATACGGTGGGGGGGGGAGGAGAAATTAGGGGAAAAATGTTGTAATAATAAGTAATGATTTCTTAGTGCATGGTTATGATGTTTCTGGAGTAGCTATCTGAAATCTGTTATTTAAGATAATTAACAGACATTTCTGCATCACAAAATTTCCTGACACCCGTATCCAAGGTTAAACCCACAAATTGCAGGATATAAAAAAATAACCTTGTTGCCAGGTATGTTTGGCAAAACTTTTTATGTTTCTGCATCACTTTGGAAGGTAGATCTGAACACAGCACAAAGGTCTTTACCTCACATGCCAAGTCTGTTACAATTCTAGCTGCTTGTAGTTTTTATCTAAATCTGATCAAGAGCAACAAGATTAAGAGATTGTGAGGGTCTCTGAAGCTATGCCACAGTCAATTAAGTTATTTGAAACAAAAGCATTGTGTAATAGCCGCTATTAAAGCTCCTTTATGCTCCAGAGAAATAAGTTCAAGAGAAGCAGAATTTTTTGTGGCTTGCCTGATCTTTGATACAGTTTATGATTTATTTATTTTTTTGGTGAGTCACCAATTCTTTATTTGCTGTTATGTCTTGAGCGGTTAAAATTTCATGCCTGCTTCAAGGTTAGATTCCTGTTCTTTTAATTTCTTAATTCTGTGTTTTATCAACTGCTTTGCTTTGGCTTATTCTGAAAGATAATGATTTATGGCTTATAGGATGGCTTGGATCCCAAAATTTCTAATATATCAAATGGTAAGATCAGATTGAATTTCTGGGGTAAGGAATGGAGGATCATTTTTCATCTGAGGCCTGAGTGGTGGGAAGACAGAGCTGTCCAGGGAAAGGGGGGTGAGCGAGACGATGCTCCCTGAATTATGAAGGATTGTTATTTTTCAAAAATACAAGAAGCATCGAGGACCATTTTCTGTGTACCAGCTGTCTTCAAGCACTTTCCATAATGTTTGTTTTTGCAACTATCGGTGAGGAGAGAAATGAACTACTTCTTTACACATCTCTGCTGTACCACAGATTTAATCCCTAAAGTTCATGGAGAAGGTTTTACCTCCTCTCCCTTCTTTCTACATGTGCACAGTTTGGGATGGAGAGAAAGTGAAATGTCTGTAACCTTGGCATGTCCTTACCAGGAATTCCTTTTGACATCATTTTTGTTTCTTTTTTCCTCTTGACATTTTGTTTAAGCACGTACCTATTTTTGAATTTATGACTATAAATTGTTGTTGCCAGAATCAATGTCTGTCTGTCCGTCTGTTGGTCTAGCTATCTAGCTATCATTAATATTCTGACATTCTCCTTGTACACTGAGATTGTAACTCTTAGAATTTGTTTCCTGTATGGAGTCCAAAATTTTGGGTGGGTGCCAAATTAAAAGAACTGGCACTAGCCTCTTCTTTGTTAACAATCAACTCTTTATTTTCAGGTCAAATTTGCTCCCCCCCTTTTTAAAAAAAAATAAATTTAATTTCTCATTCTAATGATTGGACAAATGGTTCCCTTATTGCTGAGGAATGGGCTTTTGACACTAGCAGATGTATTTGAGTTATTTCTCATGGTTGCCTGGTAACATGCTGATTTAGCCAGCATACCACTCCTTGGTTAGTGTTCGAAGAAATCTTCATGTGAACTGAATTCCAGAAAACATTGGGGTGGACCTACAGCACACTAGTGGAGTGTTGTTCCCTAAAATTAATCGGTTGTAAGCCAAGACTAACTCATCTTTTTGAACTCTGGATCCAATCTTACAGCTTTCTGCTGTTGTTGAACAAAACTAGGGCGGATGGACATTCCCCTGATGAAAAATATTTCATAGGATCTTGAATTAATGAGTATGAATTTCTGTCCAATATTGAAGTTGTAATTTTTCTTTTATGTGACCCCCATCTCTCTGTTCTTTCCATTCAGAACCTCATTCTATGAGGATTCTGGCTCCTTCTTGAGTGGAATATGTTGATATCACCACTGAAAAATAAAGCAGAAAGGGTATCACTTATTTACATTAGTTTTTCTCCCTAAATAGGCCCTGGGAAAAGGTCAGTGGGGAAAGACTTTGGAGTGCAATAACCACCACTGATAAAAAAGTTTGTGTAATGGTTTGGTCCAGTAAAGATTCTTGAAGGTAGCAGACTTAGTCAAAGTCCGCTTTGACTCAGAACAGCAACACCTCAATTTAAGACACTTTGATTTAGTAGACTTAGGCTGCAGCAGGCAAAAGGTGTCCATGCATGGTTTGTTTTTCTGCAGATATAAAATCCTGTTTGCCATTTTACATTTTTATAAAATTCCATTCATCATGTAGATGACTGTAGAATATGCAGAATATTTTGCACATGTGGAGAAACTAATTCAAATTTAACACACAGATTATCCTATCTGTATAATAGGATATCTCTTCCCCCATTTACATAAAGAGATTGATTTTTGGTATAGATAAATAATTAATCATAAATGATGTTTGTGAAGAAAAGGTGTAGAATTGAATCCCAGTATATAGGCAGGATTTGTCACTCAAGCTGATTTTCACACCAAAACATCTGTATTCTTCCTTTGTGAGGTACTTAATATCTTCCATTATTTTTTAAAAAATATGTGTACTGTTTTATATTATGAATCTCTCCAAAAATAAATAGCTTATATGGCTTTTCCCCCCTCAAAAATTACTAGTGCTGCCCTAAGCCATACTTCAACATAGAAGGAACTGTTTACAGAACTGCTTAGTACTGTAACTGTGTGCTGCATAGCCCATATATAGTAAAGCACAAAAATACACATACTATTTTGAAAACTTACTGCAGTAATCACAGGCTGGATGGTGCTTTCTAACGTATTGGAATAAAAATATTCCAGCTTGTAACATATGGTTGTTTGTAGGCCAGAAATGGAACAAACAATCTGGGAGAACTTTGAAACACAAATTTGTACAGGTTCCCAATGGTCCTATCAACATAGCTCTCTGATTGCCTTTCTTTCAGAAGAAGGAGCCTGACAGGAGCCATCTTTCCTCCATCAGATCATTTCTTGGCAATTTTAGTTACCACTATGTTTCATTTTTAGTAATATTAAACAATTATGAATATATATTAATATATAACTATGTAATAGAAGGGACATCGATTACCTATATAAATATATAAAGCATTCTTCTTGTATAAATTTTTTGGATCCAACCAAATCTCCTTTCCCTCCTTATCTTTGCTCCTTCTCTTTCCTTGTCTAATTTCAGGATTTTTATATTGCTTTCCTGTGATTTCTCTTCTTGGTCTTTTCCCACAAATCAACACATTCTGTATATATCTCCTTGAACAGATAGATATACTGGTGTTTGGTGGTTCTGGTAAGTACTATATATATGGTTTTATGTATAATATCCAGAACTGGTTGAATTTAGGTGAGAGCTTTGATAGTTGCGATTCTTTTTCACTTCAGACTGATAATCTACCTCTCCTAAATTTCCAATACAATTGGAACCATGCATCTTTTAGAAATTGATCACGTGCAAAGTCTCACTAGTAGTTCATCTCTACTAAATGCTTACAGTAAATCACTTTTAATTCATTGGTGAATTCTGGACCATAATGAAGATGGTTGTCTCAGCCCAGGACCTTTTGCTCTCGTAGGAAGCTACATGACCTAAGAGTTGTGCTTTGGCAGACTCATTGACATTGCAGTGTACCTCAGAATGCATGAGGCTCCATTGTTCTTCCAAAATGTACATTAACTTTTCAAAACATATTCACAGAATTAGAATTTAAAATAAGGAAAAACTGCATTGCCCAGCAATGCTAGGGCTGGCAGCTAGACTGCTTTCTAATGATGGAAAACGTAAGCTAGGTGGTGGTCACTAGTGTCATTAAGCAAATTGGAACATAAAGAAGTGCAGCATTTGGGCAATTGAGATATGGGAGCTAACTTCCAATAGCACACCCTTACTCTCAACCTGAAAATGACAAAATGTGCAAGATAGTATCACACCTATAAATGCCACCCCTTTGTATTTGCATTGCAATTTCATATTCAAGTTTATTCAAGGATGGAGTTTACATTGTGATGCATATTTCATTACTCCATCTCTTTCTTACCAAGTTTAAAATGCAATTTCAAATCAAAAACACCTGCAGTTTAGGCCACTAATGTTTAGAATAAAATGTTCTGGTTTTAGTATGATACTTTATTTTCTCAAGATTCTTGCATTCGGCATTCAATTACATTGAGTAGGTAGATACCTTACTGCTTGCTAATTTTTCTATAGCATGTGGCAACTGTCAAGTTAGAGTTCCTTGAAGTTAATCAATTCCTCTGGCAACATGTATTTTATTGGGTCTCAATGCAAGTGTAGCATTTGTGGTTTGTTTAACTTGTGTTTTGAGACTGTTTCTGGGTCCAGTAATTTATCTGATTGAATGACCGAAATTATTTTAACACATCCAGGCAAAAAGACCTTTCTGATAATAGGCAGGAGCTTTTACCATTTTGATTTATATTATCTTATAGTAGTTACATCCAGATGCAAAGAAATAAATGTTGGTTCTGTATTTCAGCTGTTGCTGGACTGTACTCTTCATTCTACAGTATTTGTCGAAGCTTTATTGCTGTAATTGTCCTGTACACATTCTGCTTCAATGCAGTTAAGGTAAGGAGGAGCAATTCTGACAGCAAAATAGGCTAGGGTTGCTTGTGACTATGATATTGTTTTCTCCATTTTTTCCATATCTAGAACCTGTATGAATATAATTCTAGTTTGCATTATTTTTCCATCCTCATAAGAGAAGGTCTGCCCTGGAGAATGGGGAGGAAGTAGATAGAAAGGTTTGTTGTGAACATTATATCTTAGGCATAATTTTAGCTGCAAATGAGAAATATTTTTCATTGTTCACCATATATTGATGAATGAATAGATAGATAGATAGATAGATAGATAGATAGATAGATAGATAGATAGATAGATAGATAGATAGATAGATAGATAGAGGGATGGGTGGTTAGTCACTTTAGGTGGAGTACATATTAATACTGTAATGATTAAAACAAGGAAAAAAGTATATAAATCCAGATAAAGCAATCCTTCAGACTGATAAAATCTTATAAGAGATGTAATCCAAAGCATGGAGGGAAAAGCCAAGCTTTCAAATATTCTTTATTTTATTTATTAATCAAATTTGAGTAGCTGCCCATCTCACCAAAATGGACTCCGGGTGGCTCAAAACATTGAATAAAAACCACAAATATAAAAATGGCATATATAAAATGTAAAAATCTACCTTGAGTAGTAGATAGTATTTTTAAAAAATGACTATACAAATCCCCAGGTGAAGAGAGTATAAAAATGGCCACCTGAATGATGGAGCCATCTGATCATATCTCTAGTTCCCTGGGAACCCCAGACCTGATGACATAGCCAGGTTTTGAGGGCCTTCCAGAATGCCAAAAGTGATGGAGATAATGTAATTGGATGGGGGCGGAGAGAATGTTCTATAAGGTGGGCATCACAGCAGAGAAAACACATATTCTGGGACCCACCAAATGTACATCCCTAGCTGATGGTATCCACAGCATGCCTTCTCTGCCCAGTGTCTAATAGGGGGGCTGAAATAATTATTATCGTCCATAATCTTAAACATCATCAGTGTGGGAGCCCTACAGATTGCTCTTTCTGCTGCGTATAAACTAAGCTTTAGTTTCTTGTTAAGTTAGGGGAAAGGAAAATGAAAAGAGGGAAAAGCTGGAATTTTTTTTAATGATATTATAGATGGGAGAATGTGAATTTAATGGAAACTCATTTATATAGTTGGTGTTCTCTGTGGGTTGATTGAACGTTCAAAGTCTCTTCGGTAAAAGGTATTAAGGGCAATCCTTTTAAACATGTCCTGTCATTTGCACATCTTTCTGCAGGCTAATAAGCTAAATTACAGCAGGCAGGTGGTTTTGCAGATAAGCAATCTTGCTCATAGCCTGGGCTTCGTAGAGCTTTGAAATATGCTTATAATGCTGCTACCCTGAAGTTAGAGAATGCGGCAAAAGATATACAAGATATTTGCTGCAAATTACATACATCAACTGTAGACCTTCCATTTATACAGGAAAATTACGTATAATTTGAATTTTTATTGCTTTTTCATTTTTTGAAGATATTTGTAAGCAGGATAATTGTTTGCTCCAAAATGATATTATGCATTTCATATCCTGACCCCAGTGTAGTCTAATGTTGGCATTTACATGTTCTTTTATAAAAGACGTCTACCTGATTTTTTAAAAGCGTGACCTTAAATGTTGAACGGGTGGATGGATTGCAATTCAGGATTTACTTGCCATTAACTGATACTTGCTGCCAGTTCAGACAATGCTGAAGCTGCCTGTATTCCATCCAGACACAAGAAAGAGCACGAATGTGTTTTCTTTCCGGAGATGTGTTTATACTTGAGACCAGTGTTTCTCAAACTTGGCCACTTTAAGATTTGTGGATTTCAGTTCCCAGAGTTCTTCAGCGGCAAGCTTGTTGGGGAATTCTGGGAGTTGAAGTCCACAGATCTTAAAATTTTCTAAGGTTGAGAAACACTAATCTAGACCATTATATTGTGCTAGTATGTGAACACAACCCTTATGGTTTGTAAATCATATTTTATGAATTAATGTGATCGGTAAACTTTCTTCGGGGGCAGGAAGAGGAATGCCTGTGAAGTATGGTCATTTCTGACAAAATAGGAAAGCAACCATTTCACCAGCATTTTTCATTTTGAGGGGCTGTGGAACTTTCATCATTCTTCAACCATAACTATCCTACTTTTAATACTTATACCAAAGTTCTATGTACCGTAAATGCCGGCGTATAAGGCGACTTCTGCGAGCGCTGAAATCGGCGCCAAAGACGGGGGTCGTCTTATACGCCGAGTCGTCTTATACGCCGGAAATACTGGTAGTTTCCGGCGTATAAGACGACGTTCTAGGAATGCGGCCCGGCTATAAAGACGGGGGTCGTCTTATACGCCGGGTCGCCTTGTACGCCGGCATTTACGGTATTTTCTCCTCTGGAATGGAGAAATCCCCTGGATTTTAACAATTAGACTGTTGGATTTTGTTGAGTAGTCAGAGTGTTTCAAAATAAAAATGTTTTTTAGAAGGCGAAGACATCCTGAAGCAGTACATTGTCTATGCTTGCTAAAATCTAATGCAGGTGTCACAGAAAAATGAAATTGCCTTAATAATAATAAATAATAATAAAGTTGGAAGGGACCTTGGAGGTCATCTGGTCCAACCCCCTGTTCAGGCAGGAAACCTTATACCATTTCAGACAAAAAAAGTAAGATAACTTTGGAAGACAGAAAGGTAACATTTTTCATTCAAAATAACATTCATCTCCTTATGAAATGTAAAATCAAATAGTTTTAAAGCTGGCCAAGTAGCATTCTCTACTTCAAACCAAGCTGAAATACTGCCCAGGAATATGTAGTATTTTTAAATCAGAGATAGGAAGTTTGGAGAGAGCTTACTTTTATATTGCTCATTTGTTGACTAATGAGATATTGATTGATGCTCAACTTTCTTAAATAATAGGAGATAAATTGCTGAAAGAGGGTTTTTTATTATTATTATTTTCTCTACCACTTTCTGTACAGCAACTCTGTTCCAGAATATCTTCCTAGCAAGTTCTCTCTTAGATTCAACCTATAAATTTTTATTTTGCACTTTCAAATGTATTCATAAGTATGTTTTTTTTTATTGAAAAATTTTTAAAAGTTTTACAAAAAACAAAAAAAACAACAAAAAATAAAACAACCCTCCCCCAAACCCTCCCAAACCACCCCCCTCCATCCCCCCCGAGCTTCCCAGAGCTGAATATAGGCTTAATTAAAATTTTAAAAATTCTAAAAAAAATTAATCAACTTATAAGGTAATTAACAATAAAATATATATAACAATAAAAACATATACATTAAAAAATACTTAGAAAAGAAAGAAAAAGAAAGAAAAAAAGAAATAAAGCAAAAGAAAAGAAAGAAAGAATACAATCTATAAAATATCAAATTTAAATACAAGTTATGAAAAAACTAAATGGTATTTTTTTATAGCCAATTTATATTGTATGAAATTTATCCATTTTTCCCATATGGCAAAAAATTTTCTCTTGTGATTGCTCCTTTAAAAAAGCCGAAATCTTTGTCCATAAGTATGTTTTTTGAAGAGCAAGGAAAAGTGCTTTTTCATTTGCTCTTCAAAAAACATATTTATGTAATTTAAAAATTAATGTAATTTAAATATATTTATTTATTTAAACATAATGTATGTAATTTAAAAAGGTACATGAGGAGAAAAAAATGCCTCTCATGATTTTCCTTGCTTCTTTTACTTAATTGCCAGTTTTAAAGGTATTGTGGTTTACATAATTAGATACCATGCCTGAAATATCACAACTTCAGTAGCCTGAAGAAATATAACATGGCTTATTTAATATAGGAAGCAGCCATTTAATTACTGTGAATTCCAGCATGTTAACGATATTTAACTTATTTCTGTAGTAACTTTAAATACACAATGTAAAGACTTCATATTCCTTCCATCTCTGTCTCCTCTTTATCTATAGGAACCATGGGATGCTCAACATATTCCTGCACTGTTCTCTGCCTTTTGTGGACTTTTAGTGGCACTTTCTTATCATCTGAGCAGGCACAGCAGTGATCCATCTGTCTTAGTGTAAGTCATCATCAGTGCTTTTTCATCTCTGTTACTATGGCTTAAACTATAGAACTACATAATATTATTATTATACAAATTTATATGGTCACCCATCGTAATCAAATAACTTTGGGCAGCTAATAAACAAAAAAAGAGGAAAGGAAAAAGAGAACATACATATAAAAGGAAGATCCATAGGACATGGAACATACACATACAAGGGAATATTTATTTTTATTTATTTGTATCCTGCCTTTGTTATTTTTACAAATAACTCAAGATGGAGAACATATCCAACACACCTTCCTCCTGAGCTAAGCTGAGAGAGTGACTGGCTCAAGATCACTCCGCTGGCTTTCAAGGCTAAAGCGGAACTAGAACTCACATTCTCTTGCTTTCTAGTCTGGCGCCTTAACCACTAAACCAAACTTGTTGTTAGTTGCGAAGTCATGTCCGACCCATCGCAACCCTATGGACAACATTCCTCCTGGCCTTCCTGTCCTCTATGGACAGTACCATGGACAGTACCAAAAGGAAAAAAAAACAACAACCCCAAACTACTTCTCCTATATACATACATACATACATACATACATACATACATACATACATACATACATACGGAATAGGAAAGGTTAGCAGGGGTCAGGGCCATGTTAAACCTCAGGGAGAAAGCTGTTCTAGAGGGCAGACATGTGACAGGAAAAGCCATATCTTGAAAGTTTCATAAGATGATACTCTTCGACAGAATGGACCTGAAGCATGCCTAACCTGTGAATCTAAAGGGATGGGCAGAAACTATCAGAGACTGGTATTCTCTTAAGTATCCTGACTCCATTACTATGATCAGCTTTACTGAGGATATCCAGGATCTTGAATTGCAGCCAGAAACCTACTGGAAGCACTGCTTACTATAGTATGCATTGCTTATATAGCAGTGATGTCATATGAGTGTACTATTGTGTACCCAAAACTGTTTATGCCATTACATTCTGGATCAGCTGGAGTTTCTGAATGCTCTTCTTGTGCCCAGGAAGTTCCTCGGGCTATATGCCAATTAGGTCTGGAAGAACAATGCCCCTTCCTAAAATTAATTATGAAAGTTTTCCAGATATGGAGTAGGAGGCCTGTGAACTTAACAGCTGTTTAGAGTTACAGGGATGGAATCAGAGCTTGTTCCTTCACCTCCAGACCCAAGACATCTATTAAGTGACTGGTACCAATCTCTTGTGTTGGTAAATTCTTACTTAAATAAGCTAGGAGAAAAAAATAGTATGTCTACTGTCTAGGATTGTTTTCTTTTCAGGAGATTGATGTTCTAACTGATTTTTGTTTGTTTTCTAAATTAGGTCTCTTATTCACTGTAAATATTTTCCTCACCTTGTAAAGCAACATTTTGAAGAACCACAAGTTGATCCACTCCCTGAGAAAATGAGAGAATCAGTGGTAGGCTTTCTTGTTCTGGAAAAACAAGTCTTATTAAGACCTTTGTGATGGTATCATTTGAAATATTAGAGCTGTTGTATGATAGAATAGAATAGAATAGAATAGAATAGAATAGAATAGAATAGAATAGAATAGAATAGAATAGAATAGAATAGAATAGAATTGGAAGGGACCTTGGAGGTCTTCTAGTCCATCCCCCTGCTCAAGCAGGAGAACCTATACCATCTCAGACAAGTGACTGTCTAGCCTCTTCTTAAAAATCTCCAGTGATGGAGTGCCCACGATTTCTGGAGGCAAGCTGTTCCACTGGTTAATTGTCCTCACTGTCAGGAAGTTTCTCCTTAATTCCAGGTTGCTCCTCTCTTTGATCAGTTTCCAACCATTGTTTCTTGTCCTGCCCTCTGGTGCTTTGATGAATAACGTAACCCCCTCTTCTTTGTGGCAGCCCCTCAAATACTGGAATACTGCTATCATGTCACCCCTGTTTCTTCTTTTCTTTAGACTAGCCAAACCCAAGTCCTGCAGCCGTTCTTCATATGTTTTAGTTTCCAGGCCTTTGATATTATATTAAATTGCTTAAATCTCTTTACAATAGAGCTGTAAACTGTTCCAGATGGATTCTTTGTTGAATGACAGAAGAAGGACAATATCAGGGACTTGTTGCACTTCTTCCTTTTTCTCAGCTTTACCCCCACTCCAGCTTATATAAAAAAAGTAACTGGAATTCTTTACTGTTTTAAGATGCTTCCTATTTTGTTGTTTATTTCCTCAAATTGGATACAGGTAGTCCTTGACTTACAGCAGTTGATTTAGTGACTGTTCAAAGTTACAACAGCACTGAAAAAAGTGAGCTATGACCACTTTTCACATTTACGACCATGGCAGCGTCCCCATGTGTCACCTGATTCAAAATTCAGATGCTTGGCAGCTGGTTCATATTTGTGACAGTTGCCGTGTCCATGTGATCAGCTTTTGCGATCTTCTGACAAGCAAAGTCAAAGGCGAAGCCAAATTCACTTAACAACCATGTTACTAATTTAACCACAGTGATTCACTTAACAGCTGTGGCAAGAAAGGTCATAAAATAGGGCAGAATGCACTTAACAAATGCCTCACTTAGCAACATAAATTTTGGGCTCAATTGTGGTCGTATGTTGAGGACTACCTGTACTATACTTTTTTTTTTTTTTTTGCCTTTGACTCAAAATTTACATCTGGCAATTACATGAATAAGTCCTTGCAACTTTCTAGGCAGTATTTTCAGAAATGGTTTGTCACTGCCTTCTCCCTAGTCCTGAGAAGGAGTCAGAGCCTTAGGATCAGCCAGATGATTTTATGCCCAAGGCAGGATTACAATTCAGATTTTGCCTGTACTGATTCCAGCATCTTAATCACGCAACTGAAGTGGCCCTCATGCTGCTTAATAGCCTCAGTTAGTAGTAATAAAACCAGCTGCAATACAAAAACAGCCTTTGAGGGAGTAGACACACTTCTCGGCTTTTGGAACTGCTTGGTAAATGCAGAATGCAGAAATCCAGTTAAATCTTGAATCCATTTGGGTGCATTCATGTAGAAAGGTTTTTTTTTTATGCAATTGGAATTTGGTGTGATTTGCAGTTGTGTGTTATCCCCAAAAAGCTTATGCTTTTTGACAACATTTATTAGTTGGGGAAGGTGCACCTAGACTCCTCCTCCACCAGATGAGCTTCTCATGGCGTGACAAGTGAGCCACATGACCAATTGACCACATAACCTATAAAAGCAGAAGAGAACTGAAACAAGACACTTCAATCGAAACTCCACTGATGCTGTTACATAGCTGGTGGACAAAACATTCAGAAACTAAACAACAAGCTCGGAGAACAAACCACCAACATCTACCACTCAAGCTACAAATCCTTTCCACCATTTCTAACAGAACATTGTACTATATGAGAACTAATACAGAGAAGCCCTGCTTTGTCATCCACGCTTCTCTTATTTCACAGTGGAGCAGAACTTTGAGCCAACGATGGGAGTGGGGGGGTGTAATAGTTTGTACAATTTTAGAGACACACTGTACGCTACTTTTTCCATGTGAACATTAGTAACCATTCTCTAGCAAATATGAACAGTTTAGGACAGTGGTTCTCAACCTTTTTATACGGCGACCATGGTATTAAGCAGGCGGCGCGCATGCGCGGTGCCGCCCCCTGTGCGGTGCGCATGCGTGGTGCTCCCCTGCGTGGCACACATGCGTGGTGCCCCCCTGTGTGGCACGCATGCGCGGCGGCGCCCCCATGTACTGCCCCTGCGTGGTGGCGCATGCGTGGCGCCACCCCCATGAGCCACCAGCGCAGCGCGCAGGCACGACGGCACCCTCTGCGCTGCGCGCAGGCGCGGCGGCGGCCTCATGCGCCGCCCCAGAAAAAAAATGGCGGATCGCATTGTTTGGCGACCCCCGTGAAATGGTCGTTCGACCCCAAATGGGGTTGCGACCCACAGGTTGAGAACCGCTGGTTTAGGATATAAGAGAATGGTTAGTTTCAATACTTTTAAAATTCAAAGCAATTACGGCAGGCTTTTGATCTTCTTTAGCCCAGCAGTGCTAGCAGAGACAGTAGGATGCTGGAGTCACTCATGCTGGCTTGTGAGAATAAATTGTTAAATTTTAGGGAACTTAGTCAAGAGCAGACTTCACATCTAGCACATCAGCCAGCTGTTCAGCAGCTAAGGATGCATTGCAGCAGTAACAATGGAGCTGGCAGAGCAGATGGTGGGGCTATTGCTATAGTTGGATTCAAAGATATAAAGGAACTTTGGGTGCATGTAGCTAGAACCTCTCTGGAATTTCTTAAGGCAGCTGAATCCTTTCCTGAGATAGTCAAGCTAGACTCCACAAGTGCTGCGTCATTCCTTGGAAGCGCATCCCAGTTCGATTTGGGAAGGAAAAAAAATCACTGGGCACGCCAACACCAGTCACACACGTGAATTTATTGAAGCCTGGTATTCTCCAAAGGAGCAATTAACAAGCATATTGATCTAGATCCAGCATATGAATATGTAAGAAACCAGATCATTCAAAAGACCAATCAACAAGAGAACCAATCAGCGGTTCAGAATTTAAATATAGCTCCAAATGAACAACCAATCACACAACCAACTGACCACGCAAGACATTTATGAGCTAAGGAAAATAGGACAAGAAAATCTTGTTGATGATGTTATCTAGTCTGGTAAGGAAAGGTTCGGAAACTAAACTGAAACAAACTTGGAGAGCAAACCACTGCCAAAATTGTTGATTAGTACTATGCTTCCTGGCCTGCAGCTTTGAAGTGTCTTTTTGCCTTCAAGTGTCATACAGCAAAGTGTTATCTAGCAAAGATAAATTAATCCTTTCTCTCCACATTGCTTGCACTGAGTTGTTCTTGCAGAGATTTTGGTGATTCTTTAGGGAATTATAGAAGACAGTTATAAGACACATAGTTTTATTTGTATTGAAGAGGGATAATAATTCAGTTTCACTCCCCTTCCAGTCAGGAAAGCAGTTTTTGAGACATTTGCTGTGTATAAAGTTAAGATCAGGGGGCCAAATTCATAATCACATTAGAAATTGTTCAAAGTGTTTTGTTGAGAAAATTATCTGCTCTGTATCCATATTTACCAAGGAAAGTGGGTATTATTGGCAAAGTGTTCACCGTGCTTATGTAAAGAATTCAGAATATAAGAAAATATGAACAGCGCCTGTTTCCTTCCTTCCTTCCTTCCTTCCTTCCTTCCTTCCTTCCTTCCTTTCTTCCTTCCCAGCAAAGAATTAATTCATTTTTGCCTTACAATAACCCTCAGTCATACCAATTATATGGCCATTAGGAACATGTTGGTTGTATCTGAAAGTGAAATCAATTCTTCCCAGTCTGAGTGCATTAAAGATTGTTCCTGTATAATCTTCTTTTTTTAAAAAAATTGTCCTTGTGGAGAGGGTGTGCTTGATAAACCATGTATCTGGATTCAAGAAGCTTTGCCAACACATTGGCCTGAACATTAAACAAGTACAAGGGGAGGGGATTCTTTAAAGCCAAGACTCCTGTAATTATTATGCAACTATTAACTGCAGAGGAAGAAGTAGTTTGATTTTGTAAATCAAATGAGTCTTTACTTGTATTTCTATATTTTAAAAATTGTATTTGCAGAGGGAAACCTTGAGATCAGATCTCATCGTGTGCTCTGTGGCTGCTGTGCTCTCCTTTGCAGTCAGCGCCAGTACCGTTTTCTTATCATTAGGGGTTAGTATTACCATTTCTTTCCTTCTGTGTTGTTATTTCTTTAAGACAATATATCTGTTATTCCGAGCAATTAGATACTGTTTCAGATTGCTTTAAAAATCAGAGGAGGGAAAGAAATATTTGCTTGTAAGAGGGAATCGGTAATGAGGTTTCATATCGTTTCACACATTAAGAGTCTAGTTACAAATATATAGCAATTATAGCATAATGGCACTAAGAGATCCGTGGCAGCAGTAACAAATCCTTTGGCATCAACAGGGCTGAGGTAATGTTATGTTTGGGAATATGTATGAACATTCTGAATGTTGAGGAAAATGGTCAACTCTGAGACATTCAGAGCTGTCCTACTTTGCGGCATTGAAATGGAAAGTCAGTTTGGCAGGGGGAAAAAACAACTTGAAAAGGAGAGGGCTAATAGTGGGGACTGAGTGAAGCAGGATCCAAGAAAAAAAAGTAGGTCATCTCTGGGTGGGGTCTGCAGAATATTTTAAATTTGGAATGTTTTGAATTTAAAATGCTGGTTTCAGGTTTGAAACATTTGGTTTGATGTGCATCACGAGCCATCTCATTCATATTGGAAGTGTTTGAGATTCAAAATGGAACACTTCAGACTCCAAACACAGATACTTGGGGCTCAAGGCACATCTTGAATGGTCTAAAATAATTTAGATTTGGATCTGAGCCTGTTTCAAGTAGGAAGCTTTGAATCTGCTGTTAATTGAATTGAAAATGTTTCATATATCACCTGTTATACCTACATCTTTTCCTTGTCATTCCATCTTTAATGCCACCCACTGTCTGCCACCTCATTCTTTCCATTTCATTCCTTCTAACTACCACCTGTTTTCTCCTTACCATTAATCATCCCTTTCCTTTCCCTTTCCTCTTTCTCATTGGCAGCAGAAAAAGGCATGGGGCTGAGGTAGGGCAACAGCCCTTCACAGTCTATGTTAAAATTTAAGGTATTTGCCTAGGTTAGCAACTTCTTGCTTCCTGATTTGCAAATAGCTCACCAGTAAAGGCACTCACTGTCCTTATTAATTTATGGCTCTCATTGTTGATATGCTTCAAGACAGTGCAGGTGGATCTTGTCTTACAAATGAAAGCTACAATGGATCCCCAAAAGCTACTTGACCCCGTTTCAAAGTTCCCACATTTCCCCATAGTCATGTGACTGCATTTTGGGCTTTCAGCAATTGGCCCACAGTCCCGTGATCACAGTATATTATTGTTTTGCTGGAAATGGGCATTTACTTCCAGTTTCCAGAAAAAAAGTCCCATTATTAACAATGACTGTCACATTCAGTTAACAACTTCCACAAAAAAAGTTTCTACAATTGGATCAGTCACATGATGACCTGCTTTACAATTGTTATGACTGCAGTTGCCAGGCTCAGTTATGATCATAAGTCAAGGACTATCTATAGCTGACTGGTCACTGTCAGGACAAGGAAGCATACTATATTTTACAGTGGTCTATGCCTGACTGACAGCTCATCTGACAAGGTGCATGTATCAAATACACCTGGTCTTTGTTCATCATTTTAGCAGTAGCCCAGAGGAACCTGGGTCCATACCTGATGTTCTGTCCCTAGTGGCATAGCTGGCGTTTATGATAATCTCCTGAAACAAGCAAACTTCAGTCTGAAGGTTATAAAGCTTTCTTGTTTTTGTAAACCGTAGTTTAAGAATTTGGGTACAACAGTGAACTGCAGATATTTAAAAACTGAAGTGAACATTATTCTATCACTGCAGGGATGAGCTTTTTAAAATAAGATTAGCCGGGTGTCAGAAAATGGTTTTTGAAATGTATGACCTTACCATTTCTTTTTTGGAAAAGGTAAAATTTTCTAATAATCAAAATACCCAGCAATATGTGTTATGCCAGATATTTTGTGATATCTTGCAATAATATCTTGCATTTTTTATATTATAGTAGTTAATTCATTGGTGGACCAATGACTATAGATAAGTATATAGCATAAGGCAGATTTTTTCTTTTCTTTCTTAGTTTGCATTTTTCATTTTTTAAAGTTCTTTTGAAGATGAAAAATTGTTTTGTTACAGTAAAAATAAAGACATTCAAAATTTATTTTTTAAAAGATTAGGTTAGCCTCCCCAAATCTGAATCCCTCCATATATTCGATATTAGGATTTTTCTTGCCTCTATCAAGGATTAAAAAATAAAAAAAAACTGTGGTCCAGTACTTTTAGAAGGAACCAAGCCAGGGAAGGTTGGGTTAATTTTATGTCCCAGCAAGATCATTTTGTGGAGCATTAATGTATGCTGAGAGTAAAGCCACATAGCGGTGACATGGATGTCTCCACAAGAATGGGATAATCAACATGACAGGCAGTTCTACCTATTACATACAAAATATGGAACCACACCTACAAATTCATTTACAATTTAAAATAACTTTCATGTGTTCACCAATATATATTTGTCCTACTTTCCTACATTTATTACTTCACTACATTTATTTATTATCAAGTTTTAGTAAATTGAAGGATATAATTTTTTCCCATCTTTGAGCTCCTCCTTTTGCAATCCACTAGCATTCCACATAAAACATTTCCTGCATTTTATCCCTCAGCACAATTATATCTTTTGACTGTGAACAAACAAATGTCTTACTAGAACATTTATTTCTTGTGTTCTTTTCCCCTTCAACTACAGTATTAGAAATTTTTCATAAAATAAAACATTTTATTAAACAATAATAAAGCCCTTCTTTTCATTTCTCAATTACCTTTTCAATAACATGTTTTGGGGGAAAATTGCATTTTTAACTGACTTTTTTTAATCAAGATAATATTTTAAATTAAAAATGGTTTAAGTATATGACATGTGTTATAGTCTTTTTCTGCTTCCTTTTAATTCAGCAACTACTCAGCCTGGTGCTTTTCATTTTTGCGTGGACTGTGGGATTCATAACACACTACATACTTCCTCAACTTCGCAAACATCATCCATGGATGTGGATATCCCACCCTATCCTTAAAAATAAGGAATATCGGCAGAGAGAATTAAGAGGTATGTAAAACATTGTCACCCCAATACAAATGTGTAAATTACACTGTTTATTATGCTTTACATAATATGATTAAGTTAATATGATATTTTTGAACATTATTATGAATCATGAAGAGGAAGTTATAATTAGACAGAAATAGAAATCACTATGTTAAAGTGATTAAGCTGGCAGGAATAGCCAATGCTCTAGATCAGGGGTAGGGAACCTTGGCTCTTTTATGACTTGTGGACTTCAATACCCAGAATTCCTGAACCAGCCCTGCTGACTCAGGAATTCTGGGAGTTGAAGTCCATAAGTCATAAAAGAGCCAAGGTTCCCTACCCCTGCCCTAGATGATAGGCTCAAGATTCAGACAGATCTTGACAGACTTTTAATACTGGGCTCTATCTAACAAAATGAAATTCAGTGTAGAGAAAAGTCTTACACTTAGGCAAGAAAAACCAAAAGTACATATATAGATTGGGTGAAACTAGGCCTAATAGCAGTAACTGTGAGAGGGATCTCAGAGTCTTAGTGGACAATCCACTAAATATGAGCCAATAGTGTGCGGCAGCAGCCAAAAAAGCCAATGCAATCCTAAGTTGCATTAACAGAGAGATTCAATCATGATCACGTGACGTACTAATACCATTCAATAAAAGCCTTAGTAAGACCACACCTAGAATACTGCAACCAATTTTGGTCTCCACACTATAAAAAAGATGTTGAGACTCCAGAAAAAGTGCAGAGAAGAGCAACAAAGATGATTAGAGGAGGCTAAAACATATTAAGAATGGTTACAGTCTAGGGAAGAGAAGGACCAGGGGAGACATGATAGCAGTGTTCCAATGTTTGAGGGGCTGTCACAGAGAGGACCTGAAGACCAGACAAGGAATAACAGATGGAAACGTATCAAGGAGAGATTCAACCTAGAAGTAAGGAGAAATTTTCTGACAGTGAGAACAAACAACCAATGGAACAGTTTGCCTTCAGATGTTGTGGGAGTTTCATCACTGGAAGCTTTCAAGAAGAGACTGGACTGCCATCTGTCAGAAATGATGTAGGGTCTTCTGTTTGGCCAGGGGGTTGGATTAGATGACCTAAAAGGTCCCTTCCTATTCTGTTATTTTGATTCTGGTTCGAAAGTAAATGAATGAGTGCAGGATTATAACACAGCAAAAAGGCGAACCTTCTCAGTAGTTGCTGTAGAGCAGGGCTTTTCAACCACTGGTACGGGTACCACCTGTGGTACATTGGCACCTGGCAGGTGGTACACGACCATCCTAGAAAAGTGGTAGTGGGGGAGGGGAATGAGCTGAACCGGTGGCAGCACTGCACAAGCCTGAGCAAGAGATGGCTGGAGCTGCAGGGCTGTCAGGGCTCAGCGGAAGCACCAGGATCAGTGCCCCTTTCCAGCTGATCGGCACTTTTTCAGGGCTGTCAGGGCTCAGCGAAAGTGCCAGGATCAGCGCCAGGCTCCTGGTGCTTCTGCTGAGACCAGAAGAAGCATCGATCAGCTGGAATGTTGCAGCATCTCCAGGGTCTTGTGATTTACATTCAGAGGCTTGGCAACTGATTCATATTTATGACGGTCCCAGTGTTCCGGGGTCATGTGAAGTGACCAAAACCTGCTGCAACCACCCAGACATAAAAACCAAACATCCCCCCACCTCATTCCCCCTGCTAATCCTCAACAGAAATGCTCACAACAATGAAAAACTTGGACAGGAGGAAGAGCACTGCCGGGCGGGTAGGCAGGTGTCTTGCTCGGCTGTGGCTTGGGGGGCACTTTTTTCAGTGCCATTGTAACTTCGAATAGTCACTGAGTGAACTGTTGTAAGTCGAGGACTACCTGTACTTTATCACTTTTTTTCTTTTTTTTTTTTTTTGGGGTCATCAAGTTTTTGACACCTTGCTGGGCGACTGGTGGTACTCAGATGTTGCCATATCCTAAAAGTGGTAAAATGGGTGAAAAGGTTGAAAAGCCCTGCTGTAGACCATTGGGATTTTTCCTGTTCAAACATGGTAGCTACACTTAACAGTAATGTTTGTCATTCTCTCAGTTATTTTTTTAATTATTATTTTCTTTTATCATTTGTAGCTCAGTCTTCAGGATGAATACTATATTGATAAGCTTTTATTCAATAAAACTCATCAATTAGCCTTCCTTAAGTTGGAGTGTCCCAGATATGTTGGATTTTCATTTCCATAACTTTGAGCCAATAAAGACTATGCTGACTGGGAAAATTATCAGGTTGAGATCTAACTGTTAAAGATACCAGGTGGAGGAAACCTTAGTTTCAATGTAAGGTGAACTGTGGTAAAGGTATTTATGATTATAAATACACTACACTCACAAATAATATTTGGAGAAACTAACTTTGTAATCTACTAGAAGTCAAAATAGGAAACAATTCTAATAATTCTCAAGTGTTTGATCATTGTCTAAACTAGTCCTTGGATAACATTATGGATAGATATAATTTTATGAAACTAACTATATAGCTTTAACTATATTAATAAACTCAATTTTAGCAAGCCTATGTTTGTGCTTTGGCAAAATACAGGTTTAAGCTTTTATAATAAGATTATAATTTTGGTTTACCACATAACACTTAAAAGGAAATAGCACTTTTCATTATTAATATTTTATTTTATTTTTTATTATTCCCAAATAATAAGCATGATATTGGAATTGCAACAACTGCTGAGTTGAGAAGTAGGGATAGCTGTAAATATCTCTAAAATTGCAGTTGTTTTAGTTCTCCTGTAAATCTCTCAACTAGAAGCAACCTGACTTTTCACTAACTGGCTCTCTTCAGGGGTTCTAAACTCACTTCAATTTAGAAACTTCCTGACATGTTTTGATGGGTCTACATTTTAATGACTCTGTTTGTATGTTTTTGACACGTTGGTGATAAGGATGTCAGAAAATGGAATGTTTCCATTATCTCAGTCTCTTCTCAAAATCAAGCTGACAACTGATTTTGAATAGGGGAAAACACAACATCTTAATAAGAATCTATTATAAGAGAAAAAATTAACTTCCAAACAATATCATTGGATATAGAGCAGGGGTGTCAAACTTGTGACTTGTCGTGACGTGTTGCAACTTTTTTGCCATTGCCGGCAATGGGGTGGGTACGGTTTCGCTATGATGCATCCGGCCCACGGGCCAGCAGTTTGACATCCCTGATATAGCGCATACTCAGGAAATTCACATAATAATTACAGCCCAGTGATTCTTGCAGAATGACAAAGGGAGAACTAAGAAAACATTATCCACATAAATTTAAATTTAATAACAGAACATATATATTTAAGATATGAGACAGTCCTGTGATCTCTTAGCATAATAATTACAGTACATCAATTATTCTATTTTTAATATATTACAAATCTATACATTACAAGATTAAATATATTTCAAATTAAAACAAATGTATTCAAGTGAGTCTCAATTCCTTTTAACTTCATGAATATATTGGCATGGTTTTCTTATCAACAATACAAAAATAATTTGCCATTACCACCTTATGGAGTGTTTTTCCCACTTTCCAGTCTAATCTAGAGTTTAGAGTTTAGGATTTCCTCATGGTCTCCTTTCCAATTAGTGAAGTGATTCAGGCCTGCTTAATTTTCTGAGTACCCAAAGTCAGCTGAGTACTGCAGTCCAGCTAAACAACCAAAGAATTCTTATGTAAGCTATAGGGAAATATAAAAATAAACATGGGCGAAAAAAACATTCATATATCACAGTTCTGAACAAAAATTATTTCTGAACTGATGGCTTTCAGTTCAATAAATCTTAGCTCTTAAAATTCCGTAGTGCAACTGAGTTTATTGCAAATTCCGTAGTGCAACTGAGTTTATTGTTTGGTTGCTACCCATTTACAAGTCCACAGCATTTTGTGCCTCCCAATAGCAAATGGCCTTTTTTTTATGGTGTCTCTTTTAGCTGTTTAAACTCTCACTTTACAGAACACTTATATGCTACTTATTCAGGGTTACTTATATTCTTGGTCAGTCTTTAATGGACATCTCATTATTCAGATGATCAGAATGTTTTCGGCGGATTTTAGTTCCTGTTTCATATTTTTCAGGAAGAACAATATCCTCATTATATGAATATTTTGAAGCACTAACATTATTTCAAATGAATGAATAATGGTATAAAACTATTAATCCCTTAATAGCCTATATGAAAGTTAGATGCTATTTGTTATTGGTATTGCACATGATTTCATAAAGGGTTTTTTTATTATTATTATTCAGCTGCTGCTCATTTAATGTGGTTTGAGAGACTGTATGTTTGGCTTCAGTGTTTTGAAAAGTACATCTTGTATCCAGCCATAATACTGAACTCCCTCACCAATGATGCTTTTTTAATCAGCAAAAACAAGAGGATTACCTCACAGTAAGTTGCATATTATATTCAAGATGCATCTTTTCAGAATTAAAACGATCTCCACATCCCATCAACGCTGATTGGAACTGGTCCTGGAAGAAGGGTAAGAACCCACTATAACATTGTAACTCATTAACCCCCTGAATTGGTCCAGAAGGATACAATGATCAATGGTATCAAAAGCCATTGAGAGTTCAAGAGCAAGGATAAGCACACTACTTCTGTCCTCTCCCTGCCAGTGTTGTCTCAGTCCTGTAATCTAACTGAACAGGGTACAGATGATCAGCCTCCTCCAGCATCCTCTGGAGTTGCCGTGCAACCAACTTCTCAACCTTTTCTTAGGAAAGATTGAAAGCAGGATGAAACGTCTCCTATATAGTTGGATCCATCAAGGGTTTCTTGAGGAAATGGCAGACCACTCCCTCTCTCAAAGAATTTCCTACCTTTACAATCCAGCCTAAATGAAGTTCATTGATTCACCAGATAGAAGTTTAGTGACATGCTTAGATGCATTAGATATAATGCTTAGATACTATGTAAGATCTAGAAATTGTGACCCACGAGTTGCTTATCTGATTCTTCACAGTCGAAATTAGTTAGAAAAACTATGAGAGAAGAAGCTAAGGATTAACAGATGGACCTATTAGACTACAATAGACTTGGAAATTTACAAGGTGTGCAGGTTTGTTGTAACAATTTTGAACTCAACCAGCTGCTGAGGGCAAAGGTGACATCTCCCTTGGCTCTTGGTGTTCAAGTCCACAGAATATCACTGCTTTATGGTCTCTTTTTGAGGAGCTCACATCCAGACCATTCCTAGGTGATCTCCCATTTTGTTCCCTGGAGAATTTTGAAGGACTGGTCTGTTTGCTGGTGTTTTGTTCTTCTCAGCAGTTGTCACTTCTGGTCATTTGTAAGATGTCTTCAGTCAGCCATGACTCAAACCAGAAGCCAAAGTCCTATCTGTTTTTGGTAAAAACACGTGTAGGATCAAAGTCTTGTAAGAGCATGGGCATATTATTCCTGCAAAATATAGTCTCTTGTTTTAGTTTTGTTGGTTGTTTTAATTTAACTGAGAAATACTGATGTAGTCCTTACCAAGTTGTGTGAGCAGGAATCACACCATATTTTTCTCTGAAGTGGTGTGCTTATGTCATATAAATTCAGCAAGGGGAATCTCCATACGTTCTTGTGAATATGGATAAATGCCATCCTTTCATCTTTAAGCTTTTCCCTTCCTTTTTAGATTTCTCTTCTTTACATCTTGATATCACATGGTTGTCTTTAGAGTTTGGCTTACCCATCATGTTCCGTTACCACTTTATTACTTGTGTAGCAACCACTCACACTTACTTCAGTGATGGAAAAGTAACTTTGCAATCAATTACAGGTCTGCAAAGCAAAGGAGAGCTGAAGTAAGATCATAAGACAGTTGTGCTTATGCGACTGCTTCACTTAATGACTGAGATTGCTGGTTCCAAGTGTGGTAGCTAAATAAGGGCCACCTGTACTATAGTTAAGTGCAACATCACAAATTCCCTCAATCAAATCAAGTGCTCTCTACTAGAAAAGCTTTCATAAATCATATTTTAGTGATTGGGATATGCAAACACAATTTTAACAGATAAATGAACCAAATGGAAACAGGCCTAATGTTTACAATGCATGTTTATAATAAATTATAACGTAATTTATAATTTATTTGAATTTTCTTTTCATTTTATTTTGCAGCTGTGATATCTTTCTAATTACAATTGCGGGAATGAAGCTACTGCGGTCCTCATTTTGCAATCCCATTCATCAGTTTGTTACATTAAGTTTCACCGTCATCTTCTTCAAGTTTGATTACAAAGGTTTCTCCGACAACTTCTTATTCAATTTCTTCATTATGTCAATTGTGTTCAATAAGGCAAGTGATGATTTTCAAAACATCATTGTCCTTTCAAGCATAACTGTTTTCTTGGGTTGAGTTAATCTTTTTTTCTTTCAAAACAAATCAAAATCAGAACTGTTACAATGCTGTTAATGGTAGTAGTAATAATAATAATAATAATAAAGTTGGAAGGGACCTTGGAGGTCATTGAGTCCAACCCCCTGCTCAGGCAGGAACCCTACACCATTTCAGACAAATGGATAGAAATTAAACAAAACTAAACCCTGCTGATAAAGATCAAGCAGAAATATTGCTGTATCCTACCAGAACTTAAGAAAGAAATTATTTTAATGTGAAATGTCTTTGAAATGTCATGTTGACTTCTGTGTTGACATAATGCTGTCAAAACTCATAACAGTAGAGCACCTTTGAAAAGGAGAATTATTAATAAATTACTGGCTTGCTGAGTCACACATGAAGGGGCTGCCTACTTGAATATTTATTTAACTTTTGGATACCTCTGTTTTTTGATTCAAAAAGGCTCCTCTGGGAAATTATTCAAATATATAATCAGCTTTAAGATAAATTATTAATTTTTCATTCCTTGTGACTGGCTTCACCTTCACTTCCTTGGTTTTCAACTCATTATGCTTTGTTAGACATGTTACAAAAGGGCATTTGCTGGAGCACAGAGGGGTGAGTGAAATACCCTTCCCAAAGCATTTATGTATCTATGCCCTCCTGAAGGCTTTGTGCAGTGACTTCAAAGGCATTCTTCAGTTGTCCCTTTTGCACATGCATATGAAAACAACACTGTACAATGTGCATACACAGATAATTGATCCTGTATGTATGGCAAGCATAGAGGTGAAGGAAGAGCTATTTAATACACTGTATTGACAGAAAATATAGGATAAATGCTTTAAATTCAAAGTAGAAGAGATGGCTTGAAATGTGCTGCCACCTTAATTCAGCCCATCTCCATGTCATTAAACTAGCTGGATCATGCAGCTGCTGCTTTAATGAATCATAGTCCATGCTGCATTTGGTCATCCACATGTAATGAAGCAGTTCTTCAGAACTGAAACACTGCACAGCTCTATTTTGTTGACTTAAAACATTAAGTGTATCCAATTCCCTGAAGTCTCTCCTCATGAGACTTAGTTTGCCATCCTCTAATCGTCTTATCCAAACTTATCGGAGTTTTTCTGAATCTTTCTTAAAATATGGTGCCTAGCGCTAAACACAATATAGAAAGTACAGTCTGGTCTGTGATTTGAAAAGTATTTTTCTTTTGACGTGATCCAAATTTGTTTTTTTGGCAAACCCTGTCATACTACTGAAATGATCTAGATTTTTTCTATACAAACCATCTGCTGCCATATGACTCAGCATGTGATTTCTTCTACCTAAGTGAAGAACTTTGCCTTTTTCAATACTAACTTCTTCTCAGATTTTGTTTTTGCTGGCTAGAATATTAGCTACCTCACTTTCTCCTGTGTCAGCTGCATTTTGGATGAGAATCAGTCCATCTTTTCATCCAAGTCATTATTTTTAGCAAATATAGATATAATTAACATGTTCCAGTTCCCTCTCTGCCCTGCATCTTCTGAACAAATGCTGTCCTTCAATTTTTATGTCCTAGTCATGAGAACCATCTGATCAGTACCTATAATATCTAATCATATTTGTAATAGAATTCAAATTCATTTCATTCCCATTCACCGAGCATTAGTACACAGACAGAAAGCCATAGATTTTATGAGCCAATGTTCTTCCTGATTTTTCATTAATTTATATAATAGGCCATTGAACATTTCCTTGGCTTAATTCAGTGAACCTTCTCACCTCCAGTGCCCAAAAAAAAAAAAAATAGTTTTCCTCTTACTATGGCTTCCTCTCACTTGGACTTTGCTTACCTACTTGCTTCTCCTAGAATCTAGCATACCACACTCAATATGACTGTTTCAAATCTCCGTCTTGCTTACATTTTTCAATGTTTCATGCTCTTTCCCAGGTGATGTGCTTCCTTTCATATCTGCAAGCTATCTCTTTTTTTGTTTGTCTCAAGACAAGATTTTGTTTTGTTTGTTTGTTTATGTATGCATGCATGCCAGTCGGGATGGAATGAGAAGCAGCTATTATACAAATCAAGGGCAAGTTTTCTTTTTCATTTCCTATCCCCACATTTGAGGCTTGCATTTTGCTCTTGTTGTGAACTTTCCTGTCTATCTCTTCAGGCATCTGGGATATTGGATATCCAGTATTGCATATTAGATGAAACCTTTGTGGAGTGGAGGCTGGGATGAAAGTTTGAGGAATATGGCTTGCCCCATCCCTTGTCTGAGTAAATGAGAGTTTGCTAATTCACTACACCTCTACATTGTACAATCTGTATCTGCTGCTCTTACGCCTAGATCAGTGTTTCTCAACCTTGACAATTTTAAGGCTTGTGGACTTCAACTCCCAGAATTCCACAGCCAGCAATGCTGGCTGTGGAATTCTGGGAGTTGAAGTCCACATGCCTTAAAATTGTCAAGGTTGAGAAACACTGGCCTAGATGAATGACTACAAATTCAGATATTAAAGCCCTCTTGATCAAGCTCACCATATTTCAGGCAGACATTATTTCTTTATCATATTTAAAAACCATTTGTCTCTCTCATGGAGCAATTCTGGGCAGTGAGTAATCTTGAAAGGCACACCCATGTAGTCCAGCAATCTAAGAATCTGAATATCTCATATGACACCATTTTTGTCAGTAGTTATTCATTTGGAGTGTTTTTCCCTTTCCAGACCTCTTTCTAATGGGGGGGGGGCTCACCTTATCCTTAGAATGCATAAGACCATTACATAAGGCCACCCTTTGAACACCCTTCATTTTTCTTAGAGTTTTAAAATCCATGGGGTTAATAGTTGTAGCTATTCTTGGTGGTATCATTTGTCCCCCTGTACAAGAGCAAGATGGGACGATTGTTATACTTTTATGATAGTAAAGAGATTGTTGTGAGAATGGCAATTGTTTGCTGGTCTTAATGATTTGGAATATATGAATTTTGTTCATTTAAGGAAAAAGAAAGTATTGTTGAAAAGCAGCTTATGCAAACTGCTGAGGGGTTGAAGGGGGTAATAATAGCTGAGTGAAAGCATGAGTAAAATCAAGGTAGCATCAATCAAACTGTGGTATTATTATTTTTTTCTATGCAGAAGGATGAGGGAACAAAGAAGGAAAATCAGAACATTGATATTGGAGAAAGTTGATTATTTTGCAGATTGATATATTTTATCAATAAGGGAATCACTTTCTAAGATTCCCACAGTGTCATGAGTTATCATTTCAAGAAGGCCATTTAGAAGAATCCCTTTTTAAAATTAAAGAATCTGCCTACCTGTATTCATACATCTATCTTCTATGTATATTTATATAGATTTTTTTAAAAAAATTTAATCTTGCCTTTATTATTTTTATAAATAACTCAAGGCAGTGAACATACCTAATAAAGTACAGGAAGTTTATTTTTCTTTGCCATACATTTGACTCTATCTAAACTGGAACTAACCTTGTAAAAGTGACCGTCAAAACATTAGTTTTCACTGAAGATATGAGGTTTTCTTCAACAGCAGTGCTAAAGTGTTTTCACTCTATATCATCATGTCAAAAACAAATATCCCATCAAGCAGTGGTTGAAGGTACATGTCAAGTTTCTCTGTTACTCTTCAAAAGCCTTACAATAAAATCATATTAGACAGTTGATTAGCAGATTATTTTTCCCCGATGCTATTAGTAATAATAGTTGTAGTATAATAGTAAACTGATCATTGTAATAATTTTATCCCTTTTCAGAGCTGATCCAAGATAATTATTGCCTGAGACAAAGCAGCAAATTATATACAAACGTACAGACACAAAACTGCATCACTCTGAAGGCCAATCACCCTTTTATGATACCAGAAATAGAAAAATCACACAAGAGCCTCTTATCCCCAGTATAAAATTTCAATCATCAGTTATTCAGCCAACAATTTGTTGCTGTTTCATGTCACTGAGAATCAATTGCCCAAAATAACAGCCTCGTGCTAGCTAATCAGAAATCCAGTTGGTTCCTTTTGCCTTTCATTAATGCAATCCAGGGAGCTCAAATAGTGTGAATCAATATAACTGCTTGGGGTCTTTAGTGCCTACACCACTTTTCTCTTTGTGACCTGCTCAGTTACTGATTGCTGATACTTATTTTCCCTTGCAAAACCACTCAACAGATTCTGAAATCATTTTCCCCTCAATATATATGGACTCTTCAAAATAAAAGAGACTAAATCACTCAGAAATATTGCACTACATAATGTAGCCCATAACCTCCCTTTTAGAAACCCTCTCAGTTTGTCTAACTGGTACAACTGCAAATGTATAATATTTGAATTCCAAAAATCTGAATATAGATTATTTTCTCAATAACTTAGTTTCCTATTTATGTGGCTTTCTAATATACCATTCCACAGACAATATTATGTACCTGTTTCTTATGGTTTTAGTTATGTAGAAGATGCAGGAAAAAGGTAATATATCACTTTAAAAAAATAATTCAGTGGTTTAGGTCATCAAGGCTTATCGTACCATATAGCAAAGCAATGCTCCTGGTCGCAGAAATATGCTGTTCTTTGTTTTGTCAGTAATCAGATAAAATAACTATTTTTGATTTCAACATCTTTGTTGAACAGATATTCTCTAGCTTAGTCTGAAATGCAAGACGTGCTTGGTTTAGTCCATGTGTTTTGGCAAGTGAATGCTTGGTTTTGATTGTCAGTTAGGTGAAAGACTGTCAGAATATTTTATGAAAAAATGTTTCAGAATGAACCTGCCAACATAATCTGCTCAGCTGCGCAAGCCACCTGCTGGGACTTCTTTAGACGTGACAACTGATTGTAATGAAGTATCTCAAGAAGAATCTTTGATTCAGTGGAAGTTTCTCTAGTCTTTTTCACTACCTTTCAGACTGTATTGGTAGATTTTTTAAAGTCTGACGGTGAACAGATTTAGAAGGCTAAGTGGGGATTTAAACACTGTCTTCCACTCCCTACAAAGAATAAAAATAGGCCTGATTCTTTAGAGTTTAAGTTCAAAGCATCCATCTCATCTCTTCTTAAAAATCCCAAATCCTTAAAAATGTTAAAAAAATAATAATCCAGAAATGCCCTTCCCAAAGAAGATCCCCAAAGAAGTGCTGGTATGTCTACTGGTCTTCTGCAGGCTATCCACTTCTATTTTTAAGACTACTACTACTTCTAATTTTCAAGAATAAAGAAATAACAGAAGATAAAGGAACAACCGTAGTGTTTCTTGAGATGTTTATGAATTGGAGTTATAAAAACAAGCTATCATGCAAAGAGGAATCTTCAGCTATTTGTTAATCCTCTAGCTTGGCCAATTTTCTCTAAAGATGCAGAAAAATCACTGAACATGTTCATGAGTAATGCACATTAGAAGAATAAATTGAAATTATACTGCACCACAAATTGACAAATATTTTCTCTCTTTGGCTATGGGTTTTTTTTTTTACGACTCAGTCTCAGTAGTGGAATCAGAATAACGTCTGATAGTTATGTAGTTACCAGGGCTGTAAAACTTGGAGTTATGAATTCTGCATTAAAAAGAAACCCTAAAGAATTGTGATGACACAGAAATGTCGTATCGATCTGTGTTCTGTAAATTTGAGCAAGTTCCCATAATGTTTACTAATATTCATGATTCATATAATTTGCCTAGTGGCAGATTTTGCTGAAAAGGCCTGGTTAAGATTATAATTCCATTCCTCCTCCTGCCTTTGGTGAAAAGGAATTGTAAAAAGTTGCATTTGTGGAAGGGAAGAGAAAATATGCTAATTCCCATTTGTAGAAACAGGTTTTTTTAGTGCATTTTCTTGATTCATAGAGCTATGGCCTTACTCTCACAGGCCACTCCTATCATAATTCTCTCTCTGTGTACATGTGTTTATGTGTGTGTATGTGTACAAGTGCTTTTATACTACCGCTAGTCCTTGACTACGACAAAAATTGAGATCAGAATTTCTGTTGTTAAGCAAGGTGGTTGTTAAGTGAGTTGTGCCCTATTTTGCAACCTTCTTTGCCACAATTGGTTAACCAAATCACTGCAGTTAAGTGACTCACACAATTGCTAAGTAAATCCGTCTTCTCCCATTGACTTTGCTTGTTGAAGCTGGCTGGGAAGGTCGCAAATGGTGATCACGTGACCCCAGGACACTAACAAATACATGTTGTAAATACATGTCAGTTTCCAAGCACTCAAATTTAGATCACATGACTGTGGGATGCTGCACTGGTTGTAAGTGCAAGGACTGGTTATACGTCCCTTTTTTTCAGCGCCATTGTAACCTTAAGTGGTCATTAAAAGAATGGTTGTAAGATGAGGACTACTTGCACTTCAATCAATATCAGATCTTGGGGAAAGTTTATTTTAAAGCAGGAGGGATGCAGCCTGGCCTTATGTCTTTTCCTAACAATGAATATCATTTAGGACAGGGTTAGGCAATCTTGGCTCTTTTATGACTCGTGGACTTCAACTCCCAGAATTCCTGAGCCAGCATGGCTCAGCTTGGAAACCTCTCCCTTTCCCTTCAGCATGGCTGGCTCAGGAATTCTGGGAGTTGAAGTCCACGAGTCATAAAAGAGCCAAGGTTCGCCACCACTGATTTAGGACAATGAGGCATGGAATGTGCTAATAAAAATGGAGTTGAACATCCTTATACATTTTTCCTCTACCCTATCCCACTCAGTTTGGGATTATATGAGTTACAAAGGTTAACTTTTTAAAAGAGAAAATCCCGTTTTTTAAAAAATGAAATAATGTAAAGCATTCTATCTGACATGTTTCATGAGATTATTCTGGCTAATTGTCCTCAGATTATAAAAAAGAATACCATTTTGATGATTGAATTGAATCTTAACATCTAAGTATAATTGTGTAGGAAGAATCTTTGTAGACTTGTAGTAAATACAGAAACCGAAGTGCTTTGTGTTGTTTTTTTAAATAGACTTTATGGATGCTCTCATCATTTTTTTTTCTCTCTCTCTCTCTTTTATTTTCAGCTGTGGGATCTACTACAGAAATTACAGTTCATAATGACTTATATTGCTCCTTGGCAAATTGCCTGGGGCTCATCTTTCCATGTGTTTGCTCAGCTCTTTGCAATACCTCATATCCTTTTAAGAAAGCTGTTTGCTGTTTTGTTGTGTATTCAGCCTGAGGCTTGTGAGTAATTTGTATAGACCGCCATTGTTTTGTTTTGTTTGTTTTGTTCCTTTTTTAAGTACATCATTCCAAGAGGATTAGCTATGTACAATGCTTGGGAAAATGAAATTTGTGTTATTAAATAGATAAAAGTAAGGTAAGATAGGAAATGAGAAATGTGTTTCATTATCTGTTGTGCAGTTGTATATGTATTTTTTTTAAAAAAGGAGAGTATGTCCCTGATACTTTCACAAATTGTATAAACCAATTTCTGCCAAGTTGAGAAAAATCTTTTCCCCTCTAAAGTTCTGTATTTACACACTAGATGAAATACTTCCTAAATGACAGGGAAAATTCTTTTTAAAGGTTGTCACTTACAGTACTCTGGCAGATTACATTGTATTTTTTTTTCTTTGTCAGTAATTTGCAAGCCTTTTTCCTTTCATTTCAGGGGAACATTTATATGGGTTGTCCCAAAGATGCTTTTTCAAGAGGCAACTGGACTTTTTCTTTGAAAATGTTTCGCTTCTCATCCAAGAAGCTTCTACAGCTCTGAGCTGAAAGTCCAGTTGCCTCTTGAAAAAGCACCTTTGGGGCCACAATGACCTTGATGACTGGGAATCTCCATAGATATTTATGTGGGTTGAATCTTTGTGTATATTTGAATTTAAAAGCACTATTTTAAAGAAAAGCCTGGGATAAGATAGCAATAATTAACCTCAAGGATAAATGTTCAACTTACTAAAGGCAGAGAGATCCCTAGGCCAACTGTGATTGCAGAGGAACCTGTAATATTCACACTATTAGTTGCTCATTTCACAATTTGACATGGACTTCCTCTAGAGTTTTGCTGCCTTCCACTAATCTTTTCCATTTGTTTCCTGTGCCTTTCTACCCCCCCCCCACTTAATTATGACTTTCTATCCCAAATTAACATGAATTATAAGTTCATTGTGTTGTAGCTTCAGTATTTTCATTACATCGAATTCTAAATAATCCCAGTTCTTCTTGGTTCTTTAGCTCTTACCCATTACTTTGCTGCACTTGTCTTTTGGAAAGGAAACTAAGTAAGTCAGGAAGCACCTTAAAGGGCATCGTAAAATCCAGTGAAATCTATTTATGCTACCTTAACTTGAAGCTTTCAGACTCTGCAATGCTTTTCTGTCAGACTCTGGCTACTGCAATCTTTTCTACTCCCTTGAGCCCATTTCTAGGGAGTGTCATTTTTCTCACATCGTATGCCAGACCAGTGAAGTTCTGGGAAAGAAGTTACAAGTAAGATAAAAGTATTATAAACGTATTCTCTTTTTTATTCAAAATGTGCGGTTTAAATGGAATGTAGTTCACAATATTCTAGAGCTTTCTGTAGACTGTGGGGATTACTCCTGTTGCGATTGTTCATGGTGCATTTCACTAATGGTTGTGGACGGAATGTTAGCCATTATTTTTCTAAAAAAATTGTATATTTAAACAATCAGAATAGAGTTGTCACTTCACATCTGTGTTTGCAAAAGGCAGCGAAACTCTGAAGGAGCAGTCTGAGAGCTATGACTACCCTAAGTGCTAACAGTTATTGATTCAACAGCTACAGCTAGAAATGAAATCATTCTGGCCTTGTGGCATTTGAAATCAACAGGGATCATCATAGTCTTATCCCCTAAGGTCATTCCCACATATCATTACATTTCCCAGCCAGAAACCAACAACTGCTCTGCACACTTAATTACACTCTCCAAGTTTTCTCTCCAACCCATCCATTCTATAAGATTTTCCCTTTCCTCACCTCTCCTCTCCTCTCCTCAATTTTAAATTAGATTAGCAGCATGTCTCCCAGCAACTGAAGCTGGACCAATGGGACTGTTATCACCAAAATCTGATCACAAATCTCTGGCTAGCAATCAGGTTACTTCATCAGCCCTCACATTCCAGGCCAAACGTGAGCTGCTTTCCCCTTTTACAGTACTCACCTCAGTGGCTGACTCACACTGGCAGAACAGCAGCCATGCCACGTCACTAAAATCCATATGCCATTGTTTTGCTGCACTAATAGAAAAACTCCCATTTAAAAATAGAATCTGTAAGACAGGGATCCCCAACCACCGGGCTGTGGACCTGTACCAGGCCACGGCATGCCAGCAACCGGTCCACACAAACAAGCTAAGCCCCATCCGTGGGATGCAGGTAGCACACAAAACCCCGCACTCTCTGGTCCATGGAAAAATCTTTCTCCATGGAACCGGCCCCTGGTGCCCAAAAGATTGGGGACCTCTGTTGTAAGAGACATATTATACCTTCTACATACTCACTCTAAGAAAGTTTCAACAATTGACATTGGTGAACAGTTGTATCAGCCAAATTCAATTTATTGTGCTGCTTTGGGAAAATGGGGATGTTTCATCCTTTTCTCATCTGCTGTTTTTTTTTTCCCTTGTGAATCATCCCCCACTCTAGTTTCTTGCCTATGTGATTTCCAGTAACTGCTTGTGTGTATATGTATGTGTGTATATGTGTATCTTGAACTCTTTATGATTGAAGTAAATCAACATATATAGAAGGATTAAGCCTCATCACTCTTCTTCAACCTCTCAACTCCTGATTATCCAATCCCCAAATACATTTCTAAGTTAAAAAGAGAGAGAGGGGGGGAGAGAGAGAGAGAGAGAGAGAGAGAGAGAGAGAGAGAGAGAGAGAGAGAGAGAGAGAGAGGGAGAGAGAGAGAGAGAGGGAGAGAGAGAAAGAGAACTGGGGTTTGTTTCATGCTTCTTGTTCACCACTTCCTTTATTTCAATTTACACCACTTTTAAAACTGGTGCCTTTGCACAGTTCACATATATAATAATAATTCAAAATAAAATTCCAAAGCAATGCAAATGAATGAAAGTAGTAAGTAAGATCTGTAGTCCCAAAATGCAGTTTGAGAAAATGAAAATGAGAGTAAATGGGTTTTTAAATTTACTTTTTTAAATATTTCTATTTTGCCTATTCTTGTAACAGCTATTAAAAATAGTGTAATAATACAGAAATACCAAACAACATCAGAAAAGCAGAACAGCAATAATAAAAAATATTTACAATTAATAACTAAAATGGGAAAATAGCCATTGATAAAAATGTTAAGGAAAAATGATATCCTTGAAGAACATTTTCACCAACTTTTAAAGGTTATTTATAAATGATGAAATGGGGTCATTTTTGAAGTTCACGCAGGAGGTTGGCCAGTCCTCAGTGGATGCTCGCTCTAATGATACAGAGTTTCTGATGAAAAGCAGAAAACCCACCAATTTAGATGATATTAATGGTGGACAAGAAAGAGGTTTCCCTGATGATGGGGGCAAAAAGCTGAATGAAGAAAGACTTTGAAATAATAATTGGCTCAGTATTGATGCCATATGAGTTGGGAGTCTAATCCTCCAAAAGTCAGACAACTGTCTTGAAAACAGAAGGAAGATTCCAAATCATCTTTAAAAGCAGCACTACGTAGGGTACATTACAATAGTCTAGCATGAATAGATCATGAGTAGTAGAGGAAAGAGTAGCTCTCTTAGAATAGAACCATAGTTGGTAAAATAGTACTTCTGACTACTACCACCATGTCAGCTTTGTCATCTCCAAAAGCATTCCTGTGCTGTGCTTTGGTCTACAACCAGGTGTATTATCCATCTTGCTTCTTTATTCATAGTGTTACCATCCTGTATGGATTAAAGCTTTTTGCCTTCATCTGTTCTCAGTTCAGAATTCCATAACCTTCTATATTTTATATATTCTCTATATAACAGAATTTCAGGGTTGCTAAATACTGAACACGGAAGAAGATGCCCTAGGAGCATAATCTGAGAATCTCACATTTATTTTATGTACATTTCATATGCAACAACATTCATAATTCATATCCTACATAGTGCATCTAAATGCTTCAGTAGCCTTTCTAATATATTGTAGCTAGAATTCATATCCATGAAGATACCTTCTATTTGCCAAGCATTCCTTGTCGCTCTTTGTCTAATGTCAGAAGCCACAATGCAACTTCAGTGAAATCACAGCAATGTGATCAAAATAATGATATCAAATGAGCGTTAATTTTTTGTTTCCCTTAAGTTCAGCGTTTATGATTCATGAGATGATAAAAAAAATTATAGCTAACAATATATAAAAAAGCTGCTTAGCGTGGCTTTGATATGAAAAGAGCAGCCAATATATTTAACATGTAAAATAAATAAATAAAATAGTTGTGCAAGATTAATGAAATAAATGAATTATTATTATTTATTAAATTTATATGCTACCCAACTCCTAGCAACTCTGGGTGGTTTACAAACTGTTAAAAACATTTAAAACAAGAAAACAATGCAAAACAAAAAAGGAAGAAAGGTGGCAGAGATAATAAACCCAGATAAGAACAAAGAAAAGGGAAAAAAAGGAGGGGGCTTTAACCATGCTTGTCAAAGGCCTGGGCAAAGAGCCAGGTCTTTTGGGCTATTTGAAACGCCAATTGTGGTTTCTCCCACATATATTACTAATAATGTGGCTATAATGTTTATTTTTATGTTTATTTCAATAATTTACTATATAAATTCATAATATATTTTGGTCCCATTCAACAAGCATAAGATTTAAAAAAAAAAAAAAAAAAAAACAATCTTAACGAACATTGATGCAAAATCCACTGTGGCAAAGTGCCATTTTATAAGAGATGTTCCAATTCTTGTCTCACATTTTGACAGATGCTTACATCCTCTAAAGCCAGAGAGAATGCTTTCTGTGGTCAGATGAAATTGATTAATCAATCCATTTTCATACAATTAATTTCGATTTCTTTAATTGGCTGACAGCCTTCACTTCAAAGCATTTGTTCAAAAGACGTTCCTGGTGGAATACATTCCTTTCCTGTAATGAGTTCAATGGTGCATATGCACATGTAGTTGCATTGTTAATCATAGTTTATGAGAATAATTTACTCATTTTGAATTGCTTTCCGCTTCAATTTAAAACATTACCACCCACGTGTTGTTGTCCATCCTGAGAAAGGAAGGAAAGAATCAAATCTAGTTATGGAACCATGATCTATCTAATCTCCTGCGCCTTTTCTCTCTGTACCTTCTTTAATCCTAAGGAGCTGCAGGCACTTTGATTTCCCCAAATACTGAAAACTGAAATAGAAACAGGATCTATTTCCTGCAGTGTTTGTCCCTGAAGAGCAATGTAATATGAACAATAACAAAAAATTGGCTTAGGTAGTTTTAGGCAATGGAATTATCCTTACAGTATGTGGGTGAATATCAAAGGAGCTTTAAAGAAAGCACTTGTATATTTGGATAGGATAGAAAAGAGTTTCGTGTTCTAGTTTTAAATCTGATGTACTTTGTAATCCTAGAATCAGCTTTTAAATTCTGTATGGTGACCTCGTTCCTCAAGTGCTGATCTTGGAGTACCTCAGACAAAGCAGTTCATGCATGAGAGAAAATGAAAAGCAAATTTGAGGGAACCACTGTTGATGTAGAAAAGCACAAGCATGGTCATTGCCTTTGGAATGATGACAGGCTGTGTAAATATAAGGTTACACAAGTGCAAAAATGTAAGGTTAAAGGGAAGTAGAATGCAGTTTATTGAAAGAAGGCATGACTGGCTAGATGTCTCCACAGGGAGCAGATCTGGAACCCTGCCCTGAATATTACACATTGCCTCAGTCATTAGATGTGAACTCTCAACATTACATGATATATATTATCCATGATGTCGAAACTCCTAGCCGGGTGCACACTAATTTTGATGGAATGATAATTCCCAGATTTCCCAATGATGATGACTAGAAATTCTTGTAGGCTTAAAATATCTATGTCCATGGAGTGTAGCATAGATTAAATAATGAGAGAAAGCACTTAGGCCAGTGACTCCCAACCTTTTCTATACCCTGCATCCCTAGAATGCTTCTGATATATTCTCACACTCCTTTACAAAAGTTCAAATTAATGAATTATGCAGATAAACTATAATTTTGAAACTTCTAAACCCAAGTTTTTGCACCCCCTGCAATATCGTTTCATACCCCCAAGGGGTGCCAGTACCCCCATTTGGGAACCCCTGACTTAGGCAATCAATCTCACTTAAAATAATAGTAATTTTGCGTGTTTATTGAATACCTTGTTTAACTGTTTGAAAAGGAATATTAATCTAAATACCACAGCTGAGGTATTTTCAAGGGTATGCAAAACAAACAGCACTGGAACTATCTCTGCTAGCGTTGTACTACCCTAGACAATCTTATTTGGCTCTTTTTTTACTTTCTTGAATGAATGTTTTAAATCTAATCCAACAAAGTATGTTTTTCCAGCAAAAGCATGAATGAAAGTAACTGTTTCCTTGCTTTGGATTATACATTAATGGTATGCATCAGGACGGTAAGAACCCAACAATTTGTGACGCGGAAGACCTATATGTTACATGTATTTTGACATTTTTTTTAAAAAAAAACTGATGCAGATAAGGAATTGGTGCTTCAGGTATAATTGGTCTTGAGGCATTAAGTAGTTTTGAACTTTTTTGTCTGGTATCACTCCCCTTCACCTAATTATCCAATCTGGAACCATAACTCCACTGCATGCTTTTAACCACTTTTGTGGAGGTGGTCAATGGGAAAAACAGTAGAGGAGGAAAATTTACAACGTATATTTGTAAATATATTTTGTGTATGTATATATATATATATATATATATATATATATATATATATATATATATATATATATATACACACACACACAAAATATATTTACAAATATATATATATATTTAAGGCTGCCATGTTTGTTGTCAAATAGAAGTTTTTTCAGTCCAAAGAATCTCTTTTCTCCTGTATTATTTTGAAGGGATTGTCACAGGAGCATGCCAGTGAAATAATGACATCACCAGAGTGAGTAAAATTGAAAATACAAGACCATGTTGTATTTTTTGTTTGGGGAGGGGCTAGGAACAAAATGCACTTCATTTTGCCCCTTGAATACTCCCCAAATAAAAAAAATGGCCTAATCTTGAAAGGATTTTAGAGACCTGCAATGGGTACCTTAAACTTTCTGTGAGATTTAAAAACCAATTTTAAGCTTACCGTCCCATCAGAACAAAAAATGGAAGCCTCATATGGGTGCTGTGGAGCCTCATGAGGTCCATTGTTTGTCCACTCTGCTCTAAAAGGTAGATGGGTTTCTCAGATTGCAGAATATTTGGCTCCTAAAATAAACCTCCTGAGTTTTCAGTAAATGCTGTAAATTTTGGACAATGTTTTAAAAGTTTGTCATAAATCAGGAGATAAGAGTGTTGAATTATTGTTATTTAGGTCTCTGTGTGAAGTATATCTGGGCAGGTCTGGGCAGTAAAGATGCTTGCTGAGACAGAAGCTGTTTGAGCATTTCAGATCTGTTTATCAGTCATGTTATCTAGATTAGTGGTTCTCAACCTGTGGGTCAGGACCCCATTTGGGGTCGAACGACCATTTCACGGGGGTCACCAAACAATGCAGACCACCATTTTTTCCCCCTTTTCCTTAGCTGTGCTACTCCCTTTTATTCTATTGGCTTTTGAAAGCCAATAGAATAGACTCTCTTGAATAGAGTCTAATTCTATTGGCTTTCAAAAGCCAATAGAAATTGTCCAGGCTGTCTCTGCCCTGCTGAGCCCACCAAAAGTCCCATTCTGCAAACGTGCTGCACCAGTTGAGTATTCCTCGACTTACAACTGGTTGAGTAGTCCTCGACTTATGACCGGTTGGGGGTCACGGCATTAAAAAGGTTGAGAACCACTGATCTAGATGGTACTTTTTAGCCCTTTGAGACAATCCAGTAGAAACCATTAATACTAACGGTAGTACTATCTTTATGTAAGGCTACAGTAACATAATCTTGCAAGTCTGATAGCCTTTCTTTCCTCTTTTATTTTTATTTTCCATAAAACTAGGGAGGGCCCCTTCTGAGATGCTTCACACACCTCTTCTGTTTCTGTGCAGCTCTTCCTCCTGTTTCCCAAGGTCATTCCCATCTACTATTACAGTATCAGACAATTCCCAAATAGTGCTATATCAAAAAGCAAGAGACACCTACTCCAGGAGTCTTTCATACCTTTCGTCTCCCTGCTTGCGGACTCTCATTATTCTTGATCAAGGATATTCCAAGACAAAATCTAGAGCAGTGTTTCTCAACCTTGACAATTTTAAGGCATGTGGACTTCAACTCCCAGAATTCCACAGCCAGCATTGCTGGCTGTGGAATTCTGGGAGTTGAAGTCCACATGCCTTAAAATTGTCAAGGTTGAGAACCCCTGATCTAGAGGATCCAATGATTTGGATCCTACAGCCTAGGATCTTCTTCCCATCTTCCCTCCTGGGGAATGCTACTTTCAGGTCACATTTTCTAGGTAAAACATAGGCAAAAGATAAATGCAGAACTCTGATGCCATGTTCAGTAGATTAATAAGGAAAATCTTATTGATTACAAGTCAATGAAATCCCACATAGCACCATTAAAGAACTCCCCACTATAAAATTATTCGAATCAGAAGCTGCCTATGATGTTTTAGATGGCAAACTAAGCCAGACTGCAGGGAAAGGCAATTTTTGAACAGTGGATTCATGAGTGGATCTGTATTGTAGTGGGCATAGGGAGTGATCTTGAATAACAGGAAGTGGAACCACTACCAAAGCAAGGGTCGAATAAGAGGGGTTTGAACCCACACCAAGAAAGTAACTTAAGAAAACATCTTTGTCCCCTCTCTGGTTCACTTAAAAATAAAGTGAGGAGGGTAGAAGCACATTTAAGTCTCTCAAAATTCTATAACTGTAGTTGTTGCAATGAAAGTAGTCCTGTCTTACATAGAATTGGCTTCTTAGTCTGGTTTATCTTGCAGGGCTGACAGTTATTTGAATCAATTCCTTAGATCCAAGTATCCAGAATGGTTATTGAACATGCTAGACACACTGTACTTCCTGATAAATTATAGCTGCACTGATTTTTTTTTTTTTTGTCCCTGTATCTTTAAAATTACATTTCCTAAATGTTTCAGGGCTTTATGTTTACATCAATATATTTTATTGACCTGCAGTCAAAGACCAAAAATATAAAATAATAACACTAATCACAGGCTGTCCTTCAAAGAGGCCAAATGGCTATTCCTGCTATTTGTCATTAGGATAGTCTATTGATAATATAACTAGAAAGTTTTGCTTTCTTGCTTCTTAGCCATTATTTTTTTCTCAGTGTGTATTCAGCTTCTACTTTCATCTACCATTTTTTTTTCCTGAATTTATTTTTAGTCTTATATTGCTGCTAAATCTATTTTGCAACTGCTTTGATGGCAGGCGTCTTAAATTATTAATGAAATTGTTCGTCACTTAATCACTTCCTGATGTATTTGCTCATGTTAATACAATATATTATGTTTATATAATATATAATGCTAAATGACTATTTCTGCGGACTGTTAGGTACAAAGGTATTGATAGGAGTATTCCTGCAGTTGAGCAAATGATAAACGCAGCATTTCCCTGATGCTGAATATGCCTAGTTAAAATGTACCATCACATATGGATTTACAGATCTGTAAATCTATATAGCCCATAGCCCCTTCCTTACTAGAGATCTGTAGATCTCTAGTTAAGGAAGAGATACATCAACTATGTCCCAAAAAGAGGTGGGGTGGGAATCTTCTCTCTTTCCTGTCACCTATACTGGACATAAAATACTCCTATCAGGGCCACAGGCCGGCTGTGGGGGCCGACCTCACCTCTAGCAAGAGAATATTTTCTAGGGTGGGGCCACAGCAGGAAATGCTCTTCTCCTGGACCCTGCTAGCTGAAATTCCTCAGCAAATGGGATTGAGATGGGGTCAAGCTATTCTCCAAAACACCGAAAGGCAAGACAAGAAGCAACTAATCAAGACAAGAAACTAATCAAGGAGAGAATAAACCTAGAACTAAGGAGAAATTTCTTCATAGTTAGAACAATTAATCAGTGGAACTACTTGCCCCTAGTAGTTTTGAGCACTCCAACACTGGAGGATTTTATTTAATTTATTTATTTATTTATTTTATTTTATTATTTATTTTATTTTATTATTTATTTTATTTTATTTATAAAATTTATTGGCCACACATCTTACCATAGGGTAACTTACAGTTATATCTAAGCTAAATCCTAAAAAGTTAAAATCAAGCATTATAACCAAAGACACATGGGAAGGGTGGGTGTGGAGTGGGGGCAGAGGTGGGATCTGTTATCATTCAATCAACCGCCTCCATTGTGCTGTTTCTCCCACTGGGGCCCCAAGCCAATTGGCAAAGCCACGTCTTCAGACCTTTACCACTAGACACCTGGCACATTTGGCCATGATGTGAGGTGACTTTTACCCTATCCTGCCCGATTAGAAACTTGCCATGGGTTAATAAAACATTTCTTATGCTGCTTCCATGGAAATGGAGATAAAGTAAAATTTGGCCCGTTGAGTGATTGTACTCAAATGAAAAGCATATGTTTTGGGACTGCAATTCTAATTGACCTTAGTCATCATAATCAAAATAAGGAATAATGGGATGTGTAATTTAGTAATATCTAAAGCATCACCATTTTCTTATCCCTCACTGCTACAGCAACATTTCTCTCAGCATGGCATATTTGTGTCCATTAAGCCACAACATTCCTCTGCAGGCAAAGAGTCAAATTGTGCTATATGTCAGTGTTACGCTGAAACTGCCTTTGTTTCCATGTCTGTGAATCTCTTCTTTTTATTTGACATATTCTTTGATTTGTTCTTTATTTTAGAAAATCAAAATATTATAGCTTGTAGTCATATCACTTTATAAACAAATTAACATTCCCCCCCCCCTTTGGCAGCTAGATTAATAAAAGAAGTTCAGCCATGAGCTGCTTTATTGCTATTGTTTTTGTTGTTGCTTGTGAAACTGCAGCATAGTTTGTAAAAAGCAGTCTCAAAGAGGTACTATATTCCACAATATATAGATATGTAGATATAGATATATAGTTAGTCTTCAACTTATGACTGATTGTCTAACAATCATTCTATGTTATGACAGACCCTACAAATGCTAATGAGGACCTGTTTTTGAAGTTACGATGGCCACGCCTCTCCCCAGAGTCACATGATTACATTTGGGGCACTTGGTAACCAGCTCATCTTTACAGTCATTTGTGACGTAGTCATGTCATCACAATTTGTGACCTTTTTTCCTAGTTTCCAGGAAAAAAACCACCCAAAATTGTTTTGCTTTATGACAACTGCTTTTCACTTAACAACCATTGTGTTTATTTAATGCTTGCCATAAAAATGTCAAAAAATTGGGTTTGGTTATGTGATATATGGGTATTCCAAATGTTACTTGAAAAATAAGTCAAGTATAGATTAATTTTGATTGACCTAAAGAATCTAACATAGAAAAGCCAGAAAATATAATGTACAATGGAAAGCAGGGTGAGTAGTATATTAGTTTTGAATTAGTGCCTGTAATTGACAAAAGTAAATAAATGGAAGCTTTGTGAGCTTTAAGAAAATACTAAGAATCAACAGAAATAGAAATATAGTAATTTGGCCATTAAACTGTATATCACTTTCCTTCTCTTCTTTTCCATTTTTGCCTTGATTAATATGTTTTGCATATAAATCTAGTTGGTAAAAGCATGATGATGAATAGGAACTGGAAGCAGATCCAAGATCCATTTTTTAATTGATCCCTTTCTTAGCCATATACATGTTCAATGAATTGTAAGGGTCAAAGGTAGCAAAGTCAGAGAAGGGGGAGAATCAGAAGATTGTCTGTTCAAGCATGACAGACTTAAGTTTCAAAAAGTAAACTAAGTAAAAGCAAAGTACCTCTTGTAAGGGATTTTGAAAAGAAAATAATACTTATAATTTAAAAATAAAATTACAGGAAAAGAACATAAAGAACTCCATATATTATTATTTATTTTTTACAAACATGGAGTTGAATATATGAGTAAATAGTAAACATTAGGGTTGCCAGATTTTAATACCATATTGTGCTGGTATGTGGAAAAGACCTTGGGAGACTGGAGCAAGAGATGAGCCAAGGGCCAAATAAGAAACAGTATAGCCCACAACTGAATAGTTTTGACAGGGCAAAAGATTCAATGTGACTTTACAAAAAAGAGTAATTAGCTCACCTGGTTTTAAATCCTATCTGGTTTATCCTGTGAGGCTAACATTAGTCTTGCAAGCCTGAAAGAAACTCTCTTCCCCTGTCTCCTTTATAGTTCAAGAAACCTGGTTCCTTTTGAACCTCTTGCTCTGCCCACTATCCAGTTGCAGGCTATATTGTCTCTGAACTGACTGTTCCCATCTCTTGGCCCCAGTCTCCCAAAGCCTTTCTCATACACCATCACACACACAAATTTGGGTGACCGCTAGATAGCCACACAGAATTCAAATACATCAGTGTTTCTCAACCTTAGCAACATTAAGACATATACACATCAGCTCTCAAATTTCCAAGCCAGCCATGGTGGGAGTTGAAGTCCACACATCTTAAAAGCTTGAGAAACAGCATACTTGATCATTTTGTTGCCAGCTAGTGGTCATTTAGTACAGCCATATATGATAATCCTAATAAGCAATGTAATTACTTTGAACATGAGGAGACTGATTTTCCCTTTCTTCATAATCACAACTGGACACCACAAAAATGTTGAGTGTATGGATCTGTCCCTGACTTTTCTGACTTTTAAACAAGATGCCATAAAAGCATATTGGGAAATTAGAATGTTATTCAGGTTAATGATGTATTAAAGGATGTCTCATCTCCATAGCAATGCAGGTGTGACATGAAATAATATTGTACACAAATACCGCTCCATTTATTTTTCTAACCATCTTAAAAGAAAAAATGTGGTTTTTAAAAAAAAAATCCAGAGGACTCTTTCAGAATGTACTGGTTCCTTGCAGAAGATGCCAAGTATTTTTATGGATTTCTTTGAACAAACTCCAGAAGGCTTCCGCTTAGTTTGTGTAGAATAACTCCACTCGTGAAGAAATTCAATTACTGAGCTAATTATCACCCTGACTGAGCAGTATGAACAAAATTCAAAGTAAGAAGCCACTGAAGAAAAGCCAAATGGCTCAGTTGTCCCAGGAGTTAATTTTTAAAAGAGATCATACCTGACAGCTGGAAGCCCATGGCTGAATATTCAGCTCAGTTTGGAATGTTGAGTATTAAAGTTGGTCAGACCCTTATAGCATTTAACATGTTGCTGCCATAACTACAAAGAGATTTAAAAGTGCAAAATAGATGTAATCCATTGTTAAATGACTCCAAAATATGCGCAATGTTTTAGGTTAGTAAACACCACTATTTGTATTTTAAAATAGCCATTGTCATTTTAAATAACCAGAGCAAAGCTCAAAATTAGAAGAATAAAAATAAGTGCAGATTTGGGGTTATTGGCTCTCATACTGTAAAATCATACTGGGCATTTCCCCCCTCTATGTAACATAATCTTCTTCCTGGTAAATCTGTTTTTAAAATATCCTTGCAATGTTTTAATGGTGATACTTCAGTTTTGTCACATACAGGTGGTGCAACTTATTGTTTATAATCTTTATATGAGGATTTCAGTTTATCTGCTGAAAAAAAAAAGTGAATTCCAAAATCTTAACTAAAAACTACTTGTTTCACTAAACCAGTATTCTATTCATCATCCCTCCCTGTATAAGCAATTTTTTTTTCTTATCTTTAATAAGTTTATTTTTTGAAATGGTGATATTAATGTTTTCTTTAGATGCAAAGAGACAAACAAGTGATCAATCATTAATAGCTATTAGACCAGGTCTGTCAAACTCGCAATGTCACATGACGTGTCTGCAATGTATCACAACTTTTTTTCCATTGCCAGCAATGGGGTGGGCGCGGTTTCAGCATGACACATCCGGCCCGTGGGCTGGCAGTTTGACACCCTTATATTAGGCACTGAAATGCTACGGCTGCCATTAGCTAGAGCAGTGGTTCTCAACCTTTCTAATGCCGCGACCCCATAATACAGTTCCCCATGTTGTGGTGACCCCCAACCACTTGTACATCACTGGGTGCCAGGGGTGTGGCCAAAGAAAAGGGGGAAAAATGGTGGACAGCCTTGTTTGGCGACCCCCGTGAAATGGTCGTTCGACCCCAAATGGGGTCCCGACCCACAGGTTGAGAACCACTGAGCTAGAGTGAAAAAATCTGAACCACTAGATGGCAGCAGAGAACTACAAAAACATATTGTTACCATCTAGTGGGCAAATAGATGTTTACAGCTCAAATATGGTAATCCTATTTTCTACTACCACCCTATGACTGTATTTTGGGATTACCTTTTAATTCATAAGAAAGTGGGAGTGAGGTATTTTATTACAAAACCCCTGTTCTCCAGTCTCTGAATAGTTTCATTAAATTGATTTGGACTGGAGGTAGCAAGTTAATTGTCACGGTTCTGATAGATGAAACCCATCAAAAGAACGTCAAGGCAAAAATTCTTCCTTAAAGAACACTTTATTCAGGAAACAAAGTATCGGCACTACATAGTTGAACCCAAAAACTAAATTCCCTTCCCCTGGATACAAACTAACAAAGTGCAATTCCCATCCCCAATAAGCTGTCATAAATCACATTCTCCAATTAGCCTAAAACTCAGGCTTTCTCCCTAGCTCCTCAGCTCGCCAAAACGTTATCAGTTCGTCCTTGGGTTCCCACAAAGCAGCGTTATTGTTATGGCTAACTGAGCTCAAGCTTTCATCCCAACACACACACCCCCTAGTGCACCTGATTTCTAAATACCAGAAAAAGCATGTTAAAAGCAAAGAGAAAATGGCTGCAATTTTCATCAGTTGTCAGAGCGGGAACATCCAATGTTTACAGTGTTGACATTAATACTTGTGGGAGGTAAACACTCCCCCCCTTAGTGGAACCAAGACATTCCAATTTCTATTCTTATCATACATCTGCTTGTTTGATTATTCCAATTTATACAGCTGCTCATCTCATATGTATTCTTCTATGGCTTACAAACATATCAAACTGACAATACAAAAATTAAAAACAACACAAAATCATATAAAAAACCATGATAAAATCCATAGCCGAGGTAACCGCATTTGACAGTAACACTCAAAACAACTAGCTGGCCAGCATTGCCACATTCCCTGGTCCCCATGTCTGAGGGCAAAACCATGTTTTCAGGATCTTTTGAAAGGCCAGGAGGATTGGGAGGAATTTAATTTCTGTGAGAACATTTCTAAGAGAACGTTATAAATGCTCAACCTTGTGGATATTTTATGCATTCTTAATATTTTTGAACTGAACCTGGCTTTTTAGTGGGTGAGCTTTTTCTGAAAAATGCACAATGGTTCAAATTTTCTGCCTAGTGATTAGCTTTCTTTTCTCCAACTCTGTGGCTTGATCTTTTTTGACTAGCCATGCAGATAAAGTGAAGCTACTGAATGATCCCATATATCCTAGTGCAGGGGTCTGCAACCTTGACAACTTTAAGACTTGTGGACTTCAGCTCCCACAATTCCTCAGCCAGCAAAGCAAAGCTGGCTGAGGAATTCTGGGAGCTGAAGTCCACAAGTCTTAAAGTTGTCAAGGTTGCAGACCCCTGTCCTAGTGTATGTATATTTATAATAATTATAATTATAATTACAAAGTTGGAAGGGACTTTGGAGGTCATCAAGTCCAACCCCCTGCTCAGGCAGGAAACCCTACACCATTTCGGACAGATGGCTGTCCAGTCTCTTCTTAAAAACTTCCAGTGTTGGAGCATTCACCACTTTTGGAGGCAGGTTGTTCCATTGGTTAATTGTTCTAACTATCAGGAAGTTTCCCCTTAGTTCTAGGTTGCTTCTCTCCTTGATTAGTTTCCATCCATTGCTTCTTGTCCTGCCCTCAGGCGCTTTGGAGAATAGCTTGATTCTCTCTTCTTTGTGGCAGCCCCTGAGATTATTGGAACACTGCTATCATGTCCCCCCTCGTTTTATGGTGATACTAATCTGGGCTAGCAGGGCAATTAAGAGAAAACATAAGGACTTCTTAAAATGAATAAGCAAAGGGATAAATAATGAGTAAGTAAGAGGAAAATACAGGTAGTCCTTGACTTACCATCACAACCGAGGCCATAATTTCTGTTGCTAAGCAAAACAGTTAGGGTTTTGCCCCATTTTATGACCTTACTTGCCACAGTTGTTAAATGAATTACTGCAGTTAAGTTAGTAACATAGTTCTTAGGTGAATCTGGCTACCCCATTGACTTTGCTTGTCAGAAGGTCACAAAAGGGGATCATGTGACTCCAGAACAATGAAACTGTCATAAATACATGTCAGTTACCAAACTTCCAAATTTTGATCACATGACCTCGGGGATGCTGCAATGGTCATAAGTGTGAAAAATGGTCGTCACTTTTTTCAGTGCCGTTGTAACATTGAATGATCACTAAACGGATATTTGTGAGTTGAGGATTACCTGTGAGAGCTGAAATTTACTTTTTCACTTCCCAAGCTTTGTTCCATCTAGAGGTCCTGAATTTAATCCCTATAATCCATGTGCAGAAGGGCGCTGTTTTGATTAAACTGTTTATTGTTTCTTAGGCCTCTGGCAACTTGAGGGGACATTTAGACCAGGGGTAGGCAACCTTGGCTCTTTTATGATTCGTGGACTTCAACTCCCAGAATTCCTGAGCCAGCATGGCTCAGCATGGAAACCTCTCCCTTCACCTCAGCATGGCTGGCTCAGGAATTCTGGGAGTTGAAGTCCACGAGTCATAAAAGAACCAAGGTTGCCTACCCCTGATTTAGACTGTAGAAAGGAGAGCTAAATTCTGGAGGAGTCAGATTAAAATATATAAAATTTATAAATATGCACAAAATACATAAGGAGTAGAAAGAGAAAACTTCCCTGTCCTCCGGCAGACATAATCTATAGGTGTCTTATCTTTTTTTTCCAGCACAAAAAGAGCGGACCATTCCAACACAAGATTGGTACTCCAGATTGAAAAGGATGCAGGTAGGAAACAGAGTTTATTTTTTTATTTCTGTTTGTGAAGATTTGTTTATTCAACATAATTGAACATATGGAATTGGATTCGTAGATAGATCAGCAGAAGATGTTCCAGGAAAGCTGTTCTGCAAACTGTTGCAGAAGAGCTACTGAAAGATTTCAACCGTACCAGCTGAGCTCATGTATTGGAAGACTACACACACATTGTGGCATTAGCAGAAGTACCTAGTTCTTTTCACACAAGGCATCTGTGTTCTGTTTTTGGAAAGGAAGCTGAACCCAATTCATTTACAGTTTGTACTTATGCTACTTTTTGTTCCTCGGGAAAAAGTGAGATATAAATCATAAATACTGAGTCAATGGCAAAGTTTGAAGCATAAAGAAAATGTAGCTCCATGGGACTACGACTGATATAAAAATAATATGAGTACAAATAAAATATAATGGAATATATAGCTTTTTCACATTTATATTTAAATATAAAGACATAGTATATTAGCGTTTTATGTATACAGTATACATACATCAATATAATGAAATGAAAACAGGTTTTTATAGATTTTGAAGTATTGTGGTTTTGCAGAGAAAAATATTTTGATTTAGAAGATGTGTAAAAGAGTTTTGGTGTACTAAAGCCATCATTCCTAATCTGAAAGGCTATGTAGCACTGATAGAGTGACATAGTAGAGATGCCAAAATACATTTTTAAACAATGGCCAAAATCTCAAAAAAACTGCCACACTTCACAAGTTTTCTGCTATTTATAAATTAATTTCATTTAACACTGAGATCTTGCAGACAATGTATTTTCCACATTTTTCCTTAGGTTAGGAGTGATACTCAAAAGGCTTCCATGATAATATCATGGTCTGCATTTAGCGGAAGGCTGGGGATCACCTGATTTCGAGCATTTGGGATAAATATATACAGAATCCAATGTTTGAGATGTAATATCTTCAGAGCTGCTGTCACCCATTAGGCCCATTTTTGTTTTGAAAAGAAGGGAAGGAACAGTGTTCAACAAAAGTATCCCCCTCCCCCCCCACAAAGATGCTTATACTATGCAGGAAGAGCTTTTAATGACATAACATAATAAACAATTATGAAGAACCCTGTCCTCTTTTTAATACTATTTTAATACTAGTAGAAATTCAGAATGTTTGCTTTTTTGCTTCAGGTTTTATTATTTATTATCTTAATTTGGGAGTGAGTTTTGAGAGTCTTATAAAGATGATTCTTACCATAAACTTATTTCTTCGTTTCTTTCATTGTTTGCCTTCCCCAATCTGAGGTTTTCCAGAGGTGGTAAGACTACAACTCCCAGAGCAGGGAACAGTCAGTGTGGTGCAGAGGTTAAGGTGCTGGAATAGGACTGGACAAACTCAGCTTCAGGGCCAAACTCGGTCATCAGTGCTTGTTGGGTGGCACTAGGCAGGTTCAACCATCAGTTCAACTACTTCACAGAGTTGTGGTTGCAGAGCAAAGTAGGGGAAGAAAATACTATATAAGCTACTTTGAACTCCTGGGTGAAAGACAGGATATAAACCTGATCAACAAGTAAATACATCTCCTGTTGGACAAACTGGATAAGAATTCTGAAAATTGTACAGCTGGAGGATACTGCCTCCAAGAGGATACCACCTTACCATCTGGAAGAAAATTTGTTCACCTCCTTGCGACTCTCATAAACAGCGCAAAACAAAACATACTGAAACACACATCACATACTGATGTGACCCACTGTTTCTATGAAGTTATGCTGATCTGTGGTAGATTTTTCTTCCCTCCCCCTCATTCAAAGTAAATGCCCTGTAGACGCTCATTTCTTCTCTCACCTTCTCTCACCTTTTCGTAAAGGCAGTAGAAAGTGTGTTCTTGTGTTTTCTGTTGAAAAGTGCTTGGATTGCTTCTTTGTTTTGTATATGATTACAATATATGGTTTGTTTTGAAATTTGATTTCTTGTTTGTTTTGAATCCCACTGCTCAGAGTTGGTTGATTGGAATAGCCAATAAGCCCTATAAAACAAACAAACAAATTGTGTTTGCTGAAACAGCACTCTGAGGGTCTACATTAAGAGCAATTGAATATATTGTATATATACTATACTGATACTACATTACAGGCAAGCCGTGCAGATATAACTAATACTGATATTAATACATTTTTATTCAATTTGGACTCTTCTCCAAATGGACAAAAATGCCACATTTTTAAACATCTGTATTTCCATGATCCCAAGGTCTGTAGATAGCTGAACCAAGTTAATTAGGCAAGAAGTTTCAAACTCATGGGCATTGTCAATTGATTATGGGATACCATTTTAGCACATGGGACGGTTTGATTTTATTTCATTCATTATATTTAAGTTCTGGTTTTGAGTGCAGCTGACACTCTGACTACTTGTGAATGCTTAACCTTGCAAATTCCCCAAATCCAAAAAGGCAGATCAGTCTGAGGACATAGGATGGAGTTAACCTTGGATGTGAGAAATCAGAGTTGAAAACTTTCTGTTCAGCCAGAAAACAACCTGTATAAAATGGTATAAGCCAAGATTTATACTAAAGAATAAAATTATCTGGCAGCTAGTTCTACCCATTTCCTTTGTATCTGGTACCTATATACCTTTAATATTTTTCTGCTCTAACTCTCTTGCCCCATTTAATTAATAATAAAACCAAGTGGCATATTGACCATTTGTATGTCCCATTTGTTTGGATAATGGCATATTCTGAAGCAATCAAAACTTGACTGCACAAAAACAAGCAGATGAAAAATACCAGAAAAACCACAAAACAGGTAGTTATACGAGCCATTGTTGTCTTTGGAGCCATTACAGACTTATATATGAGACCAGTAACTTTATAAAAATTCACCAGAAATTATACCAACAGCAAATAATTTTACCAAATGTTCTTAGCTTTCTCTACATTAGTACACTTTGTGCTACCATTTAACAATACTTGCTTTTACTTTTTCCTTTCCATTTCAGCTGGGTTTTTTTTCCCCTTTTAATTTCAAGTGTAAGAAGCTCAGAAGTATAGGGCATTGTTCTGTGCTTTTCATTTGTCCCAACGAAATTGTTACATAGTCCCCATTTGAATTACAAAATGTGGTTGTTTTTCTCAGGTTTTAATTAGCTTATTAATGCAGTGATGCCCTTGACTGCTTATCTGGAAGGAAAGAAACTAAAAAGCTTAATCCATTGTCTCATAACAGAGGCATTTATTGCCCGTTTGCTTAAGCCACAGTGTAGTTGCATGAGCTGTACTATGTATTTATTAACTTTTCACAGAATTAAATCATGGTCAAGTATTCTTGGTCGTCAGGCTTAAATGAGGCAATTAGAGGCAGAATCTGGAAGCTACAGCTGCGTAATGAAGCCTAATGGGTACGATTCAAGACTCCAGTTTTATCCACTCGTTTTGTTATAAGCCACGTAATTTATATTGTGGAAGGGAGAAGGAACAAATAAGTACATTTGCAGGCAAGATTGAGTGCCCCGTATATTTTCCAGTAAGGCAGTGCTCTACATACCCAATTCTTTATTGTGCACTCAGCAGCAGCATAATAAATACATCACTTCTTGATTCAGTTAAGCCTTTGGTTTCTTGATGGAATCACAATATTCAAGAATGGAACAAGCAGGAATAAATCACAAAAAGGACTCCTAATATTTATTAGTGACACTTGTCCTCAGCTATTTCTACAAACAGAATTAAAGTATAAAAACTACTCGATGATCCCAGCCGTTTAGGAGACCAGATCTGTTGGTTGCAGGAAATGCTCCACTGCCTTCAGACTTCTTCTATGTTACCAGGTCCTAAGATAAGCGGGTAAGACATCCCCCCAAAATAAGACCTGGTGCCGCTTTTGGAGGCAAAATAAATAAATAAATAAGACCGGGTCTTATTTTCCGGGAAACACAGTACTTTAGGATCTAAGAACTACCTTACAATGACAGTACGAGTAATCCCTGATACATGTGGTAAAAGGGAACAAGGTAAAATATAGTACTTTTTTACATAAGTGCTCCCAAAATTCCCACTGTAGTCGCCAGAAGGAAGCTGGCTATTAAGCAAGCAGTAAGAATATAGGATTCTTTTCAAAAGATTTATGGCTGTTATTTTTTCCATCCCTTTTAAGCTCTTTGTGTTCCTGTGATTTTAGGAAATGATGATAACCTGAACTCCATCTTTTACGAGCACCTAACGAGATCTCTGCAGGAAACCCTTTGTGGAGATTTGATTCTTGGACGCTGGGGAAACTACAGTTCCGGAGACTGCTTTATTTTGGCATCTGATTACTTAAATGCTTTTGTTCACTTGATAGAAATTGGAAATGGTCTTGTCACATTCCAGCTCAGGGGGCTAGAATTTCGAGGTAAGCCCTCTCCTTAGTTTAAAGAGCAGCAGTCAAGAAAAAGCAGAAAATTCATTCACTGCATGCTCTTGGTGGATCTGAAATTTAGCTTGAGATGGTCTATTTGGCTAGCTGCTAAATCATTTCAGATTATTTGAGTTTGTGTAATAAATATGCCAGAAAGTGACAGCTGGAGCCATTCTTTCCAAGACCAAAATAGTTTTCTTGTCTCATATTAGACCTGGTTTGCTGCAAAACAGGGGGTTTATATCTAATTCCACTGGGATTAAACATAATAGTGACCTGGTGACCCATTAGATATATTTAATAGGAAATAAACGTGTACTCCTGACTTTATTACCGGTACTTTAGAAATGAAACTCACTAAATTCAATAGTGAGGAACAGTGTATAAAGCTTCAGCTTTCACCATTAATAGTTCTCGATTCCTGGTTCTATAGATTGCACTTTGCTTTTTTCTCTTTTCTCCTAGTGAAATCTATACTGGATAATCTGGGATTATCTTTATTACATGTGATTGTACCTTCAGGGTTATTAGAGCTTGGCTTTTCTTATCTCTGTAAAAAGAGACATAAAATGACACACTTATGCAATAATAGAGTCTAAATATTTACGATGATTAATATGTTATCTAGCAAAAAAAAAAATCTAATTGACCTTTCATGATATACGAGCTGAATAGTAGACAATTACATTCGCCTAGCTCAAAGTTATGCATATTTTGATTTTCATTATTACTCAAAAATGAAATATAGTTATCTCTGTAGATGTGGTCAGGGAGAAGAAACTCTACTAAAAATATGCCTTAAAGTATTTAAGGGATTCAAATAGCAATTAACAAAAATGAGGAGGCTTCTAGTGGTATTATTAATCAATAAACAAGGAGAAATAAGAAAAAAGGATGCAGGCTATACTGTAATCATAAAATATATTATCACCTCAGCATGCAGAGCACATATCCACATAACTATGTTAATTTAATATGTTTTCCCCATTTTAGTAAATGTATATTTTATTTTTTTTCTTTCAATACATTTTTTGGATTGGGTTTATATTGCCTTTGTCTGTCTTGTTTATACATATTCCATGTTTTTCTTTTTTCTCTTTCTCTCTTTTTCTTTATGTTTGTGATATTTATTTTAAGTCGTGAAGTGATGTTGTCTCCTTCTAATTATTAGGAACTTTGATGTTCAAATGCTATATCAATGCTGTACAGTAGAACTATTACACAAATATTTCCTGCTGCTTATGAGGGTTTAAGATAGCAGATTGAGATTTAGCCAGCACTAGTAATCCGATTTGTTATTCAAGCCAATACATGTGCTTTTATAAATGTATTATAAGAGATATATCATAGGACTGACTATTTTGGATTTGGGGTTAATGAAATTCAATTATAGGATTGTTCATCTATCCACCCACTTTCTCAGATCACTTAGTTCCAAGCTGGTTTGAAAAGACTGGATTTTATCAGAACTAACAAATAAAACCTTCCATACAAAGCTTTCTTAAATTGTTATGGCCTGGCTGTTGAAAAGCCATAGTCAGGATATAAAACCAGAAAGGGGTACTCTGAGTTTATGATTATGACATTTAGAAAGCTAAGACTTGGCATGCACATCTGAACGGTACATCCATCTTTTTACATTTAAGGCAAAATATTTGGAAGCTATTGTTACTTTTATTTAATTTTAGGCCAGGGCATAGAATCTGACGTGATGTATTTAGGAAGGTGAAATAAACAGTCTGTTCCTTAGCAGTTTCTGTTCAGCACAGAGTAATCAGCCCATTTTATTTATTGTCATACGTCTCCCTTTGGTTGGTTTAATTGCTATGTATTAACTATTTAAAGGAGGACCAGCAGTTTTCTGGGAAAAGCTGATTTGCATTGATCTCTGCAGTTACTGCCACTGTGATTATTCCTGTGTTTCGTTTCCAAGGGACTTACTGCCAGCAGAGGGAAGTGGAGGCTATAACCGAAGGAGATGAAGATAATGAAAATTGCTGCTGTTGTAAATCAGGCCACTTCCCTCACTTGCTCTCAAGCAATGCAGCTTTCAACCTTCGATGGCTGACCTGGGAAATAACACGGACTCAGTACATTCTAGAAGGGTACAATATTATTGACAACAGCGCAGCCACCATGCTGCAAGTATTTGACCTGCGAAGGATACTCATTAGATATTACATAAAGGTACAGTCATTTTCAGGAAAGCAGTCTGTTATTGATTTATTATTTTCATTTTATGTGAAATGGCCACCCACTTGCAAAGCAACTCTGATTGGCTATTGAGATTTTTAAAAAACAGTACAGCCATTCATTTAGGGACCGTACAAAGTTACAGTGGCCCTGAAAAGCATGATTTATGAACATTTTTCACACAAACTGTTGCAGCTTCTCCATGGTCACGTGATCAAAATTCGGACCCTTGGCAACTCTGGCGAGTATTTATGACAGTTACAGTGTCCCAGCGTCATGTGATCACCTTTTATGACTCCAACAGACAAAGTCAATGGGGAAGCCAGATTCACTTAACAACAGTATTACTAACTTAATCACTGCAGTGATTCGCTTAACAGTTGTGGCAAGAAAAGTCATAAAATGGGGCAAAACTCACTTAACGACTGTCTCGCATGGAAGCAGAAATTTTGGACTCAGTTGTGGTCATAAGCCAAAGACTACCTGTACAATGCAAAAGCCACAATGAAAGAAATAAAATGTACAGTATACTATATATACTGTGTTAGGAGTAGAATACAACACTCACATATTTACATTTACATCAGATTTATATCTCAACCTGCATATTTTAAACATTCTTCTTTTTTTACTTTCCATCTGCTTGACAACCAGATTTGAGTGAGGGGCTATTTATCAACTTTAAAAGAATTCTGCTCTTTTTTTAGTAAAATGGGTCAGTTCCTGTAGCCTTTCTGCATATATTTGAAGTAATTTACTGTATGGCTACTGGAGATTATTTAAACTCTGCCTTCACATTTGCTTGTCAATTTATTCCTTTTTCAAGAGGGAGAGAGAGAGAGCTTACAAAACTGCTTTTCAAAAAAGGGTGGTTCCCCCTCCCCCCATTTCTGTTGTGTCAGCATAAATCTCCTTAAAAGGCATAGCATGCTTATCTCTTTCTAAAGGCTAAAAATTTTAAACTCTGCCTTTTGCACTGAAGGTCCATTTCTCTGAATTTAAATGCAAATTTAAATATAAAACTGGAAGGATGATATTCATAAATCTTAAGCAGGTATAATAACATGTATATCATTAATCCTCTCCAATGTCTTAATGTTGTCTTTCTTGCAGTTTTCTTTTTTATTATTCTGCACTGTTGAATCATCCATCCTGTTCCCCTGAACCATAAGCAAAGACCCAGGAGTATAAAAAGCAGAGGAAATATAGAGTAGTGGTACAATGTGATACAGGGTTTGCTTTATTCTCCTTGGAGGCATTTCTCTAGTGTCTGAAATAATTGAACATCTCCTAGTTCAATGTGTTACTAAAGCAAACCACATTTCTGTTTTCATGTACAGAGCATTATATATTTTACTGCAAGCTCCCCCAAAATCCTATCCTGGCTAAGAGATGAATCATTCCAGAAGACACTGCAGCCATTCTCCAAATGGCATTATATTGAGCGTGACCTTGCCATGTTCAACATTAACATTGATGATGATTATGTCCCTTGCCTTCAAGGAATCACCAGAGCAAGTTTCTGTAGTGTTTACTTAGATTGGATTCAGTTTTGTGCTGGGAAAAGAGTAGAGGTGAGTATTTATCTAGTTTATATAACCTCTTGTAGGTAGTTGCAGTGGTTCTTATCAACAAATTTACAATATAGAGTTCTTTTCTTTTTTAAAGGAGGTTTATCACATTTAATCCTAAATCACTATTATAAATTTACTATTTACAGTATGCTAAATATTTCCCACCAAATCAATCAGCCTTCCCCAACCTGGTGCTTCCAAAATGTTACTAAATGACATTATTAATCCTCCCCAGCCAGCACAATCAAAAGAAGACTGGATGAAGGTTATGGACTCTGTAGATCAGCGGTTCTCAACCTGTGGGTCGTGACCCCATTTGGGGTCAAACGACCATTTCACGGGGGTCGCCAAACAATGCAGTCCGCCATTTTCCCCCCTTTTCCTTAGCTGTGCTACTCCCTCTTATTCTATTGGCTTTTGAAAGCCAATAGAATAGACTCTATTCAGGAGACTCTATTCTATTGGTGTTCGAAAGCCAATAGAATCTATTGGCTTTTGAAAGGCTGGTGGGCGGCTGGCAGGCGGGAGGTTGGCGGGTGCAGGGAGGGTTGCTGGTGTGCGTGGGGCCAGGCAGGTGGCTTACCTCCCTTGGCCTGGGCCAGCTGGTGGCCTAGCCGGTGGTCGGCCTGCGCCCTTGCTGCCGCATGCCATGGCCACCCAGGAGTGCCAGGGCCTGCCTGCTGCCGCACCGAACATGCAGTGGCCAAGGTAAGGCTATCGGGGCAGAGGCGGGTGCAGGGAGGGTTGCTGGTGCATGTGGGGCCCGGCAGGTGCCTTACCTCCCTTGGGCTGGGCCAGCTGGTGGCCCAGCGGTGGTCGGCCTGTGCCATCACTGCCGCTTGCCAGCTACGCCTCGGCTGGCGGAGGGGGTGGCACCACGCATGCGCGGTGCTTCCGGGCCAAGGTGGTTGCTGGGTGATGGCCCATGTGCAGCCGCAGAAGGAGGCGGGGCGTGCACACCTCCTCCTGCCCTGCCCGCAGGGAAATACAGGTAGTCTTCGACTTACGACCACATGGTTGGGGTCACGGCATTAGGAAGGTTGAGAACCACTGCTGTAGATCAACACATCTGGAGAACTCCAAGTTGCAAAAGCTTGTAAGAGTGTGTGACTCTTAAAAGGTCCTTGAAAACTAAGACGAAAAGAGAACAAATTGGGGAAAATGGGAAAAAGTATGGCATGGAGAAATTATTTTATGTTCAAAGTTGGCAACCTGGTGTCCTCCAGATGTTTCTGACTAATACTTGTAGCAGTGCCTTGTGATTGATAGTGCTAATGAAGGTTGAATTTCCAAGCATTTGGAGGACAGCTGTTGTACACCTCATGGTTATATATTTGATTTGATACTCTTTCAACCTGTCCTTTAAAATGGTTTTGACTAAGGAAAGAAAATAATGTGCCTGCAACAGGATTGGGCAAGAAGAAGCAAAGAAGGTGTTGGTAGTCAAACCTGTGTAAACTTTAAAAAATATATATATTTAGAATAAATAAAATATGCCAAATACCTGTACGTTGCCTTACTTGTACTACTAATTAAACATTATGTTACGTTTCGTTAACATAGGAAACTTAACATAGAATTCTTTTCTCAGAAATTACAATGATACAATTTCTAGGGAAGTTTATATCTGTCAAGAGCCACAGCAAAGACCTTGGAAGAAATGGTTACAGAATCAAAGCAGGTGTTAATAAATCCAGGAAATAGAATGCATGAGAAAGAGACCAGACTGAATCCACCTTCATTTACTAGGGCAAGGGTCCCCAACCTGTGGTGAAAAAACAATATGCTGTGCTTTGGGGCACAAAAACAGGTCGCCGCTGCATTGTGGGGCAGAAAAATGGGCTGCCACCATGCCTCGGGGCACAAAAATGGGCGCTACTGCACCACGGGGTGCAGTAATGGGGTGCTGTGCCTTGCAAGAACGGAGCAGGGCTAGTGAGTATCATGCGGGCGCTAGCCCCTCCCCATTCACGTCGTGCATGTACTCGCAGCCCCATGCACACGTGCACACATGTAAAATGCTTCCCCCTCCCTTTCCCTCCAGTCTGCCAACTGAGAAAGGTTGGTGACTTCTGTACTAGGGTATAGGAAGGAGGGAAAGAAAATACAGATTTTCAAGATTGTTATTACAGCCTATCTCAGTGAAGTGGCATTCCAGGCAAACTTGTGGAAACTGTTTCCTGGCTTATTTTACCTTGAAGGGCTAACAACCATAGAGCAACAGACTGATGCAATATTAACGAGCCTTTGGTGTGGCACTAAATACAGTATTACATGTTTTGCAGCCTGTAGAGTGTGATGAAGATTCTCCTTTAGTAACCCTTTCCTTTGCATTGTGCATTCTTGGTAGAAGAGCACTGGGAACAGCATCACACAATATGGCCATCAGGTAATTTTGTTGTGTGACAATGCTTAAAACAGTAATAGCTTTCTAATGGCTCAGAAAATTATTCACTCATCCAAATGATTTGTTTTTCCATTTATTGTAAAGGAAGAGGTACACGAAGAAAAATTATTTTTGAAATCAGCAACTTGGTAGCTTTTTCAGAAGAATACGTACATCTTGAATAATTCTGTATTTGTAGCACAGGAATACATAAAAGAATGAATTCTTGAATTTCTTGAATTTACCCTTACCTTTTAATATCGGTATAAGAACCTTTTTGAATGAAAACCAAGTCTCTAGACCAGTGGTTCTCAACCTGTGGGTCAGGACCCCATTTGGGGTCGAATGACCATTTCACGGGGGTCGCCAAACCACGCTGTCTGCCATTTTTTCCCTTTTCCCTAGCTGTCCTACTCCCTCTTATTGGTGGCCACACCCACTTGGGGGTCACCACAACATGGGGAACTGTATTATGGGGTCACGGCATTAGAAAGGTTGAGAACCACTGCTCTAGACAAATTGATGCAACTGAAAATATGTGAATATAACCAAGACTCTTGTGGTATTAAAATAATTCAGGTGACAACGAACAATTGTATTAATGCGTAATTTCTGTGGATTATACTCCCCATGTATATCTATGAAATATATGCTACCTATACCAATTAGAGCTAATGTAGCATATGAAAACATTATATGAATCAATATTTCTTTTTGAGTCCCACATATCTAACAGTTAGCTGGATGCTTCTTAAAATATTGCATAGATGTTCACAAAATGTCTTTTTATTTAAACAATCATAATATTAAATCATTACAAATATACAATTCAGATACTGAAGTAGACAATTAATCATGCTAATGCCCAGACAAAGTCTCCCTGTCCTCTTGAACATCTATTCTAATAACCATTTATAAATAGTGATTATAGCCTTATTATTTTGTACAGAACCTGCCTATTCTTCTAATGCTAGAGGAAGTCTTGAAAAAAATAGCTCATTCTTTTTAGTGAAACTTACTGCCTACTAAGTATATGCAAAATTGCTGCCTTTTCCCTATAGTGCTGTTGACATTGGACCATCACTCACTTGCTTTGTTTTGAGAGGAAGTGGTTCATAATGTGTTTGTTTTTCATGGAAAACCATAGTTATATATATCAGTCTCATTTACATTATTTGGAAATTAAATAGGCAAAATGTTGATATTACACATCAATTTCTACTAAGTAAGATATCTATACTGTTGACAAGTCATTAGGAAACCATTACCATTAGAGGGCAAAATGAATGTTCAGGGAGGAATACTAAATTGTATGCTACATCAGAAGTGAAGTTTACATTATATATATATATACACACACACATGAGCTAGTAATTTGCATTCATTTACACATGAATTGTGATCTAATCAGTTTAGGAAAAGTGTTTAAAGGCAAGACATGCTGGCAATATTTTTATGGAATGTATGCAAATAATGTTTGATTTACCTGTCACTGTAAATGTCAGTAGACTGCAAACATCATGTTTTAAATTATGCCGTGTTTCCAACAATTAATAGGACATTGACATTAAGTTCTGTTGAACTTCTTCAGTGCAAATTGGAGGATGTAGCATTATGTCTTCAAAAGAGGGATTTGTTATAGAAAACATATTTGTAGAAAACATATTTGTAGTCCTTAGTCAGTTTGGTCTAGTGGTTAAGGCACCAGGTTAGAAAGCAAGAGACCATGAGTCCAAGTCCTGCTTTAGCTATGAAAGCCATGTGGGTGACCTTGATCCAATTACTTACAGTCCAGTTCACCTCACAAAGATTGTTGTTGTGGTGAAAAAAGAAGGAAGAAGATGTGTTGGATATGTTCGCCCCCTTGATTTATTTGTAAAAATAAAAAAGCCGGGAAATAAATAAATGCCCCAACAGGTAATCTGATAGTTATTCTGAATATTCTGACTTTTAATATACTATTATCTATCGTGGATGTGCGGGCTTCCAGGCTTTAATTAAATCCCAAGAGAAGATGTTCTTCCATTTACCACTAATGCAGCATCCCATCTTTGAAACATATTGGATAATTTCTCCTATTTCGTTTTAAGAAATCATCTGGTATGAAAAATTTCAAAAAGCCATTTATTTTCATTTGAGAAAGAGCTCTTCAAAATGGGGGAAAAAATCATAATCTTTTTTTAAAAAAATCTTCTATTACTCCTTTGTGTAGCCATTTCAAACACAGTATTTCCAAAAGCTCACAATCTAATGCAAACACTAAGTCTTCAGTTGCAACTACGTTAAACCATTTACAGCAGGTCACAAAAAATAAAACAAAACAACATTCTCACACAGTCAGAGTAGGTAGGAAGATTGCAAAGAAAAAAAGAAGTCTTGGGTACAGAATCTTGTAAATTGGATATTTGTACTTGGCGCTCATTTATCAGTAAGTGTATTAAAGCAGTGCCTCCCAATTGCCTTTGATCTCTTTCCGAGTCTTGGTTTAATGGGTAAGCTACTAATTGCTTATTTGATTCCACAAAAAAGTCCATCTGTTCTGCAATATTTTGGAAACATCCATTTTCTTTCTCAGGCTCAGAGAGTTCCGTCACAATACTATGAAAGAGATCTTATTTTCAACAGCTGTAATGGAAACTGAATCTGTGAGTAATTAATCTGATTGTTTACAGCTTAGACTCCTTCCTCCACGGCCTCCATGCCTTGTTCAAAGGAGATTTTCGAATTACATCAAGAGATGAATGGGTATTTGCAGATATGGACCTCTTGCACCAAGTCGTTGCTCCTGCAATTAGAATGTCATTGAAACTACATCAAGTGAGTTTTCCTCTTTTCTGCAGCAAATACTTCTTGTATGTTATGCAAACTTTATTATACTGATCATGTGGTAGGCATAACAAGGACAACCAGAATGTTTACATTGTTGGCCAGTTAAATTCAAATGAAACGGTATATGTGCAGCTATGAATTTCTTCTAAGAAATGCATTTATATAACTCAAGCCATTAATTATTGGAAGTGTAGCTCTTAGGAGGTATTTTAGTCACTTCATCATTTTACATATAATAAAACTCACCCCTCATTTATTCAACCTTTGAAAAGACATACCAACTTTGTGTGGTAAATGAATAAAAATGCATTCTTAAAGCCAGATAATTTCAGACATTTCAATGAATTTCTCATCTTTCTCTTCGGAGGTGTCTGGTATCACCAACCAGCACAAGCTGGAGGTACCCAAAATAATTCAAACCAACTGATGTGCTAATAATGGGATTATTCCAGTGGAGCAAGCCAAAACTGCTATACATCTTCATTGTGGCTTTTTGCTACCTCTCTGCACAAATGCAGTGTGGCTTGCAGTTCCATTGAAGTTTCTAAACCTAAAACCTTTCATCACTTCAGAAATGTTTCTGATCGTAACCATGCCTTTCCTTTAATACCAGGACCAATTCACTTGTCCAGATGAATATGAAGATCCTGCTATACTTTATGATGCAATTCAGTCCTTTGAAGAGAAAGTTGTGATTTGTCATGAAGGGGATCCTGCGTGGCGCAGTGCCATCCTCTCAAACAAAGAAGAGCTCCTTACTTTTAGGCATGTGGTAGAAGAAGGAACGGATGAATATAAAGTTATCATGCTCCACAAAAGCTACTTAAGCTTCAAAGTAATCAAGGTACCATCACCTCTGCCTCGTTTTCATTGTCTGGATTGTTGACATTCAGAGCTGCTGTATTTAGAATTTTATTTCCACTCTAGCTAGGTAAGTCTCTTGACAGAGTGGCCTAGCAAAGGTTAGAACTGGGATCTAAACGCCGTTTAACTGCAGGGTGGCAAAGTGATGGGAACAGCAGTTTCCAAGACCAGAATCAATATTTGGATAAACAGGCATGTCAGAACCCCGTGGGTTTACTCTGGTCATTGTTTTTGCTTTCTTATTTTAAAAGCATTTTATCAACAGAGGGTGGGCAATCGGGTAGGAACATAGTTTTATTATTTTTTTATTTCAAAGAAACTAGTTTGAATGGGTATTGAAATTAGCCTTCCATCCCTATTAGATCAGTAACTTCTAACCTAATTAGTGCCACTGCTTCCCAGAAGAAAATATACATGGGAACTCATTTGAACCATGGCCTTAAAAATACCCAACGAATCTCTCAGAGTGACTAAAACATACAATGATTTATAATTGTCATGTCTATATATTTCTCACATAATGTTCCTCATATAGCAATACAGGTAGTCCTCAACTTTATAAGCACAATTGAGCCCCAAATTTCCACTACTAAGTAGACAGTTGTTAAGTGAGTTTTGCCCCTTTTTAATGACCTCTCTCTTGCCACAATTGTTAAGCGAATCTCTGCAGTTGTTAAGTTAGTATCACTGTTGTTAATTGAATTTGGCTTCCCAATGGGCTTTGCTTGTCAGAAGGTCATAAAAAATGATCCTATGACTCTGGGATTCTGCAACTGTCATAAATACATGCCAGTTGCCAAGCGTCCAAATTTTGATCACCTGACCATTGTTGCTGCAATGGTCGTAAGTTGAAAAATGGCCATAAGTAAGTCATAAGTCATTTTCTTCAGTGCTGTTGTAACTTTGAATGGTCATTGAATAAATGGTTATAAGTCAAGGACTACCTGTAGTCTAGGCGTGAACATGTATGTATGAATATAAAGCAGCAGTGTTCAGCTCATTGTTGAACATGGCTTGATGGAATGTCTACAGTTGAGGGTGAAGGTTCTGTCTCCGAGCGTGTGGGTTGGTTTCCAAATATTATGTTACCAGGCTAGGTAACAAAGAGGTTACCTAGCCTGGTAACGAAACATTTGGAAACCAATCCACAAGCTCAAAGAATGAACTTTCACCCTCATTCTACACCTGAGCTACAGACATTCACCATTATTGCAAGTTCTCAGGTGCACAAGAAGCCAACCTATGCTCATTTTAGCCTTAGTGCTAGATTACAGTATTGATAGATTCTGTGTTCCTTTGGCTCCTCCTTCTTTTTTCAAGACTGACTGGGAGTCAAGCGATGATGAAAAAATAAACTTTTACTTCCAACAAAGCTAAAGCATTCATACAGCTGAGCTGTTACCATGCCATAAATTTTTGCATAGTTATGTATCCATCGAAGGGTACATTCTTCTCCCACTCCAGCCTGGCCTACTTAACATTGGTCCTCCTTTTAGCATTGAAAGAAAAGTCTGTATCTTCAGAAATCATCTCCTGTGCTTAATATACATCTAAATGCTCTATTTCTCGTAGCAGATTATGACCCTCCCTCCTCCAATTTTTCAGAAGAAGGGTGGGAGAAATTATAGCAGGCCCAGCACTTGCAAATGGCCCTGTGGCCTTGAAGCAAGCAACTCTGCAGTGCAAACAGCAGGTGGATTGCAACCCCCATCCATTTTCTCTCCAAAATGTTTCCACATGGTTTTGTACTTTTGTTTATTTCTAGGTTAACAAGGAATGTGTCAGAGGGCTCTGGGCAGGACAGCAACAGGAACTGATTTTTTTACGCAATCGTAACCCAGAACGAGGCAGCATCCAAAACAATAAACAGGTGTTGAGGAACCTGATTAATTCTTCATGCGACCAGCCTCTGGGCTACCCCATGTATGTTTCTCCTTTGACCACATCCTATGTAGGCACTCACAGAGAGATGAAAAATCTCTGGGGTGGACCGATAAGTCTCGACAGCATCAAAGGATGGTTCAGAAACAAGTGGCTTAGGTAAGCAGAGATCTTCCATTGCATCCCAGCTGACGTTTTAAAGGACATCTTAGGGCTCTCAAAATACAAGATAGATTTTTTAAATGAGAACTTTAAGTGATACATGCTGCCTTCTGTCTCCAATGCCTAAAACAGAGTTTATTTATTTATTAATTCATTAATTTATTTATTTTATTTACTTGATTTCTATAGCTGCCCATCTCAGCAAATTACTCTGGGTGGCTATAGAAATCAAATACTACTAAGTGGAGTTATTTACTATCCACTTAAATTAGATCAACCAACCAAAGCACTGATTTGCCTCCCCTTTCCTTCCTTATGTAGTTGTAAGAGTTATATGCACCTCCTCCTTTGCCCCTCACAGCTAGTTTTGCTGTTTTCCAGGAGCCCTTCCTTTCAGAAGTTGAAGCACAATAGAGATGCATCCATTCCTATTGTATTCTCATTGCATCTGGATTGAACTGAGCATCCTACATATTCAATGAACATGGCGCCTTCATTATATTTAGCCAGTCGCTAATTGAAAGAAATTCACTGTAATTATATATATACAGTTCTGTTAGATATATATTATATACAGTTTTGTCAGAACTATATATAGCATATATATAGTTTCAGGTTTTCTGAATTTTTGTATAACATTTCCACTGAACATCAACAGCAAGTAAGAAAAGGAACCTGCGGTATAATATGCTAGTGGCAAAGATTTGTAAAACTTGACAAACAGAAAGGAGGCAAGTACATTATTGTAGAACAGTATGTACCTCCAGAGGAATATTGTTTTTTTCATCCTCTATAGCTCCATCTATCACCAAATACCAGCTATTCTGCACCTTCCAATAATGTTGCAGTATTTTATCATTTAGATGGACTGAGAGTGAATGCCATGATGCAGAATCATCTGTTACCACTCTGTTGACACTGAACCAAATTCGCCTTTGACAAATAACAAAGTAATACATTTCATCAAATGACCTGAATTGCAGAATTTGTAGAATCTATTCTACTTGCAGTGAATTTCTCAATTTACTATGGAACTGGGTCATAGGGTTAATAATGACATATGAAATAGCCAGGCAAATTTGTCACTTAAGATTTTATTTCCCAGCATTTGATTTTTCAGAATTAAAATATCTAGACGAGTTGAAGAGTTTTGCAACTATTCAGAAACAGAAATAAAAGAGATCCTAAATGACCCATGTTCTACAAACTAAGAACCAAAATGGACCTCCCAACTTTTCCTGTGACTATTTTCAGTGAGGATAATAACAACTTAAAAGAGAGGAGGAAAAAATGCAGGCCTTAAACATCTTTATTCCCTATGCTAACATTCTAGTTATATTCTGAACATGGCAGCGTATCTTTTTTAAAAAAATAGATTGTCCTGGTATGGGACTTCTACATCACACATATTAATAGTGCAGATCATAGCATGGGATCTAGAGCAGAAACTGGAGATCTGGGATCCATCAAATATTGCTGAAAAACAACTATCTTAACCCTAACATTTGCCACCAATGATGCTGACTGGAGCTGTTTGGGACTGACAATTGTAATTCAGCAATATTTGGAGGTCCCACATACAATTAGAATGTGAGGCTAAGGTCATGTTCAAATTTCCACTCAGCCATGCAGCTTATTGTTTTTCATCCACTTACATATTTTAATCTAAACTAGCTCTGAAAATAAAATGAGGAAGGGAACGACTAGATAGTGAGCTGCTTAGAAATAGGATCAAAGAAAAATGTAGGGGGGAAACATTGTCAGGAGGTATGTCCCAAGTGCAAATTCCATTACCACTGCATTTCAACACTGTTTTTGATATGAAATATTTCACTCATACCCAGTGGAATATTGAATGTGCAACTTGCACAGCTCATTGTTGTTATTGGCCAAAATATTATATGTTTCATATGAGCCCAGTATGAAAGCTGATAGAGATATGTCGATGAACATCTGTCTTTCCCATAATTTGCCAAAGAAATGTAAAGCAATTCTGAGAGTAAAACTTTCTATTATATTTTTCAAAGAACGGTCTTTCTGGTCCAGCACTGTGTTCCCACTGTGGAAAACAAAGACATTAGAAGCAAAGGGAAATTACCTTCCTGCTTATGTTCCCCAGAATCTGCCCCTGAAAGCTCCAGTCTATTCTGGTGCTCCTGACTATCTCTTTTCAAACAGAATGCGGAAGGACTGTAACCCAAACCACAGTAGAGGAAGCTGTGAGGAAAGTGCCAGTAGGAATGGATCTTCCAACAGTAATCCAGCTAATAATTCAAGCCAGAGCAGCAGCTCCCAGCATACAAGGAATAGCACACCCCAACTGCACCCTTCCTTTCAAGTTGCTCAATTCTCAGGTACTTATTCTCAGTTGCATTTATTCCCTGGCAGAAGAGTATTATAGGTTGACCAATATGAAAATGTATAGATGGTGTATAATGGAAGTTAAACACAAGGCATTGCAAAAAATAAAGCTATAACACGGAATGTGACACTAGACTCCTGGCTTAATCCCAAAGATATTCCAGTGCCTAGTCAATATCAAGCTGTTCCCCAGAACCCCTTGGCTGATCTGCAATGAGAGCAAATTTATCACGATGCTATATTGCAAATGACACCAATTGTATCACTTATATAATTTTTGTGATAGTATCATGACATATGGAACATCAACATGCCTTCTACTGGAGGCCTATGCCTCTCTCTCTCACTGGCCCAGGGATAGGGATAGGCCCGTAGCAACAGAGATTTTTTTGATATCCCATGAGTCAGATTCATGAAGGAATCTTGCTCTTAAACTGCTTTTGATGTCACCTCAGCTTCTTTTGAAATTGATGGATTTAAAAAAGCTTATAAACCTGTCCTGGAACTGGGGCCGTAAATGTTGCAGTTACCTGCTGGGGTGTAAGTATGCATACTGACCTTAGAATTAATGCACAGAAATATTCCAAAAATATCTATCCATACATAGTAATACTAAGCTTACAATGAATATTGCTGCTAAACTGCTCCAGTTATTTAACAGTATTGTTAAATACTATTTGCTTTCACAAGCTACTCCATAGGTAATTGGAAAAACAAGCTTAACTATAACACAACAAATATGGATAACCCAAGGAAGTTTACTTTGTGCGGGCGGCCATACAAATCTTTTAAATAAATCAAATAATTTAATAATTAATTTTATTTGGCTTTATCGTTTCATCTACAGCGCTAACAGTCAAAGTTCTCTAAGTAAATTTAGGGATGGGGTGGATTTAAGCTTCAAAAATATATTTATAAAAGGATATAAAAGATTCTTTTGTTTCCTAAGTATTTGCAGAGATTGAGTTATTTATGTGAAAATATGGGTGGTCTACTATAAAACACTTTAACTACTGAATTAAAGACATGTATGGGATATTTTTGGACAGTGGTCAGATTAACTGTTTAAAATGAGAGCAGATGTTTAATTACTTTTGACTGTGAATGTCAGCATACCAGAATTCTCATCATACAGTGCTTCCTAGCTACAGTATATTTTTACTTTTTATTTAACAATATTAGCATTAAAATAATCATCAAAGAATGAAATTTAAGAAACTGAAAAAATGAACTTTTCTATGAGTCTGCAACTAAAACTTTTCTATTCCACTTCTAACTGCAATAACATTTAAGGGTTTACATTCAAAAGAATATCAGAGGACTAATAATTTTACAACTTTAAAATACAAGGTAGTGGGGTACAATATAGATTAACTACAAAAATGATTTAGTATATGCTTAATTGTTCCAAGAAGAAAAAATAGAATATTTAAGTGTTGCTTCCAATATAAAACTAGCCCCCATATAAGTTTTAATTATTTCATGTGTATTTAATATATAGTAAGCCAAGTAGATTTTAATAGAAAACACACATTGATCACAGTATGTACGCATTTATGTATGTATTTAATATACATTGTTACTCATGCTGTTTAAGAATGAGTTATTGCTGTATTGCCTGTACTGTATTACCAGTTCTCTTTATTTTTATTCCCACACCAACAACTCGATGAGATAGCTTGAGCTAAAAAGAGACAGTAGCTCAAAGTCATCTAGGGATTTCCACGGTTAAGTCGAGACTTGCTGAGAATCTTTGCCTTTCATAAAAGTCGAAAATGCATATCTAGTTTTACTGATTCTGAATTGTACCTGCTTGCAGGAACCAACTGCAGATTCTCCACTATGGCACAATTTTTGGCACTGATCCTATCAGGAGCCACAAAGTGAAATGAGGGTTTACAAAATGCCCTTGGTTCACATCAATAAGTATGAATAAGTGAAGTATTCCTACATTGCTACATCTATTATTACATCTATTACACTACTACTACTACTACCACCACTACTACTACTACTACTACTACTACTACTACTGCTACTACTAGGATTATGATGGCACATGTGGTTAGGACACTGGCTTGACAAGCAGCAAGCCTGTGTTCAAGACCTGAGTATGCCTTGGGGTGGGATGAACTCCCGTCCTTTGCTCCAGCTCCTACTGGGGACATGAAAGGAGCCTCCCAACTGAGTATCCCCCAAGCAATGGTGATGTCACCGGCTAATCCTTTCAACCCAGAAGCACCTTGGAATGAACTGTTACTACTACTACTACTACTACTACTACTACTACTACTACTACTACTACTACTCAGTAATGTAGAGTGATTTAGGCAATTGTTCAAAGGTGTCTTTGCATTATTATATAATAACCTGGGCTGAAATATTATCCTTTCAAGCTGATTTGAGCTAAATCATGGTAGCATTTCTACAAAGGCTATGGATAGGGCAGAATGGAAGAGTAGGAAGAATGGAAGAGACAGCAAGGAACTCTATGCAACATAAAGCAATTCTGTGAAACATATTAGACTTGTCCAACTATGCACACACTAGATTATTTATCACCTATTTGTTTATTTATTTATTTATTTATTTAATTTTAACTAATTAATTAATTCATAGTATTTAGAACCTTCTCCAAGCCCCAAACACTCTAGACTATATATATAAGAAAACAGAAGAAATAAAACATAGTAATTACAGTAGCTCAAAATCAGTTTCAGACCCAGAAGTCAGCAACAAGAACCAAGATTAAACCCAAAATGGGGGCCACAATAAGTTAACTGGGACTGAAGACAAATTGAAATAAATTTAATTTGCTTGTGGAATTGCTGTAAGATGGGGCTACATATATATATCTGGTGAAAAGTATTCCACAAGGCCTCACCAGTGCCCCATTTACCTTGCAGGCCTTCTCTAGATGACCAGATGAGGTGGGCAGATTCAATTCTGTCAAGGTGTCTTTTTGATTCTCTTAATGCTAAGTGACTACTCCTGGAACTCAAAACTAAAAAATATTGCAATAACAATTAAGCAGAGATAGACATAATCTAAACATTTTTAAGAAGAGACTGGACAGCCATTTGTCTGAAATGGTATAGGGTTTCCTGCCTGAGCAGGGAGTTGGACTAGATGACCTCCAATGTCCCTTCCAAAATCATCATCATCATTATTACTATTGATCATTGCACAGTCAGCCAGATGTTCAGACTGGATTTGGCATTTTTGTCTACCTATTGAGTCCTTACCAAGGACCTGGGATAGGCAGATGTGGATATTTGATGGTATTACAGATATCATTGCAGGATGGAAGCAGTTCCTAGTAAGGCCGCCTTTTGCAATTGACTAATGGCGAATTTGTCAATGCCAATGGTGTTCAAGTGGTACTCCAGTTGTTTTGGGATTGCACCCAAGGCGCTTATTACTATTGGTACTACCCTTGCTTGCCTTTGCCACAGTCTTTCTATTTCTATTTGTAGGTCTTTGTGTTTTGTTATCTTCTCCAGTTCTTTCTCATCTATTCTGCTGTCTCCAGGCACTGCCACGTCCACTATCCAGACTTTTTTTTGTCTTTCTTATCGACAATTGTTAAGTCTGGGGTGTTATGTTGCAGGTGCTTGTCTGTTTGAATTCTGAAGTCCCAGAGCAGTTTAACTTTATCATTTTCTATGACTTTCTCTATTTTATGATCCCACCAGTTCTTGCTTACAGGCAAATGATATTTCTTGCAGATCTTCCAATGCACCATTGTTGCTACTTTGTCATGCCGCTGCTTGTAGTCAGTCTGTGTGATCTTCTTGCAACAACTTACCAGGTGGTCCACTCTTTCTTCAGCTTATTTGCATAGGCGGCACTTACTGTCTGTTGCTGTCTTCTCAATTTTGACTTTGTATGCATTTGTCCTTAAGGCTTGGTCTTGTGCAGCCAGAATTAGTCCCTCGGTCTCTTTCTTCAACTTTCCTGCTCTTAGCCATTGCCAGGTCCTGTTATTATCTGCTTTCCCAGCTATTTTTTTTTTTAATGTACTGACCATGTAGTGCTTTGTCTTCCCATGCCTCTATTCTTTTCTTCATTTGGTCTTTCTTGTAGGCCAGTTTGGTCTTTCCAGTAATCAGTAAGCCTTTCTGATATACTAATTTCAGTGCATCTTCATCATTGTCCTTCAGATATTCTTCCAAAGCCATTTTTTCTTCTTCAACCATCTGATGTACTTGCAGCATTCCACATCCACCTATTTGCCTTGGTAGATAGAGTCTGTCAATGTCACTGTGTGGATGAAGGGCATGTTCATTGTCATTATTTTTCTGGTCTTCCTATCCATTGCTTTTAGTTCTGCTTGAGTCCAATCCAATGTTATTTTTGGGGGGCATCTTGATTCCTTCAGTTTTTACTATTTTTCCTTGTTTGACAGTATGTGTGGCATATTTGTCCAAGCCAAACTCCATTGCAATATCTTGGCTATATATACAGACAGTGTTCAGCAGCGATTCTATTTCAGATGATGTTTTTTCATACAGCTTCATATCATCCATATAAAGGTGGTGGGATAGCCTGGCAGATGTTTTTGATGTTTGATAGCCCTGTCCTGAGTTATTCAGTATTGTTGACAGATGAAACAGTGCAATAACAAATAGTAGTGGTGATAATGAATATCCTTGCAATATTCCTCTCTTGATATTAACCTTTCCCAGTCTTTCACCATTGACCTGCAACTGTGTCTTCCATTGTGCCATCGATCTTTGCACAAATTTTCTGATGTTTCTAGGCACTTGATTATCCAGTCATGTGGCAGAGAGTCGAATGCCTTTTTGTAGTCAATCCATGCCACATTCAGGTTGGTCTTCCTTTTCTTGCAGTTTTCAAGATCATTTTGTCTATTAAGAGTTGATCTTTTGTTCCTCTGCTATTGAGGCAGTTTCCTTTCTGCTCAGGTGGAAAGACATTGTTTTCAACTAGATGCTGTTGTACTTCATCAGCTACCACACCAGTTAGCAATTTGAAAGTTGTTGGTAACTAGGTAATTGGCCTGTAGTTGCCTGGTGTTGCCCCTTTTGCTGGATTTTTTATTATTAGGTAGGTTTTCCCAGTTGTTACCTACTTTTCAATTTCTCCTCCTTGTAGTATATTGTTGAACTGCCTGGCAATGAGTGGGTGTATAACAGTTAGATGTTTCAACCAAAACCCATGAAGTTCATCTTCACCTGGTGCTGACCATTTTTTGATCTTCCTTGCTCTTTTTTCTACCATTTTTGTTGTTATTACTAGTTCTTTCATTTCAACTTCTGTTTTATTTGCATCCACCTCTTTTAACCAAGCCGCATCCTTGTTGTGTTTCTTTGGATTATCCCATATCTGCTTCCAGAACTGCACTGTTTCTTCCTTGTCAGGTACTGACTGATTCATTGCAGTTTCTCCATTAATGGGTTGGTAGAAATGTTTCTGATTGGATTGAAATTGGAGGTTCTGTCTATAGTTTGCAATTAGAGCTTCATATCTACTGATTTTCCTGGCTATAGCTGTTATTTGCTGCTTTATTATTTCCAGTGCTTCCTTGATCTTTCTTGTTTCTAAGTGGTATTTCTTGATTAGGTATTTTTTGGTCTTCTTGTTCTTCAGCTTCTTTTCTTTCATCTGTTCTAGCTTGTTTGCATGTGATCTTAACTTACTGATCTTATTTTCTAGTTTAACCTTCCATTTTTGTGGTGCACTGTTTGTTTGTTTACTTCTTTGTTGATTTTGCATCCCAGGTATTCAGTTATAACTGCAGCTGTGCTGTACAATAGTTGGTTTGTTTCTTGTAGTGAATTGGTGCTTATACTTGATATTGCAGTATTTGCATCTTTTAATGCTGTTTCTTTGGAACAAGCTTCAATGCAGGCAGCCTTGTTCTGTTGTTTTTGTGCTGTTCTAGATGCTCAGTTATTCTTTGTTTCAATTCTTTTATTTCTTTAGTTAGAGGGTTTTGTTCTTCCTGAGGAAGAGGTACCTGGTTTCCAAATGAGAGCAGTTGTATATCTCTGCTGGATTCCTTCACTGCCAACTCCCCCTGGTTTGCTTCTACATTCTGAATTACTTCTGGCAAGGCTTTGGTTTCTTTGCCCTGGGTAAACCTTTGCAGTTCGTCCAATTCTGTTTCTGTGAATACTTTATTTTGTATTATAAATCGCCATTGCTCTGCTAGTCTCTGTTCTGTTATTTCTGATTCTGGTTAAGCATGTTTATTAAACTGGTCTCTTTGAAAAAAAATATTTGTGAGTAGTGTTTTGCACTGGGCATTAATTGAATAGTGGGATAATGATTTCAAGGGTTTAATTATGGATAGAATTTCTCCAAATGATTTTTTCTTTTCTTTTTTAAAGGCAGGAGAAAATTCAGGAGCCAGTCTGTTCAGACACATGCTGCTTTGAGTCAAAAGCCTCCTCGCTCAAGTCATTCTGGTCCAATCTTAGAGAGTCATCCACCTTTCATCCAGACTTCCACTTCAGCTCAGGAAATTGCCCCAAGACTTTCTGACAGCCAGCTCTCCTTCCACAATTCTGCAACCTCTGTGTTCTCCCCAACTGCTGCCATCCCTATCTTGGGCCAACTAACAGTGCAGGAGCAAGCTGGGGCTGTGTTCAGGTCTAGTCTGGCCTCATCCACTAGTTCTACTCTCAGCCTCTTGTTTGGTAAAAGAAGTTTCTCAAGCGCGCTGGTAATTTCTGGGCTCTCTGCAGCTGAAGGAGGAAACACAACAGATACCCAATCATCCAGTAGTGTTAATATTGCAATTGGGCCATCTGCTAGAGCAGCAAACCGTAACAAGCAGGAGGCCATACGGGTAAGATATAGCCAAAAAGGTGAACTTTATGCCTTATTCTGTCCTGGAGAAAGCCTGTCTATATAGTAGTTAAGATCTTTAATCAACTGGATGGCAATTAATTATAGTGCCTTGTTCTGCCATCGGGATTGGTCATTTATGGCTCCTGAACCATGTGTAACTACAAATGCTTGTTTCTATGGCATATATAGTTATATTAAAATTATATTATGAAAGGGTCCAAGGAGAAAGGTGGATTAGGTAGCCACTGATTAAATTCATGTTTAGGTTATTTGAGTAATCATTTGACAATATTGCCACTTTATCACGCCCCCCAAAAGTGGTATCAGCTATAACTACATCACAAACACCCCTGTTGCTACTAAACCTTAGATCGGTTTTGTTGATTACTCCATATCTGGAACTAAATAATATTTAGTAAATTCCTGAACTGTTTTTGCAAGTGCCTGGGTTGGTTTTCTGGTTTTACCGCAATTCCTTCTGTTATATTAGATCAGTGGTGGTGAACCTATGGCACACGTGCCAGAGGCGGCACTCAGAGCCCTCTCTGTGGGCACGCGCGCCATGCCCTGGAGATGGCAACCGTCCCTATTCAACCAGGCGCCCACTAACTCACCGAGGTCCCACATGGCCAGATGCATCCCAGTACCCATGCACTCACTGGCCTCTGTGTGCAACGGCTGATGGTGTCAGGCAGCAGCCGCCCCGGCCCCTGCCTCACCTTGCCCTGTGACAATGGCACCCCCGCCCTGCCTCGCCTCACTTTGCCTCACCTCACCCAGCAGGACGAGCCTCCTACCCACCGCCCCACTTGCCAGAGACCCCCTGGATCTCCCCCAACCCTGCCCGGCCCTCACAGGCATCCCTCCCCAGGAGCAACATCAAGGTGATCACGCCCACCTTGGCCACACCCACCCAGTCTGCCAGGACCACCACAGCCACGCCCACCTGGCACCCGGCGATGAATAAGTGGGTTTTGGGTTGCAGTTTGGGCACTCGGTCTCTAAAAGGTTCGCCATCACTGTATTAGATGTTATAGATTATTCTGAAACCTGAGATATCAAGGTGAAAATATCTGGGGACCAGGTACAACGTTGAACAGGGCCTCCAAATACTGACTCTTTTTGGCAATACTTCTTTGAACGGTGCTGCTAGAACACTAATGATCCTGTCTCTATTTTTCAAAAGCAATTGTCTGATGATTATGAAGCAACTGATGCTGCTGAATCCAGACGGCGGAGGGACCTAGGAACCACTCACGCTCTCTTGATAAGCCATATGGTGGAATGCAGAAGGGCCAGCCAAGAAGATATGGCGCTAGAAGACTCTGCTTCTCAACACAGCCTTTCCGAAGAGTAATATAGAGCAGGGGTCTCCAACCTTAGCCACTTTACGACTTGTGGACTTCAACTCCCAGAATTCCTCAGCCAGCATGGCTGGCTGAGGAATTCTGGGAGTTGAAGTCCACAAGTCGTAAAGTGGCCAAGGTTGGAGAACCCCCTGATATAGAGGATGCTCGCGGGAGGGATAATGCCTTATAAAGCCGATTTAAAAAAAAATAAAATTGGGTTAGTTTGCCAGAGGAATGAGTAAAACAAACAAAAAGTAAAGGATCTTGTTTTTTTGACCCTTCACAAGAAAGCCCTCCATTAAAAAAACATAGGGAGATAATATCTCGCTAATAATATTTACTGCTGCCCACATCACAGGTTACTGGAATTCCAAATTTGATTTAAAAGAAAAAATTGATTTTGGCCATCTATTCTCTGCAAAGGAACACTAGGCAGTGTTATTATTGGGGTGGTTTGCAGGGAGGACTGGGGGCAGATCGGTACGCGTTTGGTAGCGGGACGGGAAGCAAAAGAAAATCTGAATGCGGTTCAGTGAAAAAAGCACATCAACATCTGTCTCTTCTCATACCCAAATAGATGATTGCATGCTAAATAATTGGCTTTTTATACATAATGCATAAAAAAGGATTGTTTGTAATTGAGGCAATGAATATGGAACGGGAAGGAAAGCTGCCTACTCTGAGATTAGTATGCAGAATCTTTTTTTTTTTTTTAAACGTCAGAGGAAAGCCGCCTTTGTTTTGAAGGGTTCTGGAACAAAGGGAAATTGTTTAGTCTAACTGTTGCTTTCTCGCTTTTTGTAATCAGCTTTTGCACCAGGGAAATCTCATGCAAGCGTGAGAATCATGTACATGGATGCGATATACTGAAGGAGGGAATAAGGGAGTGTACAGGAATGATTGATGTCTTTCTTATGATGTTGTCTGATTTTCATTGGCTAACAAAGTTTATAAAGCAATGCTATCAACTTTCTAAGGCGTGGCACTTCTGGACGTAACTCTGCCAGTGTTCCAGATTGTTGACCACCCAGCTGCTTAATTTGATCAAATAAAGTGCTATGTGATCAAGAAGTCTCCACTTGGGTTATCTGATTAGAGTGATATGATATCTCAAGTTCACCTAAGGGACTGGGACCTTACAGTTTGAAGTGTTACGCAGCTGACAATTTTGTGCTGCAATGTATTAATTGTGGAGGTGGTCCACTGCATGCAGCCATAAGGAAATTGTCCATAAAAGTGCCAGGCGACATACTACTATGAACCAAATATAGCCGATGCATGAATAGTCTTCACAAAGCCAACAGTGCTCCTTATTTGCAAACTGCTGCAAGGCTGTTCATCCTCACAACAAAACGCCATGCCTTTTTCTGCAACCGAGAAACTTAACGGCTCGAAATTGCTTTTGTCTTCTCTTACATGAGCAGACTTGATTTTTTTTTTGTAATTAAAAACTTTACAAGTACCAGTGTCTGATTTTGTCACTTTACAGAATTTACAGTATTTTACACAATATATTTATATATTTGTAGAAGGTGCATGCTGCTTTGGGTCTTTTTTCTTACCTTCTTTTATTTCTAAGACATGGCTTATTTTGCACCCAAATTGTGGTGCTTATATGTGTTTCCTTTAAGAGCTTAACATGGGGTTGGATTGAAAATGACTCAAAATAACCTGGTGGGGTTCAAGGCAGGTGGGGTCTTAAACCTCGATTCTCCCAGGCCAACTTCAATCATGAATGCGTGTTGGCTCAGGTACAACAACTGAGCCTGTATTTGCTATCTTGTCCTCCTACCTGGCATTATATAAATGGGATCAGAGAGACATGCTGACCTTCTGCAGCTCTTTGCAACTTCTGAAACTGGAATGGAGCTTCTTCTTTTTTTTAGCCATTAATTCCAACAGAATATTTAGCTATTCTCTGCTCCCTTCCCCTCCCCACATTTCTCCATGGTTTCAGAGTGAATTGCACAGTTACGGTAGTCAATAGAATCAACTCCCTGAACCCCACTTTTGATACAAATTGAATTGCAAGCTATTCTTGCCTGAGATTAATCTAAGCAGTGTGGAAGGAGGCCGTTGGTGATAAACCTAAGCCCATCTTCCCACAGGATCTCCAAATTACTCTTTTATGCCCTAACAACTCCAGAATCCAGAAGTCTAAGCTCACCATTCATTTTCCTTCATTGGTCAGTTATAGTTCTTTGGGAGGCAATAACAATAATCGTCTAGTACTGTTGTTACCCTCAACAGGTAGTTAGAAGTATAATCTGCTACTTGCAAAATTCTAAAACTGGAAGGTAGCCACTTTGTGTTAGGGACCCCTTCCTTCCTTCCTTCCTTTCTTCCTTCCTTCCTTCCTTCCTTCCTTCCTTCCTTCCTTCCCTCCTTCCTTCCTTCCACCAATCTATAATAATACATTCATTATAAGGCAAAGGGTGCAAGATTGCCATGCAGACTGCCACCGACTGTTACTGTAAGAAGTAGTATTAGTGTTTGCTTTGAAAGGGTAGTGCTTTTGTGATGCAAAGGAGGAAATTTATGCCATGTCCATTGCAAGCATCTGTGCATCCTTAGTTCAGGGTTGCAGAATTCTAAATAAGACTGATCGGAGCTTGCTATCTGCCTAGGCTCACTTGCTTCAACAGAATAACATGTTTTGTTGCACTTACTCTTGACAATATTATTTGTTTCTTTATGTCTTATCAAGAGCCCCTTACTGCAGTTAAGGAAACACAGTATACATGCTCCACTTTCAAAAGTGTCTATAGGGTAGAGCAAAGGGCAGGGAAGATACTAAAATGAATGCTGCATCATTATGTTGCGAGTTTTTGTTCATATGTTGTGACTGAGGCACATATGAAATACGCACAGCAATATATTGACGAAGCACTGGATCCTGAGGACTCTTGTGCAACCTTTTTTTTTTTAGTCAAGTAGCCAAACTGGCTGGTGATGTGAATTACAATCCAACATAGCCATTTGGAAAATTTTCAGTTTGATGAAATGTACTTGCTGCATCTTAGGCCTTAAACAGCAACATCAATATGACATTCAAAGCTTGTGCAGTGTTTTGGATTAAAAGTTTATTCAGTGTTCTTGCAGTCAAAATGTAGCATAGATCTGCATCTACATAATCCAGTGGTGTCCTTTTCTTGGATTGTGCAATAGTGCTAAAGAATGTAGCCATGCAATTCTAGAAAAAGGTATAACTGCAGTTTGATACATGCCGCTGCTTCCCCCACACAGAGACACACAAAATCCAACACACACAATCTGCAACAATTTTTTGCCTTTGAATCCAAAGTGCTGCACAGCCAGACAAAATTCTCATCTGGTATGGGATTGAATTCTATGCTAGTATAGCATAGAAATAGTATCGTATAGTTCTTCTATGCTATAAAACTAGTATAGTACCATAGTAGTACTTTAGATAGAACTAGGCTAGTATAGAACTTCAGCAAAAAGAAATGTTCTATGATGAAACACAGGGCAGCTGTATTAGGAGATATTTACAGGCAAAAAACATTTTATGCCTTTCATATGATAATTCCAGAAAACACATGAACAACTGTTTTACAGTGCTGCAGGGATCATTTTCTATGTCAGGCAATTCTCTAATAGTTGGAGGCAAAGCGGAAAATGATACACCTGTCACACATTCTCTGTGATTTTAAACTTGCATTGTTTGCTTCTAATTTTCCTGGAATGGATTCAAGTAATCTTTCTTGTACAAATCCACAGCTGTCCCATGTTGATTTTAAGGGCATTGTTTACTAAAGTCACAAATAGCTCAAAAAGCACACCAAGGCCCCACTGATACTTGGCAGGAGTTTCAGAGTATTTTTTTTTTTTTACACAGCCTTTTTTTCACAGCCTTCTTTTCCTGAATCTATCTTGCTTCTTCCAATATTTATTTTTCCTAGTACTTTCTAATCCCACCATTTTAAGCTTGGCTTTTCTTTTTTGCTTCTTTGTAGACCATTTCCATTCCATTCAGGAGTGGTGCTTGCCTAGCAGATACTGTAGAGATGGTGTTATTTTCCTTTGAATTTCAATGTAATTTTTAGCCTCTTTTTCCCAAGGTTTTACTATTACTGAAGATACAATAGCAATAGCATTAGACTTAGAATATGCAATATTCAGTCAAGGCAGGTATGGACATTCAAGAAAAATCTCTTTTGGAACTGCCTGAAAACTGGTGAGATCTGCAAAAAAAGAACCCACAGTGCTATGCAAATGATCTGCTGAAAAGTTTATTGGACACTAAACAGTTGTTCCTTATGAGTGATGATCTACTTCAGAAGTCTCCAAACCAGGCAACTTTAAGACTTGTGGAGTTCAGTTCCCAGAATTCCTCTGGCAGCATGGCTGGCTGAGTAATTCTGGGAGTTGAAGTCCACAAGTCTTAAACTTAGCATGTTTGGAGATCCCTGGTCTACATAGAAGGTTTGCAGGAAAAAAACTTTCACCATCATCTAAAACAACCAGAAGAAAAATTTAGAAACTTCAGATGTTTAGGAACTAAGTGCTATGGAGTAACGAAACAAAAAAAATTGAACTGTTTGGCCACAACCTAAAAAATAGGTTCAACTAAATATCAATATATCTGACAAGCTGATGTTCTATATTTACTGAAGAAATCAAAGCTGAAGAGAGCTTGGATAATTTAGTAAAATAATGATATGAAACATGCTTCCATATGAACCATGAAATAAAGGAAATAAGGGTTTTGGAATGAACTTCCCAGACCCCAGACTGAAAGATTATTGAAAATCTGTAGGAAGACCTTAAACGTACAGTGCATTCAAGGAGAGTTAAGAACATTTCTGAGCCCGAAACATTATGTAAGGAACAAAGGGGAGAAATCCAAAAACAGGAACTAAAAGAGCTTGGTATATGAAACATTTGGAAGCTGTTAATTCTGTCAAAGAAGGATTTGCAGAATGCTGACTGAAAGTGTATTCAAACTTCTGCACCTGCCATGTTCAATCTTTTCTTATTTTGAATCTGTCAGCTGCACATATAAATATGCATTCAGAACTGCAGAAATATCTGTTTACCTTTGTCCCATGTAGTGGTTGTGTCAGATTCTATTTCGCTTAGGGAAATACAATTTGAACATACAATTTGACCAGGAATGTCTAATTGTTTGCCCTTGTATGTACTTTGTTCTAAGCCAATGGATGAAGTTTGGTATTCTGGCCATTCCATTGCCTAATGGAATCCCTGACTGAGTAGTTGGTTGTGGCATTGGAAACTCCCAAGGCTTTTTTGCGTAGGAGATTTCAACAATCATGCTGAGCTGAGTGAGTCCTGGCTAAAGTTGTCAGGTGCTTCCCTGGTTTTACCCAGGTTGTTTTGGAATTTATCTATGAAATTGACTTCTCCTCATATGATTTTGTCTTAGAGAGGGTTGACAGTGTATAGTAGTTCCAAGGCAGGTGCCATTGCAATGGATCAACTGGTGAAGCTTGGGCTGCTGCAGTATCTCTCTTCAGGAGTGGGGCTCAAATTATATGGCCAATGCTTGGAGGTTTCTAAATCCAATCAGATTCCAGAAATCAGGGATATTTCATCAAACTTTACTCCACTGTGATCTGATTGAGCTGAACTAGATGTGACAGCCCTAAATACCTCTTGTCCCGTGTCAGAACCCATAGACCCATGGCATACAAAGTGATTGTGGATGTTGAACATGAGCACAGACAACTACCTTCATAAAGCATGAGTATAAATGGTGCAAGATGAATCCGACTGGATATGATAAAGTCACCACTAAAGTCAATGCTGTACACTCAAGAGAGAAAATAATTATTAGTTTCCTCCTTGATTGGATTCACAACAAACCAACTAATAAAGACAGTTCTGACTACAATTTACAATAGCCAGCAAGTTAGCACTTTCTTCCAGTTACTGAAACAGGGAACATGGATTTTGAGGGGGGGGAGGGAAAGGAACGAAATGTGCCTCATAACATTATGATGCAAACATTGTAACTTAAATATCGAATGCCACAATGCATCTGTCATTTTGATATAATAGTGATTGGCTGCAGCCCTTTTGGAAATATACTGTACTTGGTGTTAATGTCCAGACTGACAAGACCTCTCCAGACAGGTTCATCAATTTGTCACTTCAGGAAATAAACTCCTTCATACCATTACTTACTAGGGCTGTTCATGGTTCAAAAATGATTTGGAAGAAGTACTTTGGCATCATGCAAACACAAAGTACCTCTTTGTCTGTCATTAAAACAGCAACTGGAGTAAGCTTTTACAAAAAAGTACAACTCCCTTAAGGAATCCTTAATTATTTCATTTATAGTCTGATACAATCCCACAAGACTCTTGGTAGATTTACAAGAATATAAAAGTCATTACAACATCCACTGTCCTGTTAAAATCATACAAAATCTGAAAAATTTAAAGAGCAGGAAAGACAAACGTCAAAGGTCATTCCATCCCTGGAAAAAGTTCCATCTTTAATTGTTTTCAGAAATCTATTGGCCAGTTCACATAATTACACAAGGCCATAATATCACTTGCTCTGGACTCAGCAAATTATATCCCTCCAGCTATTTACAGTTTATTTAATAAACTTTGACTGATGGAACAGTGGCTTCATGCAGTTCACATAATAAGTTATTGACTTAGTTTTCTGAGGCAGATAATTTTTTTCTCATCCAGTCTTGCTGTATTTGCCTAGTTGCAGGCAGTTCCTAGCCAGCCTTAGCTGATCTTTAAAAAGGTATTCGGAGTCAAACTTGTCAGCACTTGGTGATTATCAAGAAATCCCAGTATAAGTTAAACAACAATCTAGAACAGGTCCTCTACCTGTGGGCCGTGGCCCAATAATAGGCCGTGGTCTGCTGGCCACCGGGCCGCAGAATAGGCTGGCCAGTGCGCGCACATGTGCACGCACAGACCCCCAGTCATGCTAGCACCACAGCTGCAGGTGCAAAAACAGGACGCTGCACCGCGGGACGTGAAAATAGGATATGCCACAGGGCACAAAAACAGACCACCGCTGTTCCTTGGGGCATGAAAATGGGATGCTGCCACATCACAGGGCATGAAAATGGGACGCCACCATGCGGTGTGAAAACGGAATGCCACCTCACCTCAGGATGCGAAAACAGGCTGCCGCTGTACTATAGGGTGAAAAAATGGATACCACCATGCTTCAGGGCCCGGAAACAGGGTGTTATGCTGCGCAACAATGGGGTAGGGTTTGAATGCGGGTGCTAGCCCTACTTCATTTGCATTGCACGTTTGCTCATGGCCCCATGCACATGTACACGCTCTCGTGTGAAATGCTTCCTCCTCCCTTTCCCTCCGGTCCACCAACTGAGAAAGTTTGGTGACCTCTGATCTAAAATGATGCATGGCACATCACTCGATATTGTTGGTAAGAAAACATGGATGTGTCCATGTAGTCTCTAGGAACAAAACTTAACATGAGGGTGATTTGGCTTTTACACTGACAGTGTTACCCAAAAGAATTTGTGGAATTTTGAAATCTGAAGTAAGAGGCATCTTGGAAAGATAAATTGTGGCAACATGAATAAATGAAAGCAGCCTACAAAATGGGATTTGAATGAATGGATGCCTAGCTTCAATTTTGATGAATTACAAAACCATTTGCAACTCTTTAGTAAAGTACAGTACAAGCTGTCTGAGAAAGCATTTAAAGAAGCAAAGTGCTAAATGGAATAAAATGACAGATCACGAGATGTGGAGCACTTCTACACAGTTGGAGGTCTTCCTTTAAAGTTGTGCAGAAAGTCAGCCTTACATGTTGCCATTAAAAATAGATAGCTACATCATTTGGAAAAGCAATTATTAAATACACTCTGGTCATGGAAAGTGAAAGAGGGGAATCCTTTAATCTCCACCGAGGTTAAATGTTTCTGAAATCACTACTGTCTAAGGCACTTCACTGTTCTATTTGCAGATGAGGAAAATAAAATCTGCTGAATATTTTTTCAAGTCCCTTTGCAGTAAGCGTCTCAAAGATGCTTTTTTCCACGAGGCAACTGGACTTTCTTGTTTTTCTTTGAACACATTTCGCTTCTCATCCAAGAAGCTTCTTCAGCTCTGACTGGATGGTGGGGAATGGAAAGGCTTATACTCCTTGCAGAAAGCTGTTCATTTGATCCAATGCTGGCAAACTGAGAGACTTTGGGTACTTGGGCTGTCCAATGATGAGGTTTTTCCTGGATAGAATGGCACTGTCCCAGACGAACCAGTACACCACGGGTGTCAAACTCAATTTCATTGAGGGCCGCATCAGCATTGTGGTTGCCCTCAGGCTGGCTGGGTGTGGCCTAATGGATGGGCGTGGCTTACTAGGTGGGCATGGCCAGCTCGACATCATTAGCTTCAGGGGTGCCTAGGCAGGACTGGGGCAGATCTCAGGGTTTCCAACGGAGGATGGGACCGGGGCGAGTGCCGGTACATGGTCCCTCCCACCCTCTCTTCCTTCTTCTGTTCCTTCCTTCCTCCCTCCCACCCTCCATTCCTTCCTCCCTGTTCCTTCCTTCCTTCCTCTCATCCTCCATTCCTTTTTCCATTCCTTTCTTCCTCCCTCCTTTTCTCTCTCTCCCTCCCACCCTCCCTCCCTCCCCTTGGCAAAAAGGCTTTTATTCTTTCTCCAGAGAATAAACTTCCTACCTCACTCTCCCTCCTTTTGGCTTGTCTCTCTGGAAAAGAGAAAATAAAATCTTCCCCCAGTCAATCTCCTCTTCCCCTTTAAAAATCCCTCCCCAAGAACACCGCCCTGCCGCCAGCCACCGGAGCTCCCGACCACTCTGTCAAATCCGCAGAGTTCTGGCAAAGCCTCCCAGCCAGCACCGATCCCAGCCAGCGCCAATCCCCAATTCCCTTCTCTGCTATACTTCCTTCCCCTCTCTTTCCAGAGCTGGTCCCCGGGCCAGATGGAACCACATATCAGGCCGAATCTGACCTGCAGGCCTTGTGTTTGACATGTCTGCAGTATACAATTTGGGGGTCCTCTTGAGTTCACAGTTCCTGCTAGAAGAGCTGTGGCAGCTGTGGCAAGGGGGCCTTTGCACACCTTTGGGTTGTGTGCCAGTTGTGCCCATTCCTGGAAAGCTTTGCTCAGTCACCCTTATGGTCTTGTTTAGATTACTGCAGTGTGTTCTACATGGAGCTGCTTTTGAAGAACATTTGGAAACTTTACCTGGTGCAGAATGTAGCTGCACAGATAGTAAATGGTATCAGATACTTGGCATATGTAACAATACTACTTTTTGAGCTGCATTGATTGTCAATGTGTTTCTGGATGCAATTCAAGGTGCTGGTTATCGCAGTAAAAGCTCTTCATGGCACTTTGAGTTACCTAAGAGACTGTCTTCTCTCAGCTGTCTCTAACTGTCCAATCTGGTCCAACAGGTTGGGCATGCTGGGGTTCCCATCAGCCAAGGAACGCTAGCTAGTGGGGACTAGAAGATGTTTTCTCTGTTGCAGTCCATTCTCCCTCTAGATCAGTGGTTCCCAACCTTTTCTATACCCTGCACCTCTAGAACGCTTCTGATATATTCTCGCAGCTCTTACAAAAGTTCAAAATAATCGCAACGAATTATGCATATTTACTATAATTTTGAAACTTCGAAACTCACGTTTTCACACCCTTTGGAATATCATCACGCATCCCCGGCTGGGAACCCCCGTTCTAGAGCTTAGGATGCCCCCAATCTTGCTGGCCTTTCATAAGGTCTTGAAGACCTGATCACATGCCAGACCTGAGCCCGAGTGCAGTAAGGACTCCATTTCTTAATTATATCTGTATTTTTCTTAGCTTATATAGACACAGACACACAGAGATATTTGCTTTTTAACTGATTTTATCATTTTCAACAACCAGATTAACTTTTCTAAGAGCAGCTATAGAAATGGAATAAATAAATGAAAACTTCTAGCACACATCTTATTCTCCAGTGCAGCTTTGACTTGGAAAAATCAGTCACATTTCAATATTTTCTTTTATCAGGTGAGCTGCTGAGTCACCAGATCACAGTGGAATATTAATACCATCAATCAGGCAGTGTCAGGGAGAGAGTTTTTATACCATTTGTTTAGTCATTTAAGACAAGGCTACTTTAGAACACATTTAACTCACTGAGACTTTTATAACCTTCAAAAGCCTATTTTAGCCTAGCTAAACAGTTAACTTGAGGTTTCAGAAACCAAATTTGAAACCTCTGAATGCAGAGATTTGCTGTGCTGATAATCTATGCCCCTCTTTCATTAACTTTGATGTATATGTCATGTGTGTGTGTCTGAAAAATGTTCATGGAGAAAATTTATCCATGAGGTTGCTAAGAGTTAAAAATGACTTGATGGCACCTAATCAATCTGAAAAAAGTTGTGTCTGCTTTGAGGAGCTGGTATCTTAAAGTTAAAGTGACTCTTAAAGCAACCACCACTTTTATTCCAGATTTTTGCAGGAGTTTGAAAAAAAGATGAAGTTTCCTGAAAAAGCAGTGACATTGCTTGTGCTCTAACAAGGTCCAAGACACCAAAAAAGTCATATGTGAAAGGGGGAGGATGAAACGGTTGGTTGTAAAATGTTGAAAAACATGCAGTGGAGGATTTCTGTGACATGCAAGGATTTATAAGTCTAAAACTAAGGGTACAGAAGTAATAAAAGGGGCTATATTAAAAATACAACTGATTTTTCAGCATTCCCATGGTCATTTGATCAAGAGTCAGATCTCTTTCAATTTTTCTTTTTGCTTGACTATCTTTTACTCTTTTTTGGAAATGTAATAAGTGTAACAGAAATTCAGGTGCTTCGTAGCCAGGAGGCATTTATGTGCCCCACAGCATAACACAGTGGCCCAGTCATATAACCTCCATTTACATGCTTCACAGCCAGCATTTAACAAGCAGAATAAACTGGACAGAAAAAAAAAAGCAAGTTAGGTCCTGCAATATCTTGTTTAACGAACTTGGGTGACTTGCTTAATGACCACTGGGGAAGTGAGGTCATGGTCACATGATGCCTCACTTAACTATGTCAATTAGTGATGGAGTAGCCACTTAAGGACTCCCTGTACTTGAAGTAATGACACTTGTTAGGAATGTAAGCAGGGCTTGCCAGACAGGCTGTGATGGAATGTAGCAGACTGGATTTCCACAAGGAAGAAGGTATGTTCCAGAGACAGCTCAGTCCAGATAGTTGTGTGGGAGAGAAAAGAAGGTGAAGGCAGCCTCAGAGTATATGGTAGATACAGACAGGACAGTGCTTCACTTTGGAAAGGTTCTGTCTACAGCAGGGGTCTTCAAACTTGGCCCTTTTGACTTGTGGACTTCAACTCCCAGAATTCCTCAGCCAGCGTGCCTGGCTGAGGAATTCTGTGAGTTAAAGTCCACAAGTCATAAAAGGGCCAAGTTTGAAGACCTCTGGTCTACAGGGTTTGGAACAATAAGGAACTCAGCCTGAAAGAAACACCGCATGTCTTCTTGGACACAGGATAACTCTTACATGTTTGGCCAAGAGAAGGTGGCTTCCCTTGCCACACCATCAATACACATCTCTGCAAGGGAGAAAAAGCCATGTCCTGGGTCATTTACAGAAAATCTGATTGTTTCAAAACTTCAGGAAGAAATGGTGAACCAAGGCTGGAAAATAGATAATTATTCCCCATCGCTTCTCATTAAAGTCTGGAATTTATAAGAAATGGTTAAAAATCCAGAAAGGAAACAGGAAATTTTTGCTTCAGAATCTCTGCTGTTTCTATGGAAAGAGATAAATGTATAAACAGGCACTCCATTAACATTGTTGTTGCTGCTGCAGCAGTCCATTGTCTTTAGGAAATTAGACGTAAATTCAGCTTTTTTCCACTTTTCATGCTAAACATGAAGATATAATATAGTCCTTAATCTATTCTTATAATACGAATTGGAATCTAGGAAAGCCTCTTCTCTGAGGTCAAGAAGAGTGTTCATTTGTAGCAGACCAGTGCCATCACGCAAGCCCATATGGGTAATTTATCTTCAGCACAGACTCAATACAATCTGAGCAAAGAAACCTTTCTTTTGGACACTTTTTATCTTGAATTATACACTGATTCTTTCTTGTTGATTCTTGAGTTATACAAGAAGCCAGATATAAAATATTCCATTACAATTAATAAATATAATATAACAGTAATTACAAACCTTACTGATAAATCATAGGGGTTGGAGACCGGTCATACAAGATACCTGCTCCATAGCAGTATTTCTTGCGTAATGGAGTTCTTGATCCTTCTCAAATTTAGATCAATAACCTATTAGAGAGAAATCTGTTTATATTAGGCTTCACCATATGACAACGTGGGCATTTTAATTATCCATTTCTTAGGTCTGAGAGGCATGTTTTGTTGGGATGATCATATCATCGTTAAATGGCCGCTGAATGCTACATGAAACAGCTGCACTGCAGAAAATAACTTACTGAGCCGGTAGCAAGGAAAAATGCTCAACAAAACCAAGTCACAGCCCTCCAAGACATTTTTATGACATGTGACCACTTGCAATGAGTATGAACACTCTCCTCCTTATATAAGAGGATGAGAGAAAATAAACTCATGACTTTCTGACACTTCTTTTAAGATACAGGGCAGTGGTGGCGAACCTAAGGCATGTGTGCCAGAGGCGGCACCCGGAGCCCTCTCTGTGGGCATGCGCCATCGCCCCAGCACACGTGGTCTCTAAAAGATCACCATCACTGGCCTAAGACCAGCCAGCCTGGAGCCACCATTGGGGAGCTCACCATCCCACCTGCCAGAAATCCCCTGGATCTCCCCCAACCCTGCCCGGCTCCCACGATGTCTCTCCCCATAAGCAACATTTATTTATTTATTTATGAGACTTATATACCGCTTTAAGTGCAAGCACTCTCTAAGCGGTGTACACCAGTAAGCAATGTATGTATATATTTACATTGCCCCCAACAATCTGGGTCCTCAGTTTACCTACCTCGGAAGGATGGAAGGCTGAGTCAACCTTGAGCCGGTGAGATTTGAACCGCTGACCTGTTGAACATCAAGATGGCCACGCCGACCCTGGCCATGCCCACCCAATCTGCCATGACTATTGCAGCCACACCCATCCAGTAGCCACACCCACCCAGTCTGCCAAGCCCACTGTAGCTGCACCCGAGTGGGCCACACCCACCCGGAACCCGTCGATACATAAGTGGGTTTTGGGTTGCAGTTTGGGCACTCGGTCTCTCAAAGGTTTGCTATCACTGATAAAGGGACTCAAAAACTTTACTTTTGATAGGCAAACACTCCCTAATAATTGTAGTAAGATAGTTGCTACCCGTATAGCCAGGCATTTTCCTCCAAAGTCACCAAGAAATTCAATCTTTTATATTTTATATATTGGTTGGCCAGAAAGCCAGGCAATGGCTCTATTTCTTCCTTCTCTCCTTATGGGGTCCAGAGTAATTTTTTTAAAATTATAGAGGACAATTGAGAGGTTCCCGCCTGATACGTTTGAGACTGAAAAGGGAGCAACCATTTCATATATCTTCTCTATGTTGCTTATAGGATGGATATTTGTGTGTATATATACACACACACATATAAAGGAAGTTGGGAGAGAAAGAGATATTATATATTATAGGGCAAGCTTGGGAACTTAATTTCTGTATGCATCTGTATAAAAGCTTCTCCAGACTTCTGACAGTGAAATGAAAGGCTGGGCTTGACAGCATAAAATAGATTAACACTTTAGTGTAGTGTAAGTTTTTTTGCTAAGCTTCTTGCCTTCTGTAACTATGCAGCTCCCCACAGCAGACATCGGTAGTGGTGCGAACAGAAGTTCTCACATTTCCAAATATTCAGGGTTCAAAAAGGTTTAGGGATCTCAGCTGTAGCTTCATGGAAGAAAAAGTTCACCTAATGGATTTTTGTTATCGTAGACTAACTACATCTGCTATCTAAATAAATAGCTTTGAAAACAATGTGCGATTCTACATTCCTTTGACTAAGGAATGCTTTAATTGAACATATGTTACATTTCACATTCCAAAAGAAAATTGGCTGAGTATCTTTACATTTTTTTTTACTGGTGCCAAAAAAAACATTGCAGCGTATGAAAACATGTGCACCTGGCTGAGAATTTAGCTTTCAAGATATGCTAAACTGATTAAATGGTAAACAATTTGCCTGAACACCATTCAGAGGTCTTGTGGGATACATGTTGTGTCACAGTAATTTATAGCTTATTTATTAACAGAAAAAGGTGCAAAGGGAATAAAAAATGTTACGTGTTAGTAAACACAGCAATTTAACTTGGCTGATCAAATGTCAAGTTGAGTTAAGAGAAATCAAAATTATTCACAAGAGAAATACTTTCCATATAGAAACAAATAGCTAGAAAGTATTTGATAAATATTTAGAAGTTAAGAGCTGAATGAACGAACAAGTGAAGGGATAAAGAGATTTTGGAAAATCTGATTTCACCAACATCTTAAAATCATTTTTTTAAGCACAACCCAAAAACAACACAAGATATACGGAAGCCTTGTTTCCAGTCTTCTAGTCGTCTTTAACTTTTATTTTCAGAGGCAAATTCAGTTTAATGTTTGATTCCTGAGATCCCTAAACGCCAGTGAAAAGTATTTTTTAAACTGTATAAAATTTATCAATAGCTAAAGCATTTTGATTACCAGTTACTGGTAACTGGTAATCAAAATGCTTTAGCTATTGATAAATTTCTAAAAGACCTCTGAATTTTTCAAAGCAAAGAAAATTCATTGGCATTTGAGAAATATGCCTCTTTTTCTAGTTCTCCATGGCTGCCCTTTTTTTTACTTCTGGCATTCGTGAAACGTGTTCCAAAGAGAGTGGAAGAGAGTCTGGCAAGTCTTTACACCATGGGGAAGCCCTCCTTCTACAATGCAGTGCTGTAAGCGAAAAAGTATCTGATTGGAGATAGGACTGAGCCTCAGCAGATTGTTCAAACATTTTCACTATTAACATGAATTAAAATAAGGTATCAATCAATTTAAAGGCTGGATTCTCAGCATTATTATGTTGAAGCCAATCATTACCTCAGTGAATGTGTAGCTGTGTTTGTGTGTGCATTTATTTTCTTGAACAAATTAACTCTGTTTCAGAAAACCACGTCAGAAAACAAATGTGAAACAAGAACACCTACACCAGCTTATTCCAACTAAATTAAGCTGAAGATATTAATGAAAATAACGTCAAACTGTAAACAGCAGAAGATGGGATGTGAAGACAAACATCTCATTTTAGGCAGCTTTCCACAGCTGTCACAACTTCTTGTAAAATGTCATCTCGATTCTCCCTCGTAATCTAAAATTTAAAAAGAACAGAATACACATAAAATATGGAATATCCGTTTTCACTTATTTAAAGTAGCCAAAATGCGAGGCTTAGAAAGTGGAAATATTTATGAAGACTTTTTATATGTCCCTAATTAGAACAAGAACAAACTAAGAATTGTCCAAATAATTCCTTTGTTACCATATTAGGATGGAATAGTCTTTTGGATTCTGACTTTTTCCCTAAAATTACTTGCTTTTAACCCATGCAGGTTAAATAGGTTGCACATAGTACTGCAGATGTGAAAATATACAGACATGCAGGGGAACAGATGGCATATCATTAAAATAGAAAAGTATACAAGATTTATATACTGGATGTCATGCCTTTATTATAAAAGTAGGGCTCTGAAAAGAACTCGTCCCCTGAAAATTTTTTCTGAAGTGTGAAACAATTTGTAGCCAAGATATTTAGATACACTGAAAGTAATAAGGGCTAGTATTCCAAGAATCCTGGAGCTAAGTTAGCACGAGTTAAATTAGACAAATGGGGGGAGGAAACATCGAGATGGGCGAGGGACAGCCTTTGGACTCACTCAGGTCATTGTTTTTATGGGGTATTTTTTTTTAAAAAAAGGACTGAAGTGGGAAAAAAGAAATGGGACTTTAAATCTATAGTCCTTGAAGCTTGTATCAAAATAAATTGACCTAGATGAATCAAGAATATGTTGGGCATTTTCCTGCATTGATTTTATGTCTGGTTTCTCTGGTTTGATGAGATTTCATTTAAAAGGATGCAACATTTTGTTCTAGGAGCTAGAAACAAAGAAAAATGAGACTGACTTAAGTTGACCAAGAATGAAAATGGCTCTGAACACAAAACAGCACTATGAAATAATAATGATATAATCAAAAGTTATAAAATAGAACATGCCATCAAAACCTAACAACTTCAGCTGCTAAAGCCTGGTGCTGGCTCCCAATAGCATTTTCTCCCCTATCCCTTGGGAAAAGATTGAAAAAAAGAGGTAAAAGGGTGTATTCTTTACTAGGACTATTTCAAAAATAATTTGTAGTTAAGTGCCTTGGACACTGAAAAGCAAGGCCCTAGCACCCTTCTGTATGATCCTGAAAACAGGTATCACTATGATAGTAAAGTTAAATACTCAACCAAAGACTTGAGCTTGGGGAATAAAAGGTGTTGTTACTTTAATGAACAGCAGGGAGGCGCTATAAACTTGTTCAACCCAAGCCATGTTTTCTGAACCATTTTCAAAGCACACACAAGCTTTTTCATTACACTTCTCTTTTCCTCCAATAGAGAAGGTTTTAATAATAATAATAACAACAACAACAACAACAACAACAACAGCAGCAGCAGCAGCAGCAGCAGCAGCAACTTTATTGACACTTAGAATGTACACCAATCGGCATACATCAAAATGAAATTTTGTTGCATATAGCTCTCAATAACCAGCACTCCAGTGTTGCAGGCAGCAAAGCGTTTCTCCAGGGCACACATGGAGTCATATGCAAGCTTTGCCAATAATTCATTACCTGTGGAACTTAGTTAAAAGTTCACAAGAATAAGCAATGTTACTAAATATTAAATTCACTGCCTTTACCTCAGATTCAGTTCAGATAAATGTGAGGCAAGACAACTTTATTTCTGTCAAAACCACTGGAATGGCCACTGAAGTTGTGTTTTGTATTTTCCAGATATTTGGGATCTAACATATGCTTTTAATGTTGTAACTGAATTTCCAATGTTATTAGTATTAATATTGCAAGTAACAGGTATAACACAATGACCTATACATAAATGAAACCCATTATTAGCAATAGGCTTTAGCATTACTACTGTTAAAGAGTATTAGTGATAATGGAATGTTTATAATATTTTTTTTCCATATTCTCTATAATGCATTTGTTATCCCTCCCCTCAGCTTGTCACAATACACATTAGGTAAATCTCTTGACTACTGCTGTTTATCTGGGAAAGTTATGAAGTCACATTTTACAGGCCCACATTTAGAAGCATCTCACAGAGAAAAATTGTGTTTAGACTTTTGAAAATGGATTGGCATATAAGCTCAACGAATTGATCTATTTGCAGCCATTTAAAAGAAACATTTTGACTTCTTTATATGTTATATGTAAAGGGGAAGTGAATGGGATATAGTTTAAGCTTCATAGCTGAGGACGGGTGCAGCTGAAGCCCAAGCATAAGAGCTAAAAGAAATCCACCACAGAATCAACTATATTTCCAGTAGAAGTGAGCACCTGTTTTTCCAAAGGGAATTGTTCTAAACAAATGTTAAATAAGATTTCAGACCAATAAAAACAGACTTTCTCAGTGGATCTGTCTGTGACTTACACTGAAGAGTTTCACCTCTTTTCTATTTCTGATCTCTTCCACAAGTCTCAAAGGCTTTCCTTTAGGCACTGGGATTGTTCCAAGTATCACAGTCCCGGATCCATTCAAAATTTGTTGGACAGCTTGAATAAATGTCTGGCTGAAGAGCTCCATTTTACCAATCTCATCAATTATGCATACCTTTTTCATTGCACTGCTGTCAAAATCCGTCTATGAAGAAGATATGTATAGCATAAAAATACTTATTGGCAAAATGCAAAATATTTTACATGACTTAAATCAAAGTTTATATGAGGGATACATTATCTGATGCCTCCTGATCTTTGGGCTCCAGCTCAGAGGCAGCAGGGCAAAACAGAAAGTTTTCAGTGAGAGCTGCAGGACAAAACATTGGGTCATCTACTCTGACCTCTAGGAACAATAATTCAAGATAACTATTTCTTACAAAAACATTTTACACTATAGTCATAATCTGAGAAAGACCATCAGCCCAATAAAAAGTTCCATATTCAAAATTTACACTTGCCTCTGTGTCTAGACCAGGAGTAGGCAACCTTGGCTCCACAAGTCATAAAAGAGCCAAGGTTGCCTACCCCTGGTCTAGGGTGTGTATGAGGGGCTCTTTGTAGGTTACAGAACCACACTTCCAGCTGTTCTACTTATTATGCACTTTGGTAAGCAATTTTTGGAGGGGTTGTTCTTCAACATCTGGAGACCACAGGTTCCTCACTCCTATCTCAATAAGTGTATCTATTATTTTCTTAAAAATGAAAACATAGAATTATAGGGTTGGATGGGACTTTGGAGGTCTTCTAGTTCAACCCCCTGCTCAAGGTAGGAGACCTTATACCATTTCGGTCAAATGGTTGTCCAGTCTATTTTTGAAAGCCTCAATGATGGTGTATTCACAATTTCGGAGGCAAGCTAGTCCACTAGTTGTTCTCACTCTCAGAAAATTTCTCCTTATTTCTAGGTTGGATCTCTCTTTCATAAGCTTCCATCCATCACTTCCCGTCCTACCCTCTGGTGTTTGGAGAATAGGCTGTCCCCTTCTTCTCTGTGACAGCCCCTCTTCAAGTATTGGAAGACAATTATCATGTCCCCCTAATCCTTTTAGGCAAAAACGAATGGAAAATCAATTGGTTTTATGCCTTGCTGAATTGTTTCCCTCTATGTATATCCCTCTCTATATGTAAAGCCAAAGTTAATGAAGGAATGCAAGAACTATTAACATAACTGATAAAAGATATTAAAAGAGAATCTAAACAATAATATAAGCCTGAAAAAGGAGGAAACATGAGAAAAAGGCTCAAAATAATCTGGCTTTGATTCTGGTATAAACAGAGGGAAATTTTACCAAGCTTTCATAATTCTGTTATTTTTTCCCCACAACAACAGAGTTTCAGCAATTCCTGTGGTGTCTTTCTTGAACTGACTTGCCTTGAAGGGCTGACATTTTAAGACCAATCTATCTCATTCTGAGTGACCTCATGAACATAACCTTATGTTTTTCTTTGCAACAAGATAGAAGAAGTTTGTCACTGCCACATCCTGGGACTTTTTTCAACTTCTCCATTTAGGTCATTCCTGTAGAACTTTTCTTAGAGTTTCCCACCCAAATATGAACCAAAACCAATGCTGTTTTGCTTTTCAAACACAGACCAAATTATCAAAGTGTTACCAAGCTGGATTCAATTTCTTATATATTATCAAGAGATGTCGCAATTGAAGTTCAAATAATTTGGAGGTAGTCTGACTACATTTAAAGTATTTATCTATGATAAGACAATAAACTATATAGCTGAAATACTATTGACAAATAATATTTGTAAATCTACATTGGAAACATCAGCTGCTAAGGGCCAGCGAAGGACCATATTGGCACTTGTTTTTTGTAATGTATCTTACTTATGAGTCTACCTTGCTATGTCTCTTGCATTACCATGAGAGATACAACGAAATAAACATGTTTGTTTGCAAGTCTTTAAATTCATGATCACAAAATTCTTCCATCAGTGAATAAACTTCCACAAATGTGTGAAATGAACACTTACAAGATACAATATGCTATTTAAAGAATAAACATGATCACAGTGTTTTGAGAACCCCCACTTTTTACATGCACATTTAAAGCACCATAAAATACAGCCTATGCATTTTTATGAAAATGCATACATTATTTAAAAAAAACATAGTTCTACTATGTAACTTACGTTTCTCAACAAAGGAAGAGCCAACTGTTCAAATGAAGCTAGATCTACAACATATTGACCAACACGATATTCATGCCTTGCTGCTGAATGACCAGAGCTACATAAAGAAAATACATACAGCCAAATATTTACTTAACTGTAGCCAATCAAAACTCTCAGCAAATCAAAAGTCTTATATGTTTCAAAACACAGTAATGATCTTCAGGGGAAAAAATACATAATAAAACAACATGGGATATGTTTACATATGTGGTTTTTAATTATGTTAGTATTAGAGCCTTCTTGCCACGCCTCTTTTTCTTCTAATGTTTCCTCACCTTTCTTAAGTACTCCAGATGCCTGCTAGCATCCCAATCTATGTAATAAATAAAACATAAAAACAGAGCCACAAAAAGCAGTTTGAAGGAGCAAATGGTATTCAGAGACATAATGGCCTTGAGGTGACAGACCAGAGCAGAGATTGCCCACTGTCCTTTCAAATGTTCTAAAAATATAACATAATTTTTAATTGAGATTATTTTGCTAATTTCTTCAGCCATCAGCACTGCACATTATTATGGGGTGGTGCTAAACATGTCCCTCCTACTTTCACAAAAGCTTACAGCAGGGGTCTTCCAACTTTGCCCTTTTATGACTTGTGGACTTCAACACCCAGAATTCCTCAGCCAGCCATGCCCAGCTGAGGAATTCTGGGAGTTGAGGTCCACAAGTCACAAAAGGGCCACGTTTGAAGAACCCAGGCTTATAGTATTGATTTATGGGCTAATTTCTTACCAATTAAGACCAACATGCCTTGGCATTAGCCTAACAGTCACCACATGGTAATTTTATAATCTCATCTGCCACTTCAGAAATTTCTGTTCTTCCTGCTTGTGAACCATAATGACCTTACAGAAGCATTCCACTGAGGGTTTTTTTTTAATAGTGCCAGAAAATATATTTTAAAAGTTCATTACCCAACTCTAGATAAAATTCCTCTTCTTCCATTCAGCGTGACAACATCAAACCCCGTTCTCCGGCCACCTTCTCTCACTTCCTCTGTGTAAAATCCATCAATGGGGATACCAGATGATTTCAAAATTTCAGCAGCTTTCCGTACCAATGTTGTTTTTCCAATTCCTACAGCAAAACCATTTTGTTTAGCCTTACTTTAAATAGTATTTATATAAAACAAAGCAAATATTATTTTAGGACTGTTTGACTCCTTTTTTCTACTTGTCTAATACAGTGTGGATATTCATACTGTAAATTGCTTGCTCTCCTAATGCCAAAAACACACACACCCTTCACATAACACAGTTAAATGTGTTGGGGGCAGTATGACATGTGAACAAGAAAATTGGGCCACCTGACCCAATTTCTTAATTATAAGAGGGTTGATTATAGTCCTTCAGATCTTTGAACTATTGTCCAAACAGCTTATTGGGGTAGTTAATCAAACTTTTCTCCATTTGAAGTACAAACACTGCAAAAATTGACTCTCTACAAACATTCCTTCTCTTGAGTTAGTGGGAAAAGAAATGAAAGCCACCAACTAGAACACGGGTTCTCAACCTTGGCAACTTTAAGACTTGTGGACTTCAACTCCCAGAATTTCTCAGCCAGCAAGGTTGAGAACCCCTGAACTAGAAAAAGGCAGTATTACTCAATTATCCCAACTTGTGTGCTTTCATCCATGGAGGTGAATGATTTATCAGAAAAAAGGATCAGATATATCATACAGAGGCAGTAATAGAGTAGATATAACTGGTTTTCTTCTCTCAAAATTATTTACCTCATTTTTATTAAATTCTACCACTCCTTTTGCTAGCTTCATAACGTCTCCTGATCTTAAACAAACACCTTGCTCTTACCCCAAAGCCTACAAACATTAAGTAATCACATAAATCTCAAAACTTCCAATACTGTGATCTTGTTCATGATGTTCTACAACTCTCAAGTCTCTAGGGAATGCCTCCACTAATTTTCCATAAGTAGTATTAATTAGGGCTACCAGATCTGCTGGGTAAAACTCCAGATGACCAGTTGATTGCAGTGAAGAAATAGAGTTTTCTGTATCTTTTTGTTGACATCTTGCAGGCCAGATCTGAAAACTTTAGTTCTTATTACTGGATTGGTCCACAAAATATCTCCATGGGCCTTGTTCTTTGTTCCCTCTAAATCCCTCTCCAAAATGCTCCTTTTTCAGGGAAATATAAGACCCTTCTTAGTCCCTTTATCTTAATCCCTTACTCTACTCAGAAGACCAGACTTGATTTGATTCTTTATCAGCCAGCGTACCAGACAATACCAGGCAGCAGACTTAAAAAGAACCCAGCTTCCAGATAGTAACTTGTCCATGCAGGAATGTGAAGTGGGAGTGAACTTGTCAACTCAAGAGAAAAGCACTTTTCCTCTGCAGCTCTATGGAGAACAGTAGTTGTGTTTGCTGTACAGCAAATGCCATTCTCACCCCTTGTTTTTTCCAAGGAAAAAAATAGGCAGAATCGTTAGAGCAGAGTTCAAAGTTGAGGCTCTGCAGGTACAATGTGTCTTGAAGATGCCAAGCCCCTAGTTTATAGGAGCCAAGCAAATATGTGTAATTGGAATAATTATATTATCTTTCCCTGTTTATTCACAATTTATTTATTCCTTTCCTGGTTTTTTTTTAATCCTACCTTTCTCCAGGACCTCAAAGCAAGGATAAATACAAAGGGACTCTCCCCCTATTTCATTGGTGCATAACCTTGTGAAGTAGATGGTGGGGAAGAATAGCTAGTCCAAACTCTTCTAGTAAAGATGGATTTGAATAGAACCCTCCTTAGCTCTAGTCTAACACTGAGTCAAAATATAATTGTTCCAGATTACAAGATACTCAAGAATAGGAATTTGCACATGAAAATATTAAATACATACATAAGAAGGTGGAAGATCTTATAATATTGGAGGGGGAGGAGCATTCCTCCTTTGCAACAATGAAGGGTGTGTAGTTAATACTGGGAACAGGAGACCCATTATCAGACTTGAACCTCTGCAAGCAATGAACTGAGTTACAACATATTGAAGAGAAATCCACTGCCATTTTGGCCAGGCATTCCCATGCCTCAATTTCTGAAGGCCATCAACAGAAATACAACATCTACTGAAGAATTTTGTGGCTGCTATCTCTGTCAAGACCCTCTCTAAAGGTAATTAAGGAAGGATTTCATTTTAATTTCCACTTCCTACAAAACACTACCCCAAAAAAGCTTGTACTTATTAATATAATCTCCACTTCAACCAAAACCAAACTGCTGTCATCCTGTATAATCCTATCAATATATCTAGAGTCTAGACGATTGTTTCTATAGTTTACAATTTAAGACTTTCAGGAATCCATTCTAGGGACAAGTGACCTGCAAATAACTAATAAGAAACCGCGCTGTGGCCCCGCCCTATAAATATGTTTCAATCCAAAAATAAGCCCCACTGTTGTTTCCATCGGGGGAGCATAAGTTGGGCGCAACTCCGCGGTCTGATCTGCAAAAGGAGCTCGGAATTGGTGTGGCTCGCAATTGTACCGGGAGCAAAGCCTACTGAATGCAAAAGGACAAACTGATCCCCCGGAACATAATTTACTCGGAAGACAACCTCTCTCTTTCTCTCCACCCACCCACAGCCGGAAATAATGCGTTGTGAAAGCGAGGTAGAATCTGCAAATGTGCTTTGCCGGCTCTTCCTGCACGGGACACCGCCGGCCGCGTGCCGAAGCAAAGCCCGATTTCCCGGCGGCCCGGGAAGGCCTCCTTCTCTTCCCAGCTCCTCCCGCTAGCTCTTCCTCGCTGGGGGCCGCGACCTTGCCCGCTCTTCCCTGCGTTCTCGCTAGGCGGAGAGAGAGGAGTTACCTGGGGGTCCCGTGAGGAAAACGTGCGTGGCCATGTTCAGAGAGCCCTGCGCGGAGCGGGGGAGAAGCTAGCGGCCCTGGGCCTTCCCCCCCCCTTCCTCCAGCCGCTTGGGGGCGGAGAAGAAAAGCCGTGGTGCAGCTGGCTTGTTTTATTTTGGGCCAACCTTTCTTGCTTTTTCGTTTTGCAATCCTTTCTCGCTTCATTGAGAGCTGTTTTTCAGAGATCTGGAGGATGAAGCGCCCAGCACGCTTCCTCCAGGGATTAAATTAAATTAAATCCAGGGACTGATTTCAGCGCAGAGTTCTCCGGGCCATGCAAAGCGGTTTGAGTCGGGGGTCGCTGCTCCGAATGGAGTATAATGTAGTCCTCGACTTACAACAGTTCCTTTAGTGACTGTTCAAAGTTACAAAGGCACTGAAAGAGACTTATCACCATTTTTCACACTTATGACCCTTTCAGCATCCCTCCCCCATGGGCACTTGATCAAAATTCAGCTGCTTGGCAACTGACTCATATTTATGACGGTTACAGTGTCCCTGGGTCATGTGATCCTCTTTTGCAACCTTCTGACAGACAAAGTCGATGGGGAAGTCAAATTCACTTCACAACCTTATTGCTGGGTTCCATAGTAAGAGATGTGATTTATAAAGTAGTATAGTGTTGCTTTATGATATGGGAAATGTAAAAATAATGAGATGATTTAAATGAATGAAATGTTTTGGATATTCAATTGTAATCAACTTGGAGAAAATTATAACTGATAAGAAATGTTCTGAATACTGAAGGGAACCTAAGCTTAAATAAGAACAGGCAAGAACTAGATTTAAGAGAGATGACTTGACATATCAGATGGAGTATCATATGACAAAACATTTGTCTAAATATGGTTAAAAGAATAGTTAAATCTTGGAAATGAAGAAGTTTTACAGTAAGAGAAATATGATCTATAAGTAATATACAGTAGTATTTTTTTCTTTTTTATGATATGGGAAATGTAAAAATATTGGGATGATTTAAACATGAAATATTTTGAAATTTTAAATGTAATCAGTTTTGAGAAAACTATAACTGACAAATGTTTTGACTACTGAGGGGAAACTAAGCTTAAATAAGAGTTCTGAAAACAGGACCTATAGTACTTTAAATAAGATTATTTTTTGCACATGCAACTGTAAAATAAGCTGAGTAGAAAAGATATTACATACTGATGTTATTGTTAAATATTAGAAAAATGTTTATATTTAAATCTGTATGTGTTGAAAGTATTAAGAACTGTATTTGCTTAATGTTGGTAAAAGGAGAACTTATTGGAAGAACAGAGGACCAAAGAAAAGTATTTCTAGTTAATATGTTGATTATGAAAGTATTAATTAATTAATTAATTAATTAATTAATTAATTATTCACTGTTGTTAAATATATGAACCCAGACAACATGTTGTTTACTAAGCACTAAAGATTGTCATTCTAAAAAAATCAATAAAATATACTAAAAGAAAAGAAAAGAAAAGAAAAGAAAAGAAAGTATCTTGGAATCCCCAGACCACCCTCTGAGAACTGCTGGTCTACAAAAAGAAGAAAGTTGATTCAAATAATCAAAACAAGTATTCCTTGCAACACTCCACCCCACTTTATTCAGGAGACTTACCTGAATCCATGATAAGTAGATAATATTGATATTTTTAGATGTATTAACAATGAAGTACAGAAATAAATATTGATATGACCATTATTCGTGTTTTAATTGATTAAAAAGAATTATAAGTTAAAAGAGCAGCAGAAACTTGATGGCAGGGCCCTGCAGACCTTCAGACTTGAAGAGAAAGTGATGATTTATTTAAAGCATGTGAAGATGCAAAATAGCCCCTGTCTGCAACTCTTGTTGCATCCTTCTCTGGAATTGTATGGCTGTGCATAATCTTGAGAAAAAACAGATATAGTTTGAGAAGTTGCAGGCAGGTGCTGCTACAAATTCTGAATACCATTTTGTCTCTGAACCCAAAGCACTGTGCAGGTCTAGCAGCTAGGAAGCACCATCTTAAAAGTAGTGAAAAAACAGTCTTTTTCTACTTGAGAGAATGCCTCTACCAAAATTATGTTTGCTTGGCATCTTCATGTATCATCTAAAAGAAGGCAACTTCTTTTCAAACTGTTTTAGTTTTATGTAAGTTCAAATGATAGAAAATTAAAACTCATATGATCAGTTGAATATGTTTAATTATAATACATGTCAAGCCTAAATTCCGAGGTGACATAGTGAAATCCAGTGGAGTTTAATCCCTTATTTGCGTACACCTAATGGACAGAATGGACAGAATCTTGCCATACTAAAGCTATAACACCGAACCCTACTAGATATATCCTGAAATATTCTTGGGCAGAGGTTCCCAATATTTTGGGCACCAGGGACCGGTTCTATGGAGAAAGGTTTTTCCGCGGACCAGAGTGTGTGGTTTTGTCTGCTGCCTGCATCCCATGGATGGGGCTTTGCTTGTTTGTGCAAACCGGTTGCTGGCATGTTGCAGCCCAGTACCCGTCCACAGACCGGGGGTTGGGGACCCCTGTTCTAGGGTTTGACTACCTTGAACCTCTTTCTCTCTCCAATTCCTGGCTATATAGTCTCTTAATCTGGGCCTCTCTCTGGCAAAATTCTGTGCTGCCAAAACTCTTTCCCATTGTTCCTGCTGATGTACATTCCATCATAACACATTTATTCTGAATTTATTCTGAATACAGGTAGTCCTTGCTTAACAACCATTTGTTTAGCCACCTTCGAAATTACAACTGTGCTGAAGGAAGGGACTTATAATTAGTTCTTGTAGTTCTGGTTGTCACAGGACCCGCGTGGTCATGTGAACAAAATTTGTCCCCTCCTACATTTACGTTCTCTCCCCCCCCCCGCTGCCTTCCATAGCCCAACTGCCCTTTGTCATCTTCGCCTGCCACCCAGTTGTAGCAAGGAGTGCTATGGAAGCATCCCACAGGCCAGGGAGTGAGAGCTAGAGGAGCAGGACCTCCCTTCATGCTCCTTCAGCACAACAGCCAGGATCTCCCTTTATGAAAGAAGGACCCAACTACCCTGGCATGAAAGAAGGACCTGTCCAGTAGTGGTATGTGGAATAGCAGTTACGGCAGCAACTGGTGGGTAGGCAAACTGCTGAATGGGCAGTGAAGGAAGGAAGGTAAGTGGAGGGGGGAATTGAAGTGGAGGTAGTCCGTTCTTCCAATAATGGCTTGGATCTGGTTGTTTTTAAAATATTTGAGTCCTTTACATAGGAAGGCTTTCAGATTACTTATTGGGCGAAGAATGACATCGAAGGCTCCATGCTTAGTGCATGTGACGTGAATTAAATTGTTCTCCAACAACAGCCTGACTCATTTCAGGAGTGTTCAAACTGATGCTCCCAAAATTTTTGAAGGATGATGAGAATAAAAGATGCTCTAAAGAAAAACTGCAGAAGCTTGGGTGCTTTTAGATGGATGGCTTTTTATACTACTGATTAAATGTATTATGCAGCTATTTTTGTTTTTGTTTTGTTTTTTCTTCTTAGCAATTTCTTTTGCAGTACAAAAAACAGGAGAAAAATGTAGACAATACCAGAGAGTTGACACTGGGTTCCCCTTAAATCAGCTCAATAAGAGTATTCTTCAGAATAATTCCTTGTAATTACTAATTGTGCCGAAAGGTCCTTTGGCAACAGTAGTCAATCTATTACTGATAGAGATTTTTAAAACTCAAATTGCATTTGTATAATTTCTTCTTCAGTTGAAGATACAATATTTTAATGTTTTGTTTGAAAGTTGAGGTATAGCACATCAGCTCATTCTAGCAAATTATCAAGGAAAAGGAATTTTATACCTCCTATAAGCGTTTTAAATTCTGGATGAATTTCTAAATGGTTAGTTTAAGTAAAGGAAATCAGTTAAAGGCCAGTTTCCAGATCAGTGACTGAGAAAAGAGGTCATTTGATACATATGAATGTTGAACTAAGATAGGAAGGAGAGCAGAAAACAATAGTGTTGTATTCCCTCTGCCTTTAATTGGTTTCAGTCATTAACAATGAAAGAAAAGTTATTTATAAACCAAAGCTCACAGTCTAGAGATACTCAAAACTGAAGGGCAAAAGGAAGCAATGTTTCTAAACCATTTATTTCATTATATACAGACCTATCTGGAGCTTTTACAGATGCAGATGACAATCTGAGTTTTTAATATTTTCTAAAAGCATTGTGAGGGCTTTTTAAAGAAATAGTATAATTAAATATTAACATCCAATACATGCTTCTTTTTTAAAGTGTTCCTGCCCATAAGTATATTCTTTCCTTCATACATGCTCAAATACCCAAAGATTGAACATATTAATTAGAAAGGTCTAAGATGCACAGTTCACCTCTGAAAAGAGGAAAAAATAAGGAAAAACCAATACATCTTAAATGGCATTAGCAATATATGTTACCTCAGAAAGTTATAGAATTGAGAATGATGCAAACTGGTAAGAATTTGCTGTGAGAAACAATGAAGTTAACTTGAGTGTTTAGGATCTTGACCCTACAGGACTATAATTGGAAAGAATCTGAAATAGAGGAAACAAACTCTTCAGAAACAAACTCTTCAGATGTTGGAAACTCAAGGAGTCTTAGCAGATACGAAGCCTGCCAAGAAATCAGAATTTAGGGCTCTGGAAGTGAGAGGGAGGTTATCCAGAAGAGTAAAGAGGACAGAAACAAACCTCAGAATTTGGAAATGGGTATAAAAAGCATTTGGTATAGAGATAGACTTGATTCACATAGGCAGAGGGAGAGAAAGGAGTAGCCAAAGGAAGAGCTAGAAAAAGAAGAAGGAAAAGGAAGTAGCCAGCATAAGGAAGTAAAGGGACTAAGAGGAAAAGCTTTAAAACAAGGGACCAACCAAAAAGTATATTAATGAGTAAGAAGGAAAAGGCTTGTTCGGCAGCATCTGGCATGTGTGGGTGAATGGGAGTTGGATTGTTTAACAATGTGCTATGATTTTGAAGTGTACTGCACCTTTAAAGACAATTGCTTAAGGCAGAAATTCATTCCCAATGGGTTCCATAGCTTCTGTTGTTTACATTTTCTCTTGTAATTGTCTGCTGCATGGTTATGGATTCCGAATGCAAACAGTAAAGTGAAGCTGTTCTTGTCTGTTCTGGTGGGTTCATATTTTTCTTAAGGGACTTTTGGAGAGAAAGATGAAGTTGCCCCATTTTAGAGCTCCCACTGCTGGCAGGACTGTTGGCAGCAGGCTTGTTCAAAGTGATTTGGACAGAAAATGAAGGGATTCCGCTGAGAAATCCCCTTGAACTCAGAATTAGCTCCTATGTTAAAATAGAAACTTTAAGTGAGCAACATGTATGCTCACACCAGAGCAGGCTTTCTCTCTACAGCAGGTGTGTCAAACTGCCAGCTTGTGGGCCGGATGCATCATAGTGAAACCGCGTCCACCCCATTGCCGGCAATGGCAAAAAAGTCGCGATACATCACGACACATCACGTGACGTTGCAAGTTTGACACCCCTGCGCTACAGAGTTAGAGGTAACCTACCTGCTGCTATCTCTACTGTGCCTTTGCTGCGCTTGGGAAGAGTGGAGACAGAAACCCAGTGTTCTAAGAGTGTTATGATGGAGTGTCCATAAATAATAACAATAACAATAATAATTGTAATAATAATATAATAAATAAATAAATAAATAAAGTTGGAAGGGACATTGGAGGTCATCTAGTCCAATCCCCTGCTCAGGCAGGAAACCCTATGCCATTTTGGACAAATGGCTGTCCATTCTCTTCTTTAAAACTTCCAGTGTTGGAGCATTCACCACTTCTGGAGGCAGGTTGTTCCACTGGTTAATTGTTCTAACTGTCAGGAAGTTTCTCCTTAGTTCTAGGTTGCTTCTCTCCTTGATTAGTTTCCATCCGTTGCTTCTTGTCCTACTTTCAGGTGCTTTGGAGAATAGCTTGACTCCCTCTTCTTTGTGGCAGCCCCTGAGATATTGGAACACTGCTATCATGATCCCCGTCGTCCTTCTCTTCGTTAAACTAGACATACCCAATTCCAGGAATCGTTCGTTATATGTTTTAGTCTCCAGTCCCCTAATCATCCTTGTTGTTCTTCTCTGTATTTTTCTAGAGTCTCAACATCTTTTTTACATCGTGGTGACCAAAACTGGATGTAGTATTCCAAGTGTGGCCTTACCAAGGCATTGAAAAGTGGTATTAATATTTTACCTGATCTTGATTCTATCAATACCACATTGGGGGATGTGTGCAATGTGTGTAATATAGACCAGCTGGATAGATAGATTAGAATGTGCATGTCAGACCAGAATGAGTGTGTGGCATAATTCTGGAGCAAATACTCCAGCCAACTCTATGTTTTCTAATTCTTTATATGTCCAGTAATATGTTCTTGCATTGGTTACAGCATACAGAACTGTAATATTTTCCCCTAGATTTAAAGGGGAGATATTGTGTAACAGATGTCAATATACCAGGCAGGAGCATGTAATACTTTTCTACAATCATTCTCACCTTTACTACAAATATCTACATTTCCTTATTTATTAAAATTGCAAAATGTTTTGAAGTTTTTTTTCCAAATTGATCTTAATTATATTTTACGTTTTTAGTTTTATTCTTATTTTTGCTTCCTGAAGTGCTATTTATGAACAAAGAGGCAAAATAGAAATCCAACAAAATGATTAATAGAAAACAGAATAAAAGAAATTTATTATAATAAGAAAATAATGCATGGACAACTTCTGGTGGAGCAAAGTGTGAATAAAAGAAATATGGAGGAATTTTTGAGTACGTTGTGACAATTTAAGGAACAAGTACTTTAGCATAACCTTGTTGTTTTTTATGCGTATCCCATGCTACAGTTTTTTTACATATTGGTTTCAACAGTTTAATTGGTTCAAAAGGATATCCATTCAGGAAATTCTTTAATATCATCTAATTGAAGAATCAGTGAGGTACGAGAGAAGGAAATGATGTGTTTTCATAGATTTCTGCAGTGTTTTTTTTTGTAAAAAAAAAAAAAGGTGCCGGAATTCACATACGTTATATAACCCGCCTTGCCTACCCTACAAGGTTCCATCCAAAAAAGGTGCCGGAACTCTGTTCTGGGCTTCTGTGACAAAAAAAGCCCTGGATTTCTGAAATCTAAACTATTTCAAACTATACTTCAGGTTACATATAAAAATCAACAAAGCAGCAACAGAATGAGAGCAGATGAAGGTATGTTTACTGTATGTAAGTCACTTCATCCAACTATAATGTAACATTATAATTAACTCCCCTGGAAAAAGAACATCTTATTTGTAATTTAACTGGTCACATTTTCCTCCAAAAGATCTCTCATAACAACATAGTTAAACAATAGTAACATTTTCTGTAAATGTGGAACTGGAAATTAAGAGCTGGTAAATATAGTGGTAAGCTATGGGCCTAATAGTAGTCAACGGCTCAGCGGATGTCCTTATTAACATGTCATTTTGACAGAACAACACTGAACAATTTAACTTCTGGCAAGCATACCAATTAATTAAGCTGACTCTGTTTTAATTACACTTGTGCCACCCAAATTGTTTCTCTGCCACATCGTTGAAGAATGCTTCTGTGTATAAAGCTCACTGCAAAAATATTGGAACAGGTTGAATTCAATATTTCTTCTTCAGTCAACAAGAGAATAACACATTTGAAAATTTGGGATTGGTTTATAATGAATTCATTAAACAATTCAGCTGCAAATTCCTGACCTTGAACAGTGTTCAGAATAAATTCCAAATTCCAAAATAAATTCCTTTCTCCCACTTTCCCACCAACCTCTGCAACTGGGATGTCCAGATTTGGGAAATCATGACCCCAGAAATCCCCAAAGGGAGAAGTAAAATGGGATGGTGTTAGGCTGATGATCCCCAAAAGACAGTTTGTTGTGGTGGATAAGATGCTGGAGTAGAAATCAGGAGATCATGAATTCAAGGCCTCCTTTGAAAATGAAGATGAAAACTGACTTGATGACTTTCAGCCTCATTCAGAAAAAAGGATGTGGGAATGCTAGGTATGGACACCATCTTGATTTGAAGTTGGAATAAAAATCTAATACGTTTGTTAGCTCCTGGGAGCCCTATGTGGCACCCATCGTATAACTGAATGCATCAGTTTCTCCCAGGCATGATTTTGAAATGTAATTAACAATTATATAAAATTATATTAAACATTTTCTGCTTTTCCTTAAAGCTATTCCAGCATATCAACGCAAACAACCACAAGCCATATTTCAATGGAATTTCTTTGGAAGTATATGTATAAAGAAAAACATCATGTTAGATTGGATCAAATGATGCTAGTTGCCTGCAATTAAGAGCAATTTTTAGAATAAGAAAAACTCTAAAGACAGATAACATGAAAATCCCTTGTTAGTACCTGTCTAGAAAAATAAAAAAAATAAAATACCAGACAATATATCATGTTGATTCTCAATCTCTTTTCATTCAGCTTCAGATCTTTTTTCTTCAAAGCAAATCCCGACAACAGATTTCAGACCTTTAGATCTGTCTATTGTTCCTTGTTATGAGCATGTCTCTGAGAAATATGCATCTCAGTAAATTGCAATATTTTACAAAGACGCTTGAATACTTTCAAGATATTTTACAAGCTGTTACTTTATTTTATACACAAGACATTTATTACACAAAATTGTTGCAAATCTGCCTTTCTCATTCACATGCACACCAAGGAATTTTCTGGGAAATGCTTCAGCTCAGATCGTTTTTTTCTAACACAGAAAGACTTGATAAATGTTGATTTATAGTTTCTCAAAGAACCGATTTTAAAGCGTTTTCAAATGTTTGGAAGAGGTCTATCTTTCTATTCCAGCCTCTAGTGACAGAGAAAAGGTCTTCTCTAGACTATTCTTGAGTGAGGGAGTGTATAAAATGAGGTCAACCTATCTCTAGATTTATTTGGGAGTTAGAAAGAAAAATTCTTTTTTGTATGACACAAAGTAAGTTGTAATTATTTGAATTATGGAAAGATTTTCCATAATCTGATTCATTCCACTTTCTTCTTACTTTAAAGTATCTTACTAGGAAAATCATTACCCACAATTTTATGCATACACACTTATATATATGCACACACACACACACACAGAGACATACACACACATGGGGGGGGGGTAACCAACAGAGAGGTGCTGAATGATATAAAACCAGATGCATCATTAGAAGCCAAAATCACAAGACTACATCTGATTTTCTTTGACCATGTCATCCGCAGTGGTGGGATTTGACCTAGGGTTAGCGATAACACTAACCATCCTAAATAATCCTGAACAAAATATCCATTAGCAGGAAAAGAGTATATTGAACTAATTTCGGGGGGGGGGGTGTCAGAATTAAATAAGAGATGGTCAATTCTGGTAGATATGGCAGCTGAGTAAGGCTTCTCCTGCTATCACCTAATGCAGGAGTGGACAATTAATATTCCCATGGAGCCACATGTAAAACTGGGACTGTTGTGGAGGGCTGAACTACTAGGCTGAACTTAATTCTACTTAATATTCTGCTGCTCTTCTGCTGTGGCTGCCATGCTCCTGTTTGTGTGCTAGCTCCTGGCTATGCTCCGCCCACTCATCAAGAAGGCCACACTTTGACCAAGGCAGCAGTTGGTGGCCAAACCTGGGTCCCCTCATTTAACAACCACTGCCATGCCTCCTCCAGCTGCTACAGGTGAGGGGGGCAAGCATTGCATAGGCGCAAAAAAGTGCTTTCTCTCCTCACTCTCTAGCAGCCACCAGCCAACTAAAGGAATGCACAGTGACTGCAGAGCCAGATCCATCCCAGCTTCTTCCCCCACCTCCTGTGATGTACTTATTTACATTTGATTTGGAATTTCCAATTGATCTTGTGCGTGTGGGACAGGGACAGCCAAAGGGCCAGATATGGCTTAGGGCAGTGTTTCCCAAACTTGACAATTTTAAGGCATGTGGACTTCAACTCCCAGAATTCCACAGCCAGCATTGCTGGCTGTGGAATTCTGGGAGTTGAAGTCCACATGCCTTAAAATTGTCAAGTTTGGGAAACACTGGCTTAGGGGTTGTGAAATGTCCAGGTTTGACCTAATGTTATCCTCTCCTAAGAAATGGAGAAATCATGTATTACAACTATAGCTAGAAAAAATCTGACTCATTTCTGTTCTTCTCATTTTTCCTCCACTAAATTACTCACTAATTAAGGGGCTCCATTTCAGTGCATTTGAGTTTAAAATCCAAGCAGAAATGCACAGATTTTAAGCTACGCTTTCATTGGAAACTACTATATATACACACCACAACATTTAGTAATCATACAATCATTCGTTTGTGACTGTTTCAAGCATTTTGTCAAATAATATAAATTGTTGATGCTATTAAGGACAGCAGACAATTTTTAGACACAAAGAAAGCATATGAGAATGATACAAAACAGAATGGTAAGTTCTGTGCCAAGAAAAATAAGAGGAAGCATTTATATGTTTTTTGCTTATAAAATGGATATAACTATTATTTTCCTAATACTTTTTCCATTGATCTATTCAGAATTCTGCCTGGTCATTTTGCTGTCTGCTATGATCTATAATAAGTTAAAATCATGATATATGTTAACTTTGCCATCACATTGTGCAGGTAAGGAAAAATGCATGTCTTGAGAAAAAAATGAGCTGACATCTGTTATAATATTTTCTTTCTGGAGGTACCAGGGAACTGTGTGAGTAGTATACTTCAATGAATTGTAAAAGGATCCGTGAGAAGCCACAGAGTGGGGGGATACATAATTTCTCCCATGATGCAACAAACAAGATTGTTCAGTCTGAAGCTAAACTAAAACTAAATCTCAGCCATATAGAATTATGACAACTGTGGAGTTTTACCCTAGATCAGGGGTGTCAAACTGGCAGCCTGCGGGCTGGATGCGTCATGCCGAAACCGTGCCCACCCCATTGTTGACAATGGAAAAAAAGTCGCTTCATGTGACATTGTGAGTTTGACACCCCTGGCCTAGATGAATAAAAAGCTTATTATTTAGAGATTTATTTATTTATGAGACTTTTATACTGCAATTGCCTCAGATATCTGGATAGGGGTGATGTTGGAGGTAAATGTAGCTGATTCATTCATTTTTAAATTACTTTGGCCACAGGGCAATTCAGATTCAAAGTCCAGGCTCACTGGTTATTTTAATTTAATTTGATGCCTACATATCTCTAAGCTAGTCCTTTTTTCCAGCTAACAAGGCAGATTTATTTATTGGTCAATCAAGAGAATTAAAAGTAAAAAAAAGATATGTAAAAAGAAATAGCTCAAAAACAGTTATAAAATTAATTCATAAACCAATAATAAAATAACCTTTTAAACAATTTAAAAGGTTTAAATGAGGAGATACAACTTCATTCCCCCCCCCCCCGAAAGCAGAGAGAGGGGACAGATCACAGTTGTTGAGGCCAGTTGTCCCTTCTCATATATCTGAGAAATGGCCTCCTCTGGTAGGATTCTATTCAGAAAATTCTTTCTTGCAATTATTAAAGTACTGACAGATTCATAATGAAATGAGGTGAATCTGAAGTGTCAGACTACAAGGGCTGGGCTGCAAAAATCCATTTCACCACTGTATGATCTTGGAATTCTATAATTATTTCCTTTTTTCTGCCAAATTATTTTATCTCTAAATATGGAGTCATAATACAACTTTGCAGGAAACCACACAAATTGACCTTTGATTGGGATGAGGTAATGTGTCCTTGAAGCATGCATCTCCAGACCTTAATTCCAGTGTTTTTTCAATCTGTTAGATGCTATACCTGTTTCATAAAAGTTTACAAAGAAGTAAGAAATAGGAATGAGTAAATGCATTTCCTCCTAATCCTACTGCTTTCTCTAACTCTTTGGATTCATAGTGGTCAAGCTGTTAATGAATTTGCTACACTCAAGACTGAGAGTGACTTCACTATAGGTACGGTATACTGGTCCTGATGCCTTCTAGCTATTAACAATTTTACTAACCTCATTTCTTCTTACTACTGATTCTGTGCCTCTTAAAAACTGACGTGCATGCTCTCCTTTCACAAACAAATCCCTGTCAGAAGTTGTTTTGTATATAGCTGCACTGCCCAGTATTCAGAAGCCAAGCTGCAGAAAGATTTGTCAAGCAAAGTGGCAGCAATATTCAGTAGTTGCAGTGAGCCATAGGTCCAGCAGATGGCAATTATAGACTCTCCGTGTGAATTCCATTTATCTCAAATTTCCCAAGCCATGCAGCAAAATAGAAAGAATATATTTGGTATGCTTTTTATGATATTTTTTTTTTCTATTTGGCTAGATTAAATAGCCAAAGGGTAAAGGAAATAACATGTGAGCTTAGATGCTTCAAGTTTCAATATTTTTAAGTAATGATGAGAGCCACTTTTGGTGTAGCTTTGGTGTGGGCTAGAGACCATGAGGCTGCAAGTTCTAATCTTACTTTAGGCACAGTCAGCTGGGTAACCTTGGGCCAGTCACCCACTATCAGCCCTAAGAAGCAAGCAAGAACAATCACTTCTGAAATCTTGTTAAGAAAACTGCAAGGACTAATCCAGGCAATCACCAGGAGTCAACACTGACTTGAAGGCGCACATGCGCGCACACCCACACCCACATACACAAAAGGTAGTGATAAGCTAGTGATAATAATATTTAGAATACAATCCTTTTTACAGTGATATATAAAGATACAAAGTCGTACTGAATTATCAGTGGTGTCTATGCTCACTTTATCGAAAGAAAGCTGCACAAGACTGCAACTCTGGCCGCAGTTTTAAGTTTTTTAATACTTGCTGACTTTTTGTTTTTAACAGCATGCTCCAGAAATAACAATACTTACATAGGATTCACGGATGTGGAAAGATACTACATATAGAAAACTGTAATTAAATGCAGGACAATTCCACCCTCACCATTACTAATGTGCCTATTTGTAGAGAAATTCCACTCCATGAATTCCAGACTCTGAAAGACTTAACCTTCCTGACCTGTCAATCAGGATAATAAGCAGTCAGCTGAAGTCCAGGAAAGGCTGAATAATCAATTCCTCCACAGGTAGACCTTTGTAAGAGGCTGAGGTAGTCTCCATTTTGTGTTTGTCTTTTGGTATTTGTATTTTCTTCTCCCAGGCTTGTTGAAAGCAAGTAAGGGATTGGCCTCCTTCCCCCAGCTGGCAGCAATAGGCCTGGATTTAATAAGCAGGAGAGCAAGCTAGTTGTACTACAGATTTGTTTTTTGTTTCTGAATTGAGATTTGGGTTGTATGAATATGCTGTGATGGGTGGATGTGTCAACAGATCTAACCATCCAGCTAGTCCTTGAGCTAATAATGATTGGGGACAACATCTTCAGAAAGCAATTATTCATTTTGTCTTCCTTTTCTTTTTAACTTTTTTTTCCAGGTCAGGGTGGATGGATGGATGGATGACTTAGAATTATTTAAGAACTGGTGGTACTAAGGAGAACTGCCCTATAGCGCAAAAGCTTCCCACCAAGCCAGGGTACCTGAAAGAAGCTGACCAAAGAGAGACAGAAGGGAAAATAAGTACAGCAAGCCTAATCACCTCTTGCTGTGAGTTGTTGCATGGGTGGAGCAGGGCTAGTGGGAGGAAGGTTTGGCAGCTCCTGTTGTGAAACAGCAGAGGCCCAGGTCAACATCTATCCCATTAGAACACACAAAGGTATTGAGAGGACTGCATGTTAATAAAGTGGGAGGGGGGGGGGAGAGAGAGACAAGAAGACCAAGAATTGGCTTCTTCCTGTAGTTCCTTCTGCATACTAGCACAAATTACCAGAGTGGTAAGTACTGCCTGCAGATAGTCTTCAACTTATGAACAGAATTTTTGTTGCTAAGCAAAGCGTTTGGTAAGCGAGTCATGCCTGATTTTATAACTTTTTGCCATAGCTGTTAAGCAAATCACCGCAGTCATTAAGTGAATCGTGCAGTTGCTAAGCAAATTCAGTTTCCCCCATTGACTGCTTGTTGGAAGCCACTGGGTTGGTTGCAAATGATGATCACATGACCCCGGGAGGCTGTGACTGTCATAAATGCATGCCGATTTCCAAATGCTCGAATTTTGATCACGTGACCATAGGGATGCTGTGACAGTTGTTAATGGGAGAACTGGATGTAAGTCGCATTTTCAATCTCGTAACTTTGAATGGTTGCTAAACAAATGGTTGAAAGTTGAGGACTACCTGTAATAGGTTCCTGTCATCCTTTCCTTGCAACATCTAGTCTGGATGATGCTACATTGTAGATCTTCATCCTCATCAATAGCTAAATGGTAGAGCACACTCTTTGTGTTCAGAAGACTCCAGAAGTCACAGGAAGCTGCCTTTTATCACATGGAGCTAGCTATTGCTTCATTTGGTTTGGTACAGTCTACACTGAAACAACATTGTCCACAGTTTCAAATTGGAATTCTTTTCAATTCTGTGTTGAGAATGATCCTGGGACTTTCTCCATGCAAAACCTGAGTTCGGCCTTCAAGTTAAAACTCTTCCTTGTAACTACATAAGTCTTGTATGCAGTGTTTTTGTAAAAAAAAAAAAAAAAGAAAAGAAAAGGTACCAGAACTCACACATGTTATGCCACCCGCCTTGCCTACCCTCCAAGGTTCCATCCCAAAAAGGTGCCGGAACTCTGTTCTGGGCGTTCTATGACAAAAAAAGCCCTGCTTGTATGTATCCTATCTAAACCGTCCAATGCCACAGCCAGTCTGTACACATAGACATTACTGAGCTAATGAAGAAATGCTTTGATTCTATATAAAGCAGTTTCCTGGGTAACCAAATAAGAAATCACTGCAGGGGAAGACCTTCTACTAAATAACACAAAGTTTTGGATAACAAATCCCTATAGTGGCATTCTTAACTATATTCCTGGTTTAGAATGTTATTAATTCTGATCTTGACGTGCCTAAACAACAGGGTTCAAAATATGCAGTAAAACATCTTGTTGCTGAGGCAGACAAATGTTTATTGTGAGTGAATTTTTCACTATTTGGATTGTGAATCAATGTAGTTTATTGCAAGGAGACAGGAAAAGGGAGGACAAATGATTAATGACCATTATCTAGTTTCTAATTAGTCTCCCTCTCTGATCTGTAGAAATTAAAAGTACAGGATATTGTACCATTTAATTTAGAAGAGCCACAAAATGGGAGCACTGTAAAACAGAAGAATTCTGTGTGTCTGTGTGTGCGCGCATGTGTCTACACACATACACACACACACATACACACCTCCTTTCAGAAGCTCAAGGGAGAATACATGTGCAGGTAATCTTAAGTGTTAGCAAAAAAAGTGTGTTTTTTATATATATCTTTCTCTGCAGATATGTTACACCTTTTGTATAGAGGTGATTAAAAATGTGAGAGGAGATATCGGCAAATATCTATTCTAACTATTTCTAGAGAGGATTCAAAGTGAGACACAATTTCCATAATAATGGTAATAAAATGTTACCTAGTGGCCATAAGGATGAAGATGAGGGTGTTTAAAACAGATTTTCAATTCCAGGGTTTTCCAAACTCTGAAAAAACAGGGCTCTAAACTTCATAACCTGCTGTGCAGACAAAAAGTAGAAGGATGAAAAGTGAAGAGTATGAAGCTGGTAGGTGCTTATAATTGCTAAAGGTTTTTTTAGTTATAATGGTCCCTTAACTTATACTGCAATCACTTCATGAGGGAGAATGGAATAGAATAGAATAGAATAGAATAGAATAGAATAGAATAGAATAGAATAGAATAGAATAGATGGAAGGGACCTTCGAGGTCTTCTAGTCCAACCCCTTGCTCAGGCAAGAAACCCTATACCATTTCAGACAAATGGTTGTCCAATCTCTTTTTAAAAACTTCCAGTGTTGGAGTATCCACAACTTCTGGAGGCAAATTGTTCCACTGGTTAATTGTTCTAACTGTCAGGAAATTTCTCCTTAGTTCTAGGTTGCTTCTCTCCTTGATTAGTTTCCATCCATTACTTCTTGTCCTGCCTTCAGGCGCTTTGGAGAATAGCTTGACTCTCTCTTCTTTGTGGCAACCCCTGAGATGTTGATACACTGCTATCATGTCACCCCTCATCCTTCTCTTCATTAAACTACTAGACATACCTAATTCCAGCAACCGTTTTTTATTGGCTTTAGCCTCCAGTCCCAATCATTTTTGTTGCTCTTCTCTGTACTCTTTCTAGAGTGTCAACATGTTTGTTTACATCGTGATAACCAAAACTGGATGCAGTATTCCAAGTGTGGCCTTACTAAGCCATTATAAAGTAGTAGGATGAGAGGCAGCAAGATGAAGAGGGCAAGATAATATTGTGGTGTGTGTCTTAGGTTAGTGGCCACTGGCATTGTTTATGACTGAAAACTGTCATGGGTAGATCATTGTGTGAGGTAATGTCACCTATATCTCCAGGGGCTTAAAATTCAGAAGCTGGTATTTACAGCTTCCTTTCAGGGCTTGTAGGAGAAGACAAGTTTTTGGCAGAGAGAAGGGGAGAAAAAGAGGAGCAATGATAAGTTGGTGAGGTGTTTGTGTGCTGTTGTGTGAGATTTGTGGAAGTGTTTTCCTGCTCTGGCTGAGTGTGTTTTTCCTGTTTTTCTGTGAGTATATGGTCTGGTTGCTTGAGAGTGGCCACTGTCTTGTAGAAGCTAGGAGAGGAAATCAGAAGCCCCAAAAGAAAGAGATGCCAACCCAGTTCTACAGCTTATATTTAAGACCAGACTAGAAGCTATTCTGGAGTTTCAAGGTTCTTGTGAAATTGTATGTTAAATCTGTTGATTATGTGCCTGCATCCTGGGCAGGACTGAGTGATGTAGGAGAGTTGAAGGAGACAATGATCAGAGCTGCAGAACCTGGGCCATAAAGGCTGTTTAGTTTAGGCTTGTGCTTCCTTGAGGAGTAGACTCACAGGCAGCATAGGTGGATTTGTGTGAAAGTTTCATGACAGAACAACCCAGGTAAGACCTGATCCACTTCAAGCCACATGGCCAGAGGAGACCTTCACAGTGACCTGATTGTTTTGTGGAATGCTGCTTTCTGCCAAAACATCATCCCAACTACATCAGTCACAAATCTAAGTGCATGTCCCAATTTTAAGAAAGGGTGAAAGGTGCTGGGGAAAGAGTTGGTACACTGAAGTTCATTAGGAAAGATTAAAAGTTCCTAAAAAGAGCGAAGGATACTCTCCAAGATGAGTAAAAAAGGAAAAGAATGATACACAGCAAGTGGAGGCAGAAGAATGGAAGCATGTCATCATTAGCCACAGGAGGATCAGGAGGCAATCAAGGACTTAGCAACCATATCCACACTCTGACTCGTGAAACCATTTCACCCTTACCTGAGCTACAGTCACCAATTAAAACCTCAGAGATCCTTACCATCCAGCAAAATCAGGAGTCATCTTGAAGAAGAAAAGACAAATGGTGGTGATAGGTGATTCACTGCTCAGGGGTACTGTAACTGCTGCATATAGAGCTGACAAGTCGTGTGAAGTTTGCTGTCTTCCAGGTGATCAAATTCAGGATATAACTGACAAGCTAACAAGACTCTTCAGTCCAGCTGATGATTATCCATTCCTGATGATGTATGTGGGGACTAGTGACACTGCAAGAAGAGACCTTGAAGAAATCTACAAAGGCTATGAAAACCAAGGCAGGACGGTAAAGACTTCAATATTAGACTTCAGAAGAGTAGTAGACTTTGATGCACTCAAAAGGAAAGTCAGAATGTTCCCGTGGCTTAATAGCCTAAAGGAGAGAAATGTCCAAGAAGGCAAAACAAGATACTGCAGGCTCAGAACCAAACAATTCTAGAAGACCAACGGGAAGCAACTAACAAGTCCAAATTACATATACACAGAACATAATAAGTTGCTTTTTAAAAAAAGGAAATATACAAGAAATGGAAAGAAAGGAATATATTCAAAGAAGAATACAAGGCAATTTGCAAAATCGGCAGCTCTAGCATAAGAAGAGCTAAAATCCAGTACAAAGTTAAAGTAGCAGGGGATGCTAAAAACAATAAAAAAGGCATATTAGAAGCAAAAAGGAAGGCAAGGAGATGTAGGTCTTCTGCAGAGAAAGAATGGTGAAATGGCTGAGGAGCATGATCAGAAGATAACTCAACTCCTATTTTGCATCTATTTTCATCCAGTAGGTGATGAAGCTGACATGGTGTCACTGGTTGGGTGGGGGTGGGAAGTGAACTGAAGCTCAGGATAAGCAAAGAGTAAGTGAAGGAATTTCTAGGTAATGTAAATGAATTTAAATTTCCAGAGTCAGATTAATTATACCCTAGGGAACTGAAGGAACTAGCAGTGGTAATTGTGGAACGACTCTCTATAATCCTTGAGAAGTTGTAGAGAAGAGGTGAGGTCCCAGAAGATTAGAGAAGAGCTAATATTGATCTTATTTTGAGAAAGGAATAAGCAGGACCTGGGAAATTACAGGCTAGTAAGCCTGATATTACTATGGGCCAAGATCCTTATGTAGAATGTCAAAACAGCATGCCTGTGAGCACTTAGATAGGAATTCATTAATTAACAAGAGCCAACATAGATTTGTGCTGAAACAGTGTTGTCAGACCAACTTCATCTCTTTTGACAGTTACTAGCCTGACTGATTGGAGAAATACCATGGAGATAGTGTATTTTGACTTTGGAACGCTTTTGACAAATTCTCTCATAGCATCCTTATTAACAAAATGGTCAAACATGAGTTTGTCAATTCAGCTGTTACATGGATCTACAGTTAGCCTAAGGATTGTATTCAAAAGGTTGTCATAATGGCAATAAATCTACTTTGAGAGGTATCTCAAGTGAAGTGCCACAGGGCTCTCTGTCCCAGGCCAGCTGCTGTTCAATGTTTTTATAAGTGATATGGATGAAGGAATTGAGGAAATGCTTACCAAATAAGTAGATAATGTAAAGCTAAGAGGGGTAGCTAATTCTTGGGAAGAGAAAAAAAATACCAAAAACTTAGGCTAGAACAGCAGGAGGAAACAAATTTGAAAGAAATGAAATGAAATCTGTTAGAGGGAAATGTAACATCATCATCTAGATAGGAAATCTGAAAGAAACAATTACAAGATGGGCGAAATCTGTTCCAAAAGAAGCACATGTGAGAAGGACTGGGATGTAACTAGAGAAGCATAAGTTCTACATGTCGAGAGAATGCAAGGGGGCTGCAGTAAAGGCTAACAACATTCTGAAAAGTATAAAGAGAGCATAGAGTCCAGATTGTGAAACGTGACTATTGTGCTCTTGTCTTCCTTGATCATTTTGGAGTATTGTGTTCAGTTCAGTATTGTGTACATTCCAGTTTTAAAAAGATAAACCGGAACAAGGCCAGAGAAAATGTACCTATCTGTTGAATGATTGGAAGCCAAGAAACCAACAAAGAACAATTAAAGGGTATGTTTAGCTTACAGAAGAGAAGGTTGAGGGGGGACATGATACAGTATCTGCCTTCAATTATTTGAAGAACTGTCACATTGTAGAGGGTTTGGACCAGGTTATCGCGTAGAATGGTTTCTTCCCCTTTACTGGAGGTTTTCCAACAGAGGCTGGATAGTCATCTATGGAGGATGGGAGTGAACACTGCAGTGTGAAAGATTGGCCTTGAGGACCTCTTAGGTCTCTTCCAACTCTATGATTCCACAAGTGGGCCAGAGAGGCTACTAACAAAATTGCTGTGAATTATTAAAATTCCAGTTACTTCCTTCCCCCTCCTTTTTTTTGGATCAAATGTTTTGCTTTTCCATAAAAGACATCATACTTCAGCAACCTGGCTGTGCTCCAGATGAACTGTACTACTATACTACAACTTCTATCACCCAAGCAAATGGAACTGTTACCTGTCATGGGGAAGTGGGACTTATGGGGTTGCATACTGGCTCTCAGGGGAGCAAATCTTAGGGGGGAAGCCTGCCTGAATAATCCTCATAGCTGTGCAAAATGCATGCAATGCAAAAGAGACCTTACTTTTCTTCCTGTCAGTTGGAAACACAATTTCTGTAACTCCTGTCTCATGTTTATGTATGCTGTGCTGGGAACGTGAGTTTTCTTTCCAATTACTCTTTTTTTTTTCTCCCCATCACTCCTTTCCCTTTGTTTTGAAAAAGTGAAGCAGTCTTTGACATTTTCCAGACCGGCTGGCACTGCTGCACATACAGGCCAAGGGCTCCCTCTTCACCGCCTTCATTTGCAAACCCTTGATTAATTCAGTGTCACTCCTTGGTTTTGATTGCCTTGTTTCTTCATCTGGGGTCTGCCAACAGGTTGCTTGCTGCAATAAATGACTCTGTCCACCCTCCATCTCCTACCATTCCTTGGCTTTTGCTTGCTTTTTCTGTGGTATGAAAGGATAAGAAAGATAGAGGGGAGGGAAGCAGACCCAAAACAGCACCAGCAGTTCAGAAGTTAATATCTACTTGAAAGAGCAGCATATTTGGGGGGATTTTCCTCCCTCCCCTGACAGAAGTTATCTGCAGGCTGGGGAAGTGAATCAGTGAATCATAAAAGAGTCAGCAACGGAGTTGCCTTCCTTCACCTTTCCTGTTTTTCAGGTTTGCACTTCTTTTCAAAGTGGAACCTCTTTGACAAAACTTCTTGGAAATGTAAAAAGCAGCTTCTCTTTATTTCTATATAACTGACTGAACTGCAGCCCACTGGGGGAGGTTTTTTGAACTTACAAATGTTGCTGTCTCACAGGAATGTTCCTTTGGAGACTCACTTTGTCGACCAGCATAAAATTTGATTTGCCAAAGATACATTTCAGGTTTTAGTAAATTATCTTACATGAAGAGTCAACTTGCTGGAAGCCATCAACCACCAGGGATCATTTAATAAACAATGTCTGCCTCCAGCAGACAAAATTCTGCCCTTAGACCAGACAGTAGCCTTATGCAATTACAACCTACTGCAGTATTGTTGCCCTGTGTGCTCCATGAAGATCCCTCTGTGGCCCTCAGAATAGATAGAGGCAAAACAATTGGTTTTGAGGACATTTTCATGAGTGGGGAGAGGATAGTAGTGATTTTTTAAAGCCATATAGTGGTTTAAAGCATTCTTTTTCCCCTGCCCTTGCAATGTATCTTGGCCCCAGCCACTTGCTTTTGAAGCACACCCATTGATATGCCTGATCATATCTAGGACAGTTTTCCAGACTTGGACACCTGGACAAATCTCCAGCTTTCTTTCATGGGTAGAATTGCCGTAATTAAAATGAACATATTACCTAAAATATTATTTCTATTTCAATGTATACCAATTAGATTAGAAAAAGAATTCTTTCAAAATTTCAACCAAACCATACTTAAATTCATTTGGCAAGGGAAAAAACCAAGGATTAAATTAAAATTATTACAGGATGTTAAGGAAAGGGGGGGGGGTGTCTCAGCCTCCCCGATCTGGAAAAATTCTATCCATCTACAATTCTACTGTAGGTGTGGGATTGGATTTGACTGGAAAATCGGAGATTATTAAAACTGGAAGGTCATGACATGCAGATGGGATGGCATGCCATGTTATGGGATGAGAAGCATAAAGTTCACCAGTACTTCCGAAGGCACTACATCAGACAGGCATTAATAGATGTATGGATCAAAATTCGACGACAGAACTACAGGCAGGTCCCTAATTGGATCTCAACATTAGAAATGTACATACATCCAAGGTTTATTCAGTTGGGGAAAGTAATAACCTATAAAAACATATTAGACGATATCTAGGACAGTTTTCAAGCCAAAAGAGATTGAACAGAATAACACGAATTGGAAGGGACCTTGGAGGTTTTCCCTGCTCAGGCAGGAAACCCTATAGCATTTCAGACAAATGATTGTCCAATCTCTTCTTAAAAACCTCCAGTGTTGGAGCACCCACAACTTCTGGAGGCAAGTTGTTCCACTGGTTAATTGTTCTAACTATCAGGAAATTAATTCTTAGTTCTAGGTTGGTTCTAGTCTGGTGCATCTTCCAGTCTTGTCTAGTCTACCTTGGAAGGGCAACTGTTTTGAAAGGCTTTTCTTAAAAATTGCTAATGCCAAAGTCATAATAATTATACTGTATGGAGAAAAGGTCTCCTTTACTCCTGTGCTTACAATAAAATGCTTCTGCCACCAAGTTTATTTTGAGATGCAGACATTGTGGTGTGTAATTATGTTTTGCCAATATGAATGGCCTTTTTGATTATCTTCTAAATGTTTCATTGCAGGATATGTAATAGTATGGCTGTAATTGATTTTCATAACATAGTGCATGCTCTTCCTTAATAACATAGTCCCAAATCAATAGTTCCGGATTTATCAAACTTTTTAAAGATGGTTGAAAAATAAAGAATATAACTATTGTATACTTTGTTCGCGTGCGAATGATGAAGACACATGGCGATGCTGAACAAACACTTTATGCTCCTTCTACAACAACCAAGCAAAAGTAAAAGGCACGCAGGCCTTTTTATATGGCTAGAAGCCCGGACAGTGTCAACCAATAGGAACAGAGCATTTTCGCACTTTGCGCATGCGCACAAGGCCGGCGCCGCTCTGTCTGATCCCGGGCAGCTTTTGGAATGCCCGGGACCAATGCAACATCCCGAGCCTGCTTTTGCAGGCTCAGGACACAACAATAACCACATTTTGAAGAGGTGAAATGCACTAGGTTACCTTTTTTAAGAAAATAAAAATCTTCATTTGTTTTAACAATGGGGTAATTAATTATTGTTTCTCATTAAAGTAATCTCTTTTCTATTCAGCCATAGAAAAAAGAACAAGAGCACATTAAATAAAAGGGAACCGCTGATTGGCTAAATATCTCTAGATTTGTTCTTTATAATGATAAAGATTAAAAAGCCATCATAAAGGCATTATCATATTAAATTACCTTATTGAAAGCAATTAATTTGAATTCATGCATTATAATAGCTTCAGGTCAAAAATGATTTGATTACTTAACCGTTCGTTAAAAATTGCCATTTTACATATTGCCATTTTTATTCAGAATTCATTTTGGATGCTGGCTGGATAAATTTATGGCATCTGTATAAGTTGAGGCTTGTCTTTCCCCAAAGGATCTGCCCAACTAACCAAGACAGCCTGGAGCAATGCAGCAGTTACTGGTTTGAACTACTACTTGCTGCCACCAACTTCCTTTCCTTCCCTCAGTCATGGCTGCAAAAGCAAAGCAAAAAGGAGAATGACATCTCCTTTTGCATCACTGATAGACTCTCTCAACTGTCTTCATAAAAAAATGTTCTAAATTAAATGCAATGGATAAGGATTGTAAAACAGTTAGCTTCTATTTGTCTGGCTTAAGTAATTACTGAATGCAATTTGCTAAAGTATTAAGGAGCAATATAAGTGTTCTCATTTAGCTGTGGCCCTCGCTAGTCAGCTGATGAATTCCCTCATGGAACCAGTTCTAAAAGATAGGCAAATCCTTCACAAAAGCTTCCCTCCTGATCAGGAAATTATAATTTCCTGTAATTGCAGCATTCAAAGTCATACCTGATAAATGTAAAGGGAGAATCTGAGCAGGCATTAGACACAGTGTTCTTTGAAACATGTATGGCCTGGGATTAATTTAAGAGCTACCTGATAACAAGTATATTATTTTCATGATTGTAGGTAATCTCTTGTACAACTCACAGCTTCTCAGTGTCTTTAAGTACAGTTTTGACTAGAATACAGCATGGTTTATTTCCAAGGGATCAGCAGACATATAGGCCTACATAGTCTGCATTCAGTGGAAAGAATAGCCTTTCACTATCTTCCATCACTTTTATTGCAAACCACCCTGGTTGCCTACTCATTCCATTCCTGGAGCCTACCTGCTTATTTTTTTTTTTTCAGGAGGGGTAGCTGCTGAGTGCAGGGGTCTTACAGACTTTACACAAATTCAGGGCAATAAATCACTGGTCTCCAGACACTTAAATCCTTATTCAGCACTTGACCAAAATCTTTCAAATGCTAACTCAGTTACAAATTCGCACAGATCTTAAATGAAGCCTTAAACCCACCAGTTAATTTTCCACAGCAAACAAAAGATTCACAGCCTTTATGTATCTATGTTCCAAAATTAAACTAGCTTTTTCCTCTAGCCTTTCTCAGTTAATGGCTAAATTCTTAATGATTTTGAGAAGCACCTGAGATATGTTTATATAACTGTTCTTTCAAACTGCTAGATTTCATCTCATTATTTTCAAATGCAATAGGTTTGTGTCTAAATATAATATATACTACAAATCACAGTAAATCTCATCTGGGAGATCCCAGGGTAGATAATTAAATGTGGGAAAGCAATGAAATTGCTTTGTTTTAAACCAAATTGTCCTTTAGACAATAAAGCAAAACCAGGTCTCAGTTATTGTTCTTCATAGCCACCAGGAAGCATTTTATTTAGGAACTTTACCATTGTACCATAGTGGTAAAGCTTGTTTCTTTCCCTCTTTTTCATAGCACCAACACCTTTCTAAAGCTTTTCTAACCTAATTAAGTTCCTGCCTCCCCCAGGGTAGATACTTGCCTGAAATAACATTGCAGCATTGCAATAAGACACATGAAGGGCAAGACATTTATTAGGAGTTGCTGTTTTCAACCTTGCCAAAATAAATAAAGCAGCTCAGTCATCATTTTTAAGAAGTCAGCAGAATTTGTGCATCAGCTTATGGAGGATGGAAGACAACCAAAGAAAGAAAGATAGACAATATCTATTAACGCATTTTTCAGCACTTTCATGTTTCTCCATCTGCAGCCAGAGAGAGAGAGAGAGTTTGTATGTGAGTGAACACATGCCTCCAAGAACAATTGAAAAAAAGCAATAAAATATTTGGAAATCATTAATGCTCTTTGGGAGAAGCCAGTGTGGGAATAAAGTGGAAGACTCAGGTTGAGTAAGTTAAGAAAAAGTTGCAGTGTGGCATAAGAAGATACTTTAAAATTAAACCTGCCAACAAGGAATTTTAACCATTTATACTAAATGATGAACCCAAAGCAACATGAATTCACAAGGAACAGCCTTACTTTTCTAGAAAAACAGGGATGGCTGGGCTCCACTCAAAAGCAAATTAAAGAGAAAACAGATGACTAACAGCTTGTGTTAAAAGGTAAAGGCAATTAGGAAAGTCAACCCTGCTGGAGTTCTATCTGACTCAATGGGGGCACAAGAGAAATGACCTCTTTGTACTTTTAAGAAGATAAGCTGCTAGAAATGGTGTACTCAATGAGAAATACTCAGTTTACAAGGCACTTGTTTCAAAAGTCATTTTACTATGAACAGTTAAGCCGGCTGGCTAATGTCTCTAATGGCTAAAGGCTGAAAAAAAGGCCCGCTAGTCATTCTTTCAATTTACAACAAAATACAACTCATTGTATTTCACTGATACTAATACTGACTTACAGCGCAGGATTGCTGTATATTTTTTTCTAGACTATGCAGTTAGATAGATGCTGATGTAAAGAAAATAATGGCCAGGGTCATAGATCCTGCAGGGCTGAAGAGGCATATTAAGCTTTTGCCTGGCATGCTGAATAGCCTTTCTGGACATCCTCGGCAACAGAGTCAGCAAGGGCAAACTAATAATATAGATCTATTGAAATACCACCCACACCAACCAAGTATTCCACTACTAAAGCAACAACCCAATCTCCCACAAGAGAAGTTGTTCTATTCAGACAAGCACAAACTCATTGCAGCAACCCGGAACATCACAAAAAGGAAACACACCATCAATATAATATCTTCCAACAAACTGGATAGCCATGCAACTTCATCAAAAAGCTCAACCCAATAGAGCATAACCAACACAAGAAGCTTTAAAAAAGGATAACATTGCCATGCATCAAAAACATCTCAGAAACCATCAGCAGATAATTACAAATCGTCGCCTCAGCATAGCACACAAACCTTTCAAAATGTCCTAAGTAAACCAAAAGATCCAGAATTAAAAATGGGAGTCATTTACAACATACAAGGTAAGGACTGCAATAGCCACTATGTAGGATAGGCAGAAAACTAGCAGAGCATATCCATGAACACCAACTAACCACCAGAAGACATGAAAACTCCCTAATTTTGCAGCACATAGACATACTTAACCATAGTTTCAACTTGGAAACTGTGACCAAGTTCAAAAGAGAATTCCTGGAAACCTGACACTCTGACAAATCAGCCATAAATCAGAACATACACATAAATAGCACCTACATACCATTCAAAACACAATCAGGTAAAAAAAAGGAACAAAGACCAAAACACCCTCTCCCACCAGCACTCAACACCCAGGTGAACAGAGGTTAATATCAAGTTAACCCCAGTCAAGAACTGCCAAACAAGCTAACAGTAAATAGGCCAGTTAAAGAACAACCAAGACCACTCCCACCAACACAGGCAGGCCAAGCCACTAGATGAGAGCAAACCCCATTCCCTACCAGTACTGATAGTGTTACCTAGTTTTGATAATGAAACTTTGTAAGAAAATAACCAAGCTCAGAGAGCATCAGGAACCCCTCATTTCAACCCTAAACTACACATGTTCTCCTCTACTGATGCTGAGTACCATTTGCAAGGCTGAAGGCACTTATTTTGGCCTTTAGAGTTTCCCCAATCTCCTAAAATATCACCCCAAATTTTAAATCCTTCCCACTGATGGGGTACCATGATGACTACCAAAAGAGTGTTGCTGGCTAAATAGCATATCCAAGATTTTGCTCTCCTCTGTCAAATCCTAATTTATTTAACTATTGAACAAAATGTAATTAGCTGCTTTTACATAAGATACTATGTGGTAGAAAAATGGGGGGAATGGGCAGGCGGTACCAATGGTTAATTGTATTTTGTATGAATAAATGGAAAATAAAAAACTTTTTTAATAAAAAGAAAAATGATTTACAAACCACAGGGATTAGAGTCACATGCCACACTGAATCAATATCAAACAAATCACATTATTATATATTAGAATGATACATGAGCCTAGTCACACTTGTTTATCTGTTCTGGAAAACTCTGACTTGGTACAAATCTTTAGAACCAAGGAAATTCTTTGATAATACAATTGAAAGACAACTATCCAAATGTGTTTTATAGAGCCATAAAAAAGTTACTATCATTAATAAAGATTTACTGCTTTAAGAGAATCCCTTGTGAGTTCCTCCTTCCCCAGTCACTTTACTATAGGGGTGTCAAACTCAATTTCATTGAGGGCCGCATCAGTATTGCGGTTGCCCTTGGGGGGGGCTGGGGGGGTGTGGCCAGGGTGAGTGCGGTCTACTGGGTGGGCGTGGATGGAGTGGGTGTGGCCTACTGGGTGGGCATGGCCAGCTCTACATTGTTTGTGTCAAGGGTGCCTGTGGGGGCCTGGGCAGGAGTGGGACAGGACCGGGGCAAGCACCAAGGCATGGTGCATTTCTTCATTCCTCACAAAGGGTGACACCTCCCCGGCATGCACCCCGGGGGGGCCACACAGCAGGGGCTGGTTCCTCACTGTTTCTAGACGGCCTTGTGGAGCTAAGACTGAATGCGTTTCAGCATAGATGAAGGCCACCACAAAATTGTACATTGGCTCCAGGCCAGCCTGGGCCAGGGCCAAGGCAGTGGGGGCCAATGCCTCACTGTTTCCAGGATGGCTTTGCGGGCCACATGAAACCACTTTGCGGGCCGCATCCGGCCCCCGGCCCTTGTGTTTGACATGTCTGCTTTACTAGGTTAATTAAATTATTAAACTATTGTTTTCAGCATTTAAGCATTCTAGTTCCATCCTTTAAAATATTTGCTAAGCATGCCTCCCCATCAGGTTGTTGGTTATAGTATGGGATTCAAACCAATTTGCGAACATAACAGTAACAAACCATCTGTTATTCCAGCAGTTGTTTATATTGGAATGAAATTTCAATTAAGTTTTATTAGCATATCTGCAAATGATGAATCCCTTATGAAACTTTGTTGTCTACAAACTCCTGTTGATTACAGTTTCTTTCTTTCTTTGTGATTCTTCTGTGCTATCAGAAATAGTTTAGACAGGTCTTGTGTTTCCTCAGTAAGTCCCATATGGCAGGAAAAATGGAAAAGTTGTACTGTGAATGCATATTGCAGTGGTACAGCTGGTGTGTAAATAATCTCTTTGGTTTGTCAAGGGAGCACAAAGATTGCTTTTGCAAACCTCCCAATTGATTCATTACATTCAGGGACAATATATTGCTGGCTGTTTGCCTGGTTATTTCTGCTTGTTGATTTATTTATTTTTTTACCAATAAAGAGAGCATCGTGCAGCTTCTTTTATATGCTGGAGATAGTTGTGGAAGTTCAGCACATTAGAAGGGTATCAAGTGAGGAAGAGTAGCAGAAATGATTGGAATCTCACATAGAGAGCCACTCTTAACCTCGGCTAAGAAAGATATATTTCTTTTCTCGAAACTTGAGAAATGTTCTAGTTATTTAATCTAAAATATTTATTGCACTCATTTAAAGGCAAAAATCTTCCAAGGCAGCTGAAGCAATATATCCACCTATAATAAAAATCTAATAATAAAGCATTAATTTAATAAACCAGCTGTTAAAATATCTAGGCCAGGGCTGATTTGTGGGTGTTTGTTAGGTAATGTGTACACACAATATCCTTTAGCAAGAGACAATATTTTATAGCCAAAGAGTAAAAGAGTCTCTTGGGTAAAGGAATTTTGTTGATACTAACAGAACCATTAGTCAAAATGGTGGGACTAGAATCTTCAACATTTGATAGAACATTTTGGGGGTTATTGTTCTAGTGACATAAGCATGCTAAGCCTACTGGATGTTTAATGTGCCTATTTTAGTACTTATTTTTTAAAAATAGCAAAGTCACAACAACAACAACATCCAATCACAGTACTAAAATGTTCTTTGATTCAGTGTGCTCTCTGGAGGCTGAAGCTAAGGCTGGGAGGCCATATGTTGCCATCATGGGGCAAAGGGGGGCACAAATAATGAAGTGCTCATGACAGCATCATCACATACTTGCAATGGATCTCAGTTGTACACGTACATCATGGTGGCATTTGTGTGATGAAGTTGTCTATGTGTATCACCATATTGGCATCATTATATTCTGCTGCAGATTATGTTGTTGACTACCCCTGATTTATATGATAAAAATATATAAATTATATTGATTACCTGTAAGAGCGGGTTACAGTAACATAAGTACATAAGTAATGAAGAGTATAAATTTTAAATCTTGAAAAGATTATAATGATTATTACAACCTACCATTTTCTCCCAGAAAAATTCAATTTTGTAAATGTCAAACAATATAATGCTGCCAATTTGTAAATCAAATATAATATTGTATGACCTTCAACAACAAATAAGCATTTGAAATTATTTTGGCACATGGAAGTTAAAATAATTATGCTATATTGCTTATGGCTGGCTATATTATTGTTGCATATTTCATTTCTTGTAAAATTTTACTTTAATCTTGTCTTTGCTTCTCGTATCTTCTAGAGCTGAATGCAGTTTTAAATACAATTTCAATAATTGAATACATTTTTTATTCTGAATTGTAGCCAAAAGCAACTGTAATTGCAGATGATAGCAAGAAGCTTTCTCTACCAGGCTGTGTGATATATTAAAAAGAAAAGGGCAATTAGTTGCAAGTGCTTTTCTCACAAATTCAAGCGTGGATTGTTTAATAATAATAATGATGATGATGATGATGGTGGTGGTGGTGGTTGGAAGGGACCTTGGAGGTCATCTAGTGCAACCCCCTGCTCAGGCAGGAAACCTATACCATTTCAGACAAATGGCTGTCCAATCTCTTCTTAAAGGCTTCCAGTGTTGGAGCATTCACAGCTTTTGGAGGCAGGTTGTTCCACTGATTAATTGTTCTAACTGTCAGAAAGTTTCTCCTTAGTTCTAGGTTGCTTCTCTCTTTGGTTAGTTTCCATCTGTTGCTTCTTGTTCTGCCTTCAGGCTCTTTGGAAAATAGCTTGACTCCCTCTTCTTTGTGGCAGCCCCTGAGATATTGGAACACTGCTATCATGTCCCCCCTCATCCTTCTCTTCATTAAACTAGACAATTCCAGCAACCATTCCTTGTATGTTTGGATTTCAAGAACAAACTTTCAGGCACCTGAATGAAGCAACTGAAGAATAACAGATATTTTGCAACTAATTCTAATGCTGCCAAACCACAATGGCCAATTTTATAACTTACACCTAAGCAAGTTGTATCAATAAATATTGTACCCTTATAATGGTGTATAACTCCAATTAAAAACAGAAGTTTTAGGCTTCTTTAAAATACAAGGAGGCCACTTCTGCCTCATAACCTAGTAATTTTTTTGATGTACTTCCTCCTCATTCACTACTGAGACACAGTGGTATGCGTGGCCCTCGGGTATTAGAGGCAACCACACTGCTAAATTTTGGTGGCAAATCATTTTGAAGTGCCATGAAAAAGAGAAAGTTGACAAATGAAAAACATTCAACATACTACACATTTGTAGTAAGTTAAACTTCAGAAATATTGGATGGTAGTAAAAAAAGGAAGGATAAATGGAGGACTGCTTTCATGTCTTTCCCTCAGATCTTGTGAAAACCTTAGCTGGCCACTGACAAAAGGGAAATGTTTTCTATGTGTGTGGCTATGGGTGAATTTATTCATAATTTTCCTGGTCCTATGGCTCTTAATAGTTTGTAAAAGGTTCAACGTGATCATGAGCCCATTCATGATTGTGCATTTGTTCTTTAAAAAGGCCGTTTAAGGAGGAAAGAAATCATAAAGTCCTGGCAGAAATTCCTTCCTTCTTATTAATTAAAAATAGTAACTTGGTAACTGTGTACTGTTTGTAACATCATAAACTTTACAATCCTCCTCCTCCTCCACCTCCTTTTTAATATTGCATGATTATGAATATATACCATTACCATATTACCATTTCTACTAATAAAATGTCTTTTTTATTGGACGTTAGCAAGACATTTGTTATGTAATTGTGCCTGTTGTTGTTGTTAGTTGCAGCTACTTGTACAGGTAGCCCTCGACTTAGAACCATTCATTTAGTGCAGCGTTTCTCAACGTTTGTGTGACGGCGACCCCCATCACACAAACGTGCCGTGCATGTGTGGCGCACATGCGTGGCACCGCCCCCATGCGCGGCACGCATGCGCGCGCCACCCCGAGGGGGAAAAATGGTGGATCACCTTGTTTGGCGACCCCCGTAAAATGGTCGATTAACCCCAAATGGGGTCGCGACCCATAGGTTGAGAACCGCTGATTTAGTGACTGTTCGAAGTTACAACGGTGCTGAAAAACTGACTTACAACCTGTCCTCATACTTACAACCATGGCAGCATCCTGTCATGTGATCAAAATTCAGGTGCTTGGCAACTGGCATATACTTGCAATAGTTTTAGTGTCCTGGGGTCATGTGATCACTACTTGCAACCTTCCCAGCTGGCTTCTGACAGGCAAAGTCAATGGGGGAAGCTGGATGCGCTGAATGATTACATGATTCACTTAACTGTGGCAAAAGTCAAAATCAGGCACAACTCACTTAATAATCGCCATGTTTAGAAATTCTGGTTCTGAACTATGGTTGTAAGTTGAAGACTACCTCTAATAAATTTGTGTTTTCAATTTTTGATTTTCATTTGACTTTAACAAATTAAATTAGGAATTAAATGTGGAGCCATTGAAGAGCCTTCCAAGCTTCTGACTCAAACTGACCTGCATGGTTCATGCAGTTTATATACCCTTGTTGTTTGAAACTATTGGAATGCAATCCCAAAAATCAATTCCAAAAAACAATTGTGTTTAATTCTTAAAAATGGACCTAGTGGCAGATTATTTTTGAAAGGTGGGAAGGTCTGTCCTCTTGGTTTCTTTGATGTTGCTTGGAGCCAGGCCAGAAGAGGACATTTCAGCTCCTCCCATGAGGGAAAAGGCAAAATAGTGTTTTGTTGTTGTTGTTAATTGCGAAGTTGTGTCCGACCCATCACGACCCCATGGACAATGTTCCTCCAGGTCTTCCTGTCCTCTACCACCTTCTGGAGTCCATTTAAGTTCACACCTACTGCTTCAGTGACTCTATCCAGCCATCTCATTCTCTGTCGTCCCTTTCTTCTATTGCCCTCAATCTTTCCCAGCATTAGGCCCTTCTCCAGTGAGTCCTTCCTTCTCATTAAGTGGCCAAAGTATTTGAGTTTCAACTTCAGGATCTGGCCTTCTAAAGAGCAGTCGGGGTTGATCTCTTCTCGGACTGACCATTTTGAACACCTTGCAGTCCAAGGGACTCACAGGAGTTTTCTCCAGCACCATAGTTCAAAGGCCTCAATTCTTTTGCGCTCAGCCTTTCTTATGGTCCAACTTTCACAGCCATACATTGCAACTGGGAAAACCATGGCCTGGACTATACGCGCTTTTGTTGGCAGGGTGATGTCTCTGCTTTTTAGTATGCTGTCTAGATTTGCCATAGCTTTCCTCCCCAGGAGCAAGCGTCTTTTAATTTCTTGGCTGCAGTCCCCATCTGAGGTAATCTTGGAGCCCAGAAAAATAAAATCTGTCACTACCTCCATTTCTTCCCCATCTATTTGCCAGGAATTGAGAGGGCCGGATGCCATGATTTTGGTTTTCTTAATGTTGAGTTTCAAGCCAACTTTTGCACTCTCCTTCTTCACCCGCATCAAGAGGCTCTTTAGTTCCTCTTCACTTTCTGCCATTAGAGTGGTATCATCTGCATATCTTAGGTTGTTGATATTTCTCCCGGCAATCTTAATTCCAACTTTTGATTCATCTAGCCCTGCCTTTCTCATGATGTGCTCTGCATATAAGTTAAATAGGCAGGGCGACAGTATACAGCCTTGCCGGACTCCTTTTCCAATTTTGAACCAATCAGTGGTTCCGTGTTCGGTTCTCACTGTTGCTTCTTGACCCGCATATAGGTTTCTCAAGAGACAAATGAGATGGTCTGGTACTCCCATCTCTTTAAGAACTTGCCACAATTTGTTGTGATCCACACAATCAAAGGCTTTTGCATAGTCAATGAAGCAGAAGTAGATGTTTTTCTGGAACTCCCTAGCTTTCTCCATGATCCAGCGTATGTTGGCAATTTGATCTCTAGTTCCTCTGCCTCTTCGAAATCCTGCCTGTACTTCTGGTAGTTCTCGATCCACATACTGCTGGAGTATAGCTTGTAGGATTTTAAGCATAACTTTACTAGCATGTGAAATGAGTGCAATGGTGCGATAGTTTGAACATTCTTTGGCATTGCCTTTCTTTGGAATTGGAATGTAAACTGACCTTTTCCAATCCTGTGGCCACTGTTGAGTTTTCCAAATTTGCTGGCAAATTGAGTGTAGCACTTTTACTGCATCGTCTTTTAAGATTTTGAATAGCTCAGCTGGAATACTGTCACCTCCACTAGCTTTGTTGTTGCTCAGATTTTCTAAGGCCCATTTCACTTCACATTCTAGGATGTCTGGTTCGAGGTCAATGACCATCTCATTGTGGTTATCTGGGATGTTAAGCTCATTCTTGTATAGTTCTTCTGTGTAGTTTTGCCATCTCTTCTTAATCTCTTCTGCCTCTGTTAGGTCCCTGCCATTTTGGTCCTTTATCATGCCCATCTTTGCATGAAACGTTCCCTTCATATCTCCAATTTTCTTGAAGAGATCTCTGGTCCTCCCTATTCTGTTGTTTTCTTCTATTTCTTTGCACTGTTCATTTAAGAAGGCATTCTTATCTCTTCTAGCTATTCTCTGGAATTCTGCATTCAATTGGGTGTATCTTTCTCTTTCTCCTTTGCCTTTCGGTTTCCTTCTTTCCTCAGCTATTTGCAAAGCTTCCTCAGACAGCCATTTTGCTTTCTTGCATTTCTTTTTCTTTGGGATGGTTTTAAATAGTGTTTTACTGGTTGATTAAACTTTATTTATAGCCTGAGATCAAATAATAACCACATTACAAACTCAAAACTAAAAAGAATAAAAAAGATACAGCAAATTGTAGAGAAAAAAATGGAGTGAAATAAGGTAAAATAAAATGAGACAGATAACACAGCATTATCAAGATTTATAGATAGATTTTTCAGTCCATTGGAGCTGCTCCTTCCTCTTAGGAAAAACTTACCTGAGGGGGATTTGTCTCACCTCTTTTGTCTCACAGCTTTTGAGTGCTTGAATCAGGCTTGGGATCTGGGAACAGTAGGACCCAATGGATGAGTTGTTCCTCAGCATTGGGACTGTGTATCTATCTTATATTTGGTGTCTTTTTTCTTAAGTGGTTTTACTGGGTTTATTACAGTATTGTTCTTTAAACGGCTGGAGCAACATCTTGAGCTATGGAGATGAGTTTCAGTTTTTGTTTTGTTTTGAAATTTACAATAAACCTACAGTACTTTGAAGCTTAGACTGGTAAGACTTGTTCTTGCTCTGAAATGGCAGAAAAATATCTCCCCACTTTCACAGGTGACTCTGGAACCATTGAAGAGAGTTCAAAGACTGCATACAATTTTGGGTCTTCAGGTTACCTCAGAAGTAAAATATAGTGAAATGTTTCATGTATGCAAAACCTCTAAAAAGGAAACTATTTTTTTTTCACAGAACAGTGTACCTTCATCACCACAACAGCTTTGTGAGAAGACTGGGCAAAGCAAAAGTGATTGATCCAAGGTCACTCAGTGATTTTCACAGCATAATGGTAGATATTTATCCATTCCTAGTCCAACATCTTAAATACTACATCAGACTAGAGGCAGGATCTATCTTCAGTTGTGGTTTACACTGTCTTTAAAATGTCATACTTGGGGGATCAAAGCACTCAGTTAACTAGATTTCTCTGGATTAGGTTTCCCTCACCTCCCTAACACAGAAACTGGCAATTACAGAAACTCTGTAGAATGCTAAAATAACCAAGGGGCATAGCTAAACAACTTGATGAAATGCATTTATCTTGCATGGCTGTAATGTAATCTGAAATGCTTTTATATTTGGAATCTTGGATCCTAATTTGAATCCTGTTTTTGACAGAGGGATTTCCTGCCTAGTGTTTTTTACAACCCTTTAAACTTTCTACTAGCATGGGATTTCATAGACTGGGTTACAGTATGTATAGTAATGATTTTCAGCACACAGTAACAAAACATTTAAATGATTGTTACTTGGTTCACAGCACAATATATATGCACAAGATAGCAGAAACATCAGCAAGTCATTTTAATCTTTTAATAGATTAAAGCAAATTCAGTAACATATCAAACATTACTGTTTTGCCTTAGTTAAAAAAACCCCAAGAAATATGAACTTTCTTAAACTTAAAAAATGTTCATCATGGAAATGGACTGGACTGGAAGAATACATTAGGTAATACTACAAGATAAAACTTTCTTAAAACTGCTCTATGACCAGATTTTATGCAAAAGACCAAACACAAATTGGGAGGTTTAATTTAGATTCCTTCTATAATGAAAACTGACACTTTGTATGAATGCTCAGGTCCTTACGTCTGCTTAAAAAGGTCTATACAAAATCTTAAATTATAAACAAAAATGTCATCTTACAACATTTTAATATAGGGAAGCAACTACCTGTCCTCTGGCTTGGTTTCTATCATAATCTGGAAATTGGCAGCTAAAGCCAACATTAGTTCATTATTTCAATGCCAATGAATTCTGACAGGCAATTATTCCCTTGGCACACCAGAAATCACCACAGGGCAAAAGCCAATTCTGCCATCCTGCAATAGACTCCACACTGAAATGTTGGAAGTCAAAATGGGAATCCGATGTCATATTCCATATTGACTGCACCTTAGAAATTTACCATAGGTATAAAATGTAGCATATTCAAGTTATTTAGCCTTTTCATTTAAAAAACAAAATCAGAGCAATAATTGGGAAGGTATGAGAGACAATAGTGTGTTACTATACAATTCTTACTCTTACCAGTCAGTCAAATATTTATTACAAAGACCAGTACAATTAAAAATGCTCAGAATATCTAGTTAAAAATTCTGGAATAAAATAATAATAAAATCTATGTTGAAATCATAATTTGGCAGCTTATTAGTTACACACAAACAAGAGCACAAGATTGTAATATTAGTCCTTAAAGTGTGAAGGCCTATAATTATTATATACTAAACAGGGTAATAATATCAAAATGGTTATAATAAATAGATTATTCATCAGGTTCCAGCCAATTTTAGTGCTGCTGAGCAAAATCTAACTGCCTGTGTTGTGACTATAATCTGTTGGTCTTTAAACAATCACTGAAGATAAATGGTGTCGGAATGGTCAGGTTACTTATAGTCAGGAAAATAAATTTTGCTCGAACATCTGTATAAAAAGAGCAGTGAAGAAGGATGTGTCCAGAGGTTTCCACCTCTCCAGAATCCCAAGGACAGAACTTTTCAGCCAGTGGTATCCCTGCTGTCCAGGATGGCTAAGGGAAGTGTATGGCATCATGCAAGTGAAAAGCTTTCTGATGATTCGCTATCTCTAACTGGCTAAGATAACTGGCAGGAGTGACTTGCTCTTACCAAAGATTTGATCAAATCTTTTGTTACTACTTTTTAGGACCAGTATGCCTAGCAAATTCTTCAAAAGAAACAAGGGAACATGTTGCATGAAATATAGACAATACATTAATATTATTACCCTACTACTACCTAAATACTATATGTCATGAACTAGCTAATTTCTCTAGTTTTTTAAAATCTAGATCCTGAAAAGACCTATTTTAAAAGTTTATCACTTTTTTTGAGTCAAAAATGTCTTTTGCCAAAAAGCCAAAACTTGGAAATGTGCCTAGCAAAGATTCATACTTTTCCTTTTTATAAGAACACCAGCATTCTTTACAGTACTGGCATTGAGTAGATCCCCTTTACCTACCAATATAGCTAGTAAACACTTCATTTAGTCACTTTATACTTGGATATGCACTTACCTGCACACAGGACATGGCAATATTAATGTATTAATCCCATGTTTCCTGGAAGTTGACTCAATTAAGTTGGGAACTTTAACCTGCATCTTTAATCACTAGCAGACACAATACATGTCTACTATAGGCTTCCCATTATGCTAGGCCATTTTTACACCTGCTATAAAAAAGAAAAATGACTCAATTTTTCGGAAAGCTACTGATTATATGACATAGGGTTTTTTCACTACTTTTTAAAGATATTTTTAAGACATGAATATTACTAGCATATATTTTGGGAATCCATGCCTGGGATCATATATTTTTTTAAAAAAGTATCTGCTACATTACCATTCCATAGATAGGATTCAATCTCCTCCACCCAGCATATTGAACAAATTAACAATACGTGGAATATAGTGCAAACTGAAGACATAATGATTAAGACAAAAACAGGAAGAACTAGGTTTGGATTTTTTAAAAAATTATGAAGCAAAACTTAATCAGTTATGACCACGGATTAGAATAACATTATAGAAAAAATAATTCTGTTAAGATTAACATATAATTGAGCATTGCAATTGAAGTAATAGTATTTTTCAAATCATGTTCTGAAAATTTGCTGCTTTTGTGGAAACCTTGTTTTTTAAAGTATGTATTTTACTGAACAATTTTTACTTCACTTATAGCTATAATTCTCTTAAATTCCAAAGTGCAAATAAAAACTGGTTTGCTTAAGTATTATCTTCAATAGTCTATAATCAACTATAGTTTACTTGTTTTCTAGTGCCCTTTAGTTATTTTTTGCTTATTAATTTTGAAAGAAAAATTAAAAGACAAATTAAAAATTGGAGAATTATTTTAGGCACACTACATCATTTCCTATGCTCAATGAGAACATTTTTTTTTATATGAACGGGAAACCTTTATATCATATGAAAACTGTCCTTGAATTTCAGGGGCAGCTAATCACAGAATGTGGTAGATTTGGAGACAGCTGAAACTAAGAAACCACCAGTTCCACAAAACTGCATAGTCTGAGTTGTGCATTACTCTGACAAATATCTTTGCATCCTAAGCAAAACTTATACTTGTAAAAAAAGTCAAAATTCCCTTAAAATGTTTTCTTATTAAATATTAAAACATTTTCACTTTGATTTTACTATTGATTGCTACATTGTGTATCCTGGAAGCTTGTTTATTACTAATTCACTGATATGTTTACACTGATTTGTGTTATTCATCTTTCCAAAGCTATCCTCTTGTTCATTGTCAGAGGCTTTGCTTTCTTCTAGACCATTAAATTCAATGTCAGACATAGTAGAGGGCAAGTAAGAGCTAACTTGAGATGTCCTTGCAGAATGGCTGTTTTCTACATAAGACTGGCTTTTTGCTAAGTTACAATTTGTATTAGGCTGTACTTGTTTGTCCTCAAAAATTTGGGTAACCTCTTCCTTTTCCTTAATTGTAAGTTGGTCTCTTAAAGTTCTTGCAAGAGAATCATCATCAAATTTTTTCAATCCAATGCCTAATTTGTTTTTGTTAGATTTTAAGTCATATGTCTTTTTAAGAGTCTGAACAGGAGATATAGCTGAAACTTTTGGAAGAAGAGGTGAAATACATTTAGCAGGAAGACTTCTGGAATTTTTAGAACTGGAGTCAATGCCAGACTGACTGTGATCTGAGTTTATAGATAAAGGTTCAGGACTGTACTCTGGAGCTTCCAAGCTTGTGCCACAACTGTCTATACTGGTGAAATCTTCCGAATAGGCTGTATTTTCAGACAGCCTATCTGAATTCTTACGTGCACAATTCTTTTCCAAGTTGTTGGTGTGCCTATCTTTAAATATATATGGAATATTATGATCACATTGCAAACATTTTTCTATCTGAGCATCTACTGGGTTTTCAAGGGCTTCAGTATCCTGTAAAAAGACTCTTGGCAGATGGACTTCCAAGCTCTTTTCTTTGCAATTAGAATCAACACTTTCAGAGGAGTACTTCCCTTTGGCAGTGTCTTTATTCTTCACACAACTGGGTCCAATTTTTTTTGTAATACGAGAGCTTATTTTCTTTGTGGTCATATGGCTATTTCGGCCAACACTGCTTTGTATTAAAGTCTCAACATTTTCATTAATTTGAGCATTTTGATCAGAGATGCTTTTTTCATCATATTGCCCAGAAGACTTTGGATGATAGTCAAGGGAGCCCCTGAATATTTTTTCTTTAGTCAAAGAGCTTTTACCTTTTTTTTCAAACGATATGTCACCAAGTTTTTTTCTACGATGTTCTCTCTTTTCATGAACCTTCAACATACCTGGACTTGATCTCTGAACACGAAGCTTTAATGTATTTGTCAGCCCATAAGAGAATTTCCTTCTAGTGGGAGAATTTTCTTTGGTATTAACCTTTTCAGGGCTCACAGGTCGTTCAGTGTATATTGGTTTTGTAAAAGTTTTGCCAGGACAGTTAGGAGACATGCCTTTTAAATGATCTGGGCGATTTCTTTTTAATTTAGGACTAGGTGATCTTCCTCTTTCTTTGTGATGTGGGGTGTTTTTCTTATCATCCCAGCAGGCACACAGATTCTTACCATTACAGGGTAATGTTTTTGTAGCTTCTTCTGCATTTTGATATAGCCATGCCAACTGAGGATGCACAGCAGAGGGTCCTGGTGGTAGGGGCTGGCTATTCAGCAAGGAGAGTTCTACAAGCAAAGCATTCAGTAGAGGCAACTGACTTAAAGTCTGCCTGAGTTGTTCAGAAGTACCCGGTGTGTTGGTGAGTAAGGGTGGCAGAGCCTTCTCAGCACTAACTACAGACTCCCCCTTCACAAAAGGTAAAGGAGTTCCTTCTTTGGGAAGTGAATCTTGAGCGGCCATGATTATCACTCTTGTTGCAGCTTTAGGGCTGGGGAAGCAATTTTCCATTTGGTGACTGTAATACATTGGTGGGGGACAAAAGGCATTGTTGTCCAGCTTTCCTGCGATTTCCTCCTCACTTGAGCTACCAGAAAAGGGCTCCGGCTCTGTATCAGGACTGCTTAAGGACCCTTGGCTGCCACCGCCTGGGGCAGGGTCCTCCTCTCCTTCTGAGATGAACTCCAGACTGAGCCTCCGATCCGCAACTCTCCCTTGCGGACAGGGGAGCTGCTGGTCTCCAGCGAGGGCTTCGTCCACCGCCGCCCCTTGCTCGAAGTGATCTAGGCCCGAGGAGCCCAGGCTGTTGAGGCGATAACTCAGTTCCAGCTCCCCCACTGGTTCTCCCATCAGGTCGCGCACCGGGAAGTGGCCCCTTCTAGCAGCCGGCCCGGAGCCAGGCAACAATTCCTCGGCGGCGGCCGCAAGAGAGATGCTGGATGAACCGAGCAGGCGGGCGGGGCCCGGGTTGGGCGGCAGCGCCAGCAGCAGCGCGTGGAGTGGAGAGCGCCGCAAGAGGCCCTTCAGAGCGTCCGGCCGCAGCCTGAAGAGGCACGACTTGCCCCGCCCGAAGGGCACCACCGGCCAGGACGCGGACTGTGGGGCATGGACCAGGAGGGTCGGGAAGTCCAGCAGCCGGAGAGCCACGGCCGACAGGAAGGGGCCACTATCGGGTAGTAGCGTCGGCAGTAGCCGCGGTTGCACGCGCGCTGACTCCACCAGAAGCTCCAATGAGAACAGGTGCTCCCCACAGCCATCGCCTCCCTCCATGCCAGCCCGGCGGGAAGGCGCCCCAGATGGCCTCTGAAAGACAGGAAGGCCGGCTCTCGCGAGACTGAAGGCAAGCCGCGCGACAGCCTGGGCACGCGCCTCCCCGTGTATAATGATCGCTATGGAAGCGGCGGCCCTCCGTTGTCTAAGCGACTGTTTGCCGTCGCTGAGCTTTTGAGCGCGGGGGCCGCAAAGACCTCTGGGAATGCGAGCGCCTCGTGCGGGAGCGGAGCCAGGCGCTCCGAGAGCCGCAGGCTGGGAAGGGCTGCCCGACGGCGCTTCCCATAGGCGGAAGCTGCCTTCAGGATGAAGGTCTCTAGAGAGTGCGGTTGCCCGAGGAGACATGAAACACGGGAATACCTTTGACCGCAGCTAATATTGTGCTGCCCTGCCGGGATGACGGTCTTTGGAGCGCTTACGAATCGTGAAAGCTGCCCGTGCTTATTCTTGTTAAGATATAGAGAAGCGGGCAACATAATAAAATGAATGCCTTTCAAAAAGAAATTATAATTATAATGTTATAATGTTGAAGCGTTCGGGATCTGTAGACGGGGAGTCATATCGCGTGGGAAACTCGGATCCGGTTGTATTAAGGAATCTCTCCATTTTTGCTGCGGAATTAGAATCCAATTGTTCACGTTAGGTTTTTAATATTTTGTGTTACTGAGTGATAATTAAAAGGGTTCTTCTCACATTTTTATAATTTAAAACTTACTCCTGTGTGCGGAACATTCTGCAGTGAGAAGAAATAGAAATCTAGCTGAAAATTAATTTAATCTTATTTATAACTCTTACTTTTCCCTTGGAAATGTAATATTTGTATGCGTGGAAGTCTCTTATTTTATCCTCACAATAACCCCATAAAATAGATTAGGTTGCAAGATACTGATTAGCTTAAAGTCACCCACAATTAGTATACAAATTCTGAACATAACATCTTTATGTTTCACTGATTTCACTGTAATGTCTTTAATTGCTGTAAGTTGCCCAGAGTCATTGAGAGTTGGATGGCATGCAACGTTAATAAATTATTGCATATATTATTTCTTGAAACTACTAAACCAATGATGGCAGAATTTCCTTCTTTGGATGACTATTTATTTTCTAGTGAGCAAAAAGTAAAAAGAATGGCAAAATACAAGACATAAGTAGAAAATTGCAAGGTATGGATTCTTATAAAACTATGTCAGTGAGGTAAGGCAATTGCAATATTTTTTTTTCTAGAAGTGTTATCAAACTATATCTCTTCTACTGTGAAATTAACTCTGATTTTCTGAAAACATAGCTTTTCACAATGCAAAGTCAATGTAATTAATCATTGATGCAGATAAATGTTAGAACATATCCAATAATAAGAACATAAATTATCATTATTCCAGAACATTTTTTCCTTCAAACTCACTGAGTTATCCTTAATCTGATTACCTAGGGATTTCATGCAGGACTTGAAGCATTTTGGGTTAGAATGATCTGAAGTGAATTCACTTATGTTAGACAGAGAAATTGTTTTTCTCAGCATCTTGAACTAGTGTACTAGTTTTGATTTGGATTAATTTTGTTTAATGGGATTAACTGAAATCATCAAAGTTAGCCAGAATTCAGCAGCAGTAACAATTTTTAAAACTGCAAAGCTTCGAAGAAGTGTGTTACTATGTTCTGCTTAAAGTAGCACCTTCACCATGCAGTGTGACTCTTCCCCCCTTCCCCTGCTCCCCGCAAAGCTGTTCTGTTGCTTTGCATCGGTGTCTGTTGTAATGCAAGTCTAGTAGCCAAAAGAGAATGCTGTGCATGAGCTGTACGTGCACAAATGTCTGTTCTAAATCTTTGAGACAGATACTAGATGTATTAAATTTCCATCAAAGTAAATTGCATTAGCTCATCTCAATGAGGCAGTGTTATCGCATATCTTAATAGTTACATAGAAGCTGGACTTTAGTTGGGGAAAATGCAAAGCACCTGTTCTGCAACTGAGATGAAGTCCCTTTACTCCTTAAAAGGGGTTTGAGCTGTCCTGTGGAAATAAAGAGATTTTTTTTCTCTCAATATAAATTTCCCTTTTCCAGTAATGAGAAACTGTAGCAATATGAATATTTATATGTATAATATTTACAGTATGAAAAGTTGAGATTGGTTGCTGTATAGAATATGAACTATGATGTACTCAGAGTAGTATGATTTCAGGAAGGCTAGATCCATTCCATCTTAAATTAAATTAATTAAATTAATCTTCAAACATTTCATGATTTTTGGAATTTGCATTTTAATAAAACATTTTTACAGTTATATTACATTATTGAAAGTAAGTGTCAAAGCAAGAACATCCGATAATTGAAAGGCAGCCCCCAAAGTATGAATGGAAGTAATTGAAGTAATGAAATACGTCATCTATATTGTTTTAGTCTTATTATAAACACAGTATTTTAAAAATAGTTTCAATTAACCAAAGGGCGATATTTTAAAAAAGTCTTGAAAGATTATTTTGCAACCCCTCCCCCCATGTTTTAGAATATAAATGTCCTTTTATTGAAGTGTGACCTGATTACCATTCTGTTCTTTTTTCCAGAATTCTGTTCAGACAGACTTACATTGGAGTTGTTTATTTCTACACATGTACAACTCTTTCTCCATAAAATTTGCAGAATGAATATAAACAGTTGGGTAAAACACATTTATTAGTAAAATAAATATATATTTACCTATATCCCAAATTCACATATTTGCTTCCTTCAAACTAAGATATAACACACAGAGAAGGAAGTTCTAACTCTCCAAATCGACTTTATTGGAACAGAATAAAGGTAGATAACTCAGGCTGTATTCAGCCCCAGGGAGACTTGATTGCCACTGGTCAATGTGTCATTGAATTCCAATGAAACAATACCAATATGCCTTTCAGATTTCGTCACTGGTGGGAAGGGATACTGAGTGTTAATGTTCTATTTCTTTATTTCTTCTGTGCCTCCTCCCCTGCTTCTGATGCCCCATTCAATCCTGTTTATTGTCCAATCCTTTCTCCTGCAAATTCCTTCCTTCCAGTTGAGATCTTTGACACTAGCTTGTATCCATGTGTGTGTTTTTCCTTTCACATCCCTCTTTGTTCCAAGCTCATTCCTTGTTGAGTTCCTTTCTTAGTTTCTTTTCCTGAACACTGAAGGGGGAAAGGGTTTAAACTGATAGGTTTCAAACATCTCCCTATAATTGTGTAGGTCAAATGCTGGTTCACCAGTGCTTTGGCAAACCATATCCTGGCTATTATACATGGAGAAAATAAAAATGGATTCAGCATTAACTGTTTTAAAATTTTGATTGTTAAAAATAATAAACAATTGTTTTAAAACTTATTAAATATATTTAATTTTTAAAACGTATTTCCTTTTGTGGAATGCTATCCTAAAGTGAGTAAGGAGAAATCCCATCCCAGGAAATTCAGACACAAAGGAGTTAAAGGAAAAATTTAATATAACTTGTCAAATCAACCTGAACTTGCCAGTCTAGGTAGCTGACAGATCATCAGAATGCAGGGGGAAAAAATTCAAGCTTCAAAGAAACAATCAGAAAAAGGAAAATTTACTCTAAAGTGGACCTCAGAAAGATGAAAGTTTGCCTGTGTTGTATCTTCTCTGTCACTAAGAAGAATGGAACGGCTCTTGTGTAGCTGACACAAAGACAGGTACCAATGAAGGAGAATATTTGTAGCTCAGAGATGAAATGAGAGGCCCTTGGTGCTCTCTGAGCTTGGTTGTTTTCTTGCAGACGTTTCATTACCCTAACTAGGTAACATCAACTCCTAGCAGTAAGGAGTGCTGTTACCTAGTTAGGGTAATTAAACGTCTACAACAGTGGTTCTCAACCTTTCTAATGCCGCGACCCCATAATATAGTTCCCCATGTTGTGGTGACCCCCAACCACTTATACATCACCGGGTGCCAGGGGCATGGCCAAAGAAAAGGGGGAAAAAATGGCGGACAGTCTTGTTTGGTGACCTCCGTGAAATGGTCGTTCGACCCCAAATGGGGTCCCGACCCACAGGTTGAGAACCACTGGTCTACAAGAAAACAAGCTCAGAGAGCACCAAGGACCCCCCCCCCCACACACAAAGGCAAGTATTCAAAGCTCCAATTTCCAAGGATTCTGGAACCAGAGAATCAGGAAAAATAGTGCAATCTAAGGAAATGTGAGAATAGAATTGTGTTATCCTATATTGGATGCCTTTGTTCTGTATACTGTATGCATCCCTGCCAGGAAGGGCAGCCAGCTGAAAGAAACGTATAGAAATTAATTGCTCGGGTCTCCTTTTCATTATCTTTTATCTCTTTATCTTTCGCTCCCATTTATTTAGTATTTTAATTTATTATCTACATAATAAAAGCATAGGCATTTTCAGTTGACTCTCAAGACTAGGCTTGTTCCTGGCTCTACTACCAGATAATTAGCCTAGTCTTGACAGTCAACAGGAAATGCAAATAATCTCTGAACCTCTGTGAGGTGTGTCGAGTGAAATAATTAAGGGCTTCAAATTATGTTCAGTATGATGGACTTCAGATTATGCTCAGAGTTTTATGCCATTGTCCATGGCACGGACACAATCTCTATGCAGCATTGCAGCTTTCCCCCAACTTTACATATGGGAAGTTGTGGTCTGCACCCTTAAATGAGAAAGCCTGTTGCTTTAACTGTTGTGAATGCTTAAATATACATTTGCATTTACATTTATACTCCAGTAACTGGACAGAAAATTAGTTTCATGGATAGGTACCTTCACTCAGATACAATGCTTATTCTAACATGAATTTTAAAAAAGGACCAGGGGCAGACTTTTTTTTTATTATCTCACAAATTCTAGGACAGAACATTGGCAATAAAGACAAAGCATGAAGAGGATGATCAGCAGCAAGATGGATAGACTCAGTTAGCAATGGTGAGTGGCTGTTGAAAAACCAGGTTAGACACAGACTGTCATGCAGAAAATCTATATAGCCATTAAGAGCTGACACTGAGTTGATGGCACAATCAATTGTCCAAATAATCCTGAAATGTGTTGGATCTCATATCCACTTTGCAAAAATACATTTCTTTGTGTCACTATTTCTAAAGAATAAATGGCAGTATATACTGTTTTCTTGGTCTGTGCAAAGCCTCAAACAGGATGCCTTGCTTCAATGATCTGCAAACTGAAGTGAAGCTTGGTATTTACCAAAAGCTTGAAAATACCGTATTGACCCAATTCCAGGTTCTGCTCGACTTTCCTAGGCTGGAAAGTCCAAGAGAACTAATTGTTCCCTGCCATCTATTCTTCTGTCCACAATTGGCTCTCCTGTTAGGGCAATAGCATCCTGCGTTCTACCTGATTTAAATACAATATTCATTCTATTTAAAGGCAGTATTTAAGAAGTTGATAGCTTGCAGCTAATTGTAATATTCTTCTTTAAAAAGAAAAATAGGAAAAGTGCAAATGGTTGTTCACAAATCAAGCTCATCTTGAATTAGGCCAGTGCAACAGAAGATTCATAATTGTCCTGGAGCATGGGGGAGGGGAGGGGGGAGGAAGACAGCTAATTATGTATGAAACAGGACAATAAATTACTATTGCACCTATTCTGCAATGGAAAAGTACTGCAGACGGCAAATCTAAAAGAGTTCATTTCTTTCGAAAGCTTTGCCTGATGACTTTGAAGTTCTTTGAATGGTATGTAAATTAGATTAAGTAAACTTAATAGCCGTCTAGATTTATGGATTTTTTTTTATGGGGAAGATCAAGAGGAGCAGACAGTTGTCAGGTCATGTTGATAGGCATGTTGTAAAACCTTTTAACTATGAGTATTGTAATATTTTAATACAAAATATTGCATTTTGTCTACCTTCCGATATATAACTATAGCAAGCAATCAAAAAGTCAGCATTCTGCCTCATGAATTAATGAAGAATCTGCTTTAATGGTTAATGACATTAGAATTTTATTTTAATCAATGAATTCTATATTAACCAATATGTAGTGCTTAGTACAACATAATCTGCAAAGCTGTAATTTTTGAAATAGTTTGCACTGAATTAACTTCATTTTTAACCGATCTTAAATAAAATGTGCACGCATACAGTATTCTTCTTTGGTAATCATTAAAATATTTCACCCAAGTACACGGTATGTTAATAGCAGAAAAATGTGTAGGTTATCAGGCTTACCCTAGAATGAATCCAACTGATGCCAGTTTCTTCAGGTATTTAGTCCTGAAATGAACTTTATTCCTGGACTCAGTCCTTTAACCAACAAAAGGATAATTACTGCCTCTAGACAGGGGCAAATTTAAGCCAAGGCAATCCAGAACTTCCCTGTTCTCTAGCAATCCTTGCACCTAGAGTAAAAGCACTACATTTTACAAATGTCATCATCTTCTTCTTGTGCCCTATCCATTATCGGAAGTTGGCGATCATGTTGGCGATCCTGTTTTTATCAGCAGCCGCATGAAAAAGTGCTGCTGAGTTTTGTCCAAACCAGTCCCTTAGATTTTGAAGCCACAATGCTCTTCTTCTGCCTGGACCTTGTTTGCCTTCAATCTTTCCCTGGAGGATTAAATGGAGTATGCCATATTTTTCTGGGTGTCGCATCACATGTCCGAAATATTCTAATTTTCATTTTTTAATTGTTTTGATGATTTTCCTTGGCTTTCCCAGGCGGCTTATCACCTCCTCATTTCTGATCTTGTCAACCTAGCTTATACGTAACAGCCGCCTGTAAATCCACATTTCAAATGCTTCTAGTCTCTTCAGGTAGCCTTCTGTCAGAGACTAACTCTCTACTCCATAGAACAGGATAGAAAAAATATAGCATCTGACAACCTGATTTTCAGTCTTAGGCTTATGTCATGACTGCAGAAGACCTTTTTCATTTTGATGTGATGCAGACTCTTTTTTCAAACTCCAGAGATTTCACTGTCAAAATTCAGCTACAAACCACCACATTTCCAACTATTTTTCAAAAGAAAGAGAATAAATGAATGAATAAGTGAGTGAGTAAAGAAGCAAGCATAGTCTTGGATAGGATTAAAGTGTGTAAGAAAGTTTCTAAAAAGATCTCACTGCTTTCTCAATACATTTAAGACTGGTCCCCAGCCATCAGAAAATTGCCTATTCCTGATGAGAAGCAATTATAAAGAAAGAAAAATCCATTACCTTTGCTATTAAAAGATATCACTCAGGGAGATATTACTTGGGGAGTATAAAGACATACTCTAGTTTTTAGGAAGATTCCACTCAGGGCATTTCTTTTTGAACAGGGTCTACAATTCCAAGACCACAGAAAATAAATGATAAACACCTCTTTAAGATTGTCATCCACTTTTATTTCCCTAAAACAGGCTGCTGAAACATCCCCTCCACACATAGTCTCTTAAAACAGAAAAGCTTCCATGTTGCTTATTTTTTTAAGCAATGTGCAATAATTTTTCTGAGTATAAAAAACAGTCCAATCCCTTTTTCTTTTTAAAACCAAGGATGAAATTGGGGCTGTGCACAGCATTAAAAAAAACCAAAAACACCTCTGTCAAAAATTCTTCATATAGAATCTAATAGGTTTTGCAATTTAATGTTATGTCAACATTGGTGATAGGATATCATTCTTCATCACATCTTAAGATTGCAAGTTATCTGAAGAAGACTAGGGCAAACTGCATGACATGTAACATGATGAGTGATTTATATAAAGAATAATAAAAAAATAACTGATATAACAACATTAAAAGATAGTTGCGAAGGAACTTTGAGACAATAATAATTTTAAAAACCTTCAAAGATAAATTAAGCTAATTTACAATTCTGCAATGCCCAGAATAAAGAGACAGGGCTTCATGGCCTATTGAAATAAGACTACTGTTTGTGTGTGTATGGTGGTGGGATCTATAATTTCTGAAACAGCAATTCCTTGGGGTGTGTGTCTTTAGTATTTACTCCTGGTGACTGCCTGGATAAGTCCCTGAAATTTTCTTGGCAAGATTTTGGAATGCCGCCACTTGCTGTTTGTCTGGATTTTTGTAACCTTGATCAGGCTGTTCTATCTTCTCATGTTCCCAATATTTTTCCAGGAAAAGCTGAAGTCCTAAAATTAAAAATAAAAACAGGACCAGGACCATTCGGAAGAAACCTGAAAAAAACTGCAGGGCAAAATCAAGGCCAATAAAATAAAACACAATCTCTATAGATTAGAGAAATGCACAGGTCTACAAGTCAGCGTAGACTGCATAAAACAAAACTTGACCTTTAAAAGGACAGCACTTCCACTCAGATTTTTCATTCCAACTTGGTCGTCTGCTAAGCTTGTCATTTTACTGACAAAATACTGGCACTTTTAGATGAACATGCTTTTGGTAAAACCACATTTAAATTAATGCATTTCTCTCTATTTAGTAACTAACAAGTGTTCCAGTTTTGTTCTGATCTCTAGGATCAATAGTTTGTCTTGGAAAACATTAATTATTTTAAAACTACTGTTTAGCAATAATTGAAGGAATATTGGTCAAAATTAGCTCCCATATGTTCATATTAAATCAAGCCTAGATTCCCAAATACAGTTTGTACAGCCACATAGGCTTTACAATGTATGTTTAAATAAATTCTGAAATGCAATAAAAAGTAAGGTTTATGATTTTTGTGGGGGGAAATGATAAGAAATGCTTACAATAACAAATAAATAGCAATACAATAACAAATAAAAAATACAGAGAACAGGACTATTCTGTTATTAGGCAGATACTGAGATAAAACCTAAAAGCCTGGATTCTCAAGGTGAGGGCCTTAAATTAAATGTAATTTCAATTCAATACAGCTAATAACCTTATTATTTATATTCTTAATAGTGTCACATTAAATGACACTTTTTATAAGAACTTTGGACTTCTGAGGCATTGGGGGACAGATGTGCATTAAGGGCCTCAACTAATTCACTCCTGCTTTAATATGTCAAATATAAAAATTAATTTTTTTTACAGGAAATGCAGTTACATACAATTGGGAGAAAATGGAGGAAAGGTACAGAGGGCTTTTTGGTATTTATGTTCCATCTTAGTTAAGAGCAAATTGGAGAGAATAAATCCATTAATTAATTTGGAAAAGACAATAGGATAAATGGGAAACAAAAAGATTTAGTTCTTTAAAAGTCAGAATTAATAGAGACAAAAGGAGATTGGAAAATAGTCTTTCAGTACCTTGGACAGAGCCCAGGGAATGGACAACCTTGACAAAGAACTATCTTTTCTTTTTGGCTTTTTACTCTCAACTGACTTGGATATACCTCAGGTCCTCACAGGTGAATAAATGAACCTCTGTGTGGATTTGGTTTTGAGTGTTTGAGTATTTCACACATCTTTGGTTTTGGAGACGTTTTTGATTCATTAACAGTGTTCGTTCTCAAAGTGTGATCTGAGGATCCCCGGTCTACAACATCAAATAAGTAATTTAAAATTTCTCAGTTTTAATTTCTATGCAGTAAGTATCAATAGACACTGTATAATCTACATAAACCAAAGGTTTTGGGATCTTCAATCATATTTAAGAATGTAAAAGGGTCCTGAGTCCAAAATGTTTGAGAACTGCTCCCTTAGGGCATCTTCCACCTTTATAATTGTTCTCTTAAACTCTGTCTGTACCACTAGGTAAACCAGACCAGAAAAAAGGCTAAACTTATTTTCTTTATTGAGACTGACTTTAGTAGAAACTTGCATGTATGATTGTGCTGTATTTTCTCCCCCTTCCAGTGAATCACAGTGGCATCTGTCTGAGTTGCTTCTGAATGTTACCTCATTGTTCTGGACTTAGCCCCTTTTCCCAAGTAATGAGTCAGTTTTAATTCTTCTTTAGCCATGAAAGCCAGCTGGGTGACTTTGGGCCAGTCAGTCTTGTCAGCCCAACCCACCTCCTCCTTGCTGCACTAAACTTTTTATAAGGCTGTGGACCTATAACACATTGTACCCCATTATTCTAATAATTTGAAGGAAAAATAGTCAGTCTTTATGCCTACATTTTCCTCAGTGCTGTCACTTAAAAACTCCTTAGCCTTAGTACTCTCAGAGATTGCTGTGATCAAAAATACGGTTTACTTCATAAAGAAATTTAGAAAAAAATCAAACCTTTTCTAGAGGAATAACAATGCATGTATACCTATGTATGGGAAAGATCAGAAAGATATCTGCAGAAATTGCCATCATGCTTCAAAGCTGAAATGAATATTCAAAGTTTGCCACTTTTTCACTCATATTTTAATACATTTTCTGTGTGCCAATCTAGAATTCAAAACTTTACATTTGTCTTTAAAGGTGATGCTGGAAACTGGTATGGTATGAATATGGTATGAATTCAGTAAATATCAGACAATGATGCTTAGGGGTTCATTGTAGGCCCTTTTACTGTATATTCACTTTTTGCTTTATTGCTGAGTCACAGAAAGCCAAAATATTTGATTGTTTCACTATGGTCAAATTTGCGGACACTGAATGTTTATCTATACCTTAGATTATTTAAGTTGTATAGTGAGTGCCAATAGGACTGAATCCAAAAGGGAAATCTGAGAAATAAAAAGGGACACCTCATCTCTAGAGAATCCAAACATTTATAGGAAGAAGGAAGGGCACAGCTCCAGTGATCCAATGAATTACTATGACACAATGTTTAGTGGGAGAGAAAAGAATCACATGGAGGGAGGAACAAGTGACTGGAATGCCCTACTTAAAAGGAAGAGCTGGCTGAAAGTGTAAACAAGAGTATTCCTGCTGGGAGATAAAATTACATTTCAATATTTGTTAACTGAAATACAGGTGCTGCCATTGCTTTAGCTCATGCCTTTTGCATTTGCAGTGATGCATCCTTTTCAATTCAGCGTTGTCAGTTTCTCATTTCAGCTGCAGCAGAAAAGATTTCTGTCAAAAACAGTTATTGTTTGAGAAGACACTGAATTAATTACAGTGTGAATTATTTGCTCTGTGGATGCTATGAGGAAGTCAATGAGGACACTTCCAAATAAGTCTTTAATGAGTTCAGTCATTCAGGATCCTGATTTCCATCTCATAAATAATAAACTGTCCTCAATATGCTAATCAAGGGTTGCTTTTAAACTGCTTATTTTAATTTTGTTCATAAAAGGGGGAAGAAAATACTCTGACAGTAATTGGACTTGAAAAAGTTTCAGTACCTTTGTGAATGTTAAATAAACCACTTATTTTCCCCCATTTTAGTTTGCTTCACAACTTTAGATTGTTTCAAGAAGAGATAAAATCCTCATCAAGCTGGAAATTTTATGCACTGTGATGATCCCTGACTATAGTATTCTATTTTCTTTCCTAAAACCCTTGTTTCCTTACTGTGCATTTTGTGAGGAAAATCTTTGAGATTACAGCTACTTCACTAACCCAGCGTTTTTCAACCTTAGCATAAGCTGGCTAGAGAGTTCTGGGAATTGAAATCCATACATCTTCAAGCTGTCAAGATTGAGAAACACTGCACTAGCCTATCATTTCTCATTTACAGATGGCAGTAATGCCTTGTCTCTGGCTCAATACAGTTTTCTCAACCAAATGTCTCTAATCTCTAATCTTGTCCCATGCTTATATTTTACCCTAGTGTTTTAAGATGACAATTTTCAGAATTGTCCCATCTACAGTTACCACCCTGGGAAAAGGCTGAATTGCCTTCATTATAATTGGATGACTTGATTAAAGCAGCAGTCCAAATAAGACCTGGGAATAATACATATTGTATTCCAAGGAATGTGTTTTAACCCTAACATATAGAAGACAGACCAATAATTTGCAAATAGATTTAATAGTTTAAAGAGGGCCTGTTTTGCAAGGGGTGGGAAATAATGTTGTTGTAATGTATTAATCGGTATTCAGTGAGAGGGGATAATATGTGTGCATGTGATAGGGTTTTTTGATGCACGTTCTAAAATGTTTTGATTGTTTTGTGTTTTTTGTCTTTTGGATTTTTTTTTTTTTTGCATTTTATATTTTAACCTTGTCTTGATATATATATATATACATATACATGGTTAAAAAGGTTAAAAATGTGAACCCTAGGGATATTCATAATAAAATATAAAAATTAACACTAGGGTAATAAAAACTAAAGAAGTTTTTAATGGGTTAAAACTATAAAAGTTTTAAAAAGCGCCAAGCTTTCGCCGTCACCTGCCGGCATCCTCAGGGCTGGCGTGCCAGAGAATGAGAAGGTCTTTTTATAGGCGTGCCGAGGTTTGCGCTCGGCTCCTTGATCTTGTTATGGGGCCTGATTGGTTCAGCCGTGTGTAGTTGGCCTGCGCTTTTTTTCCCTTCTTAGTTGTATTTTTACCCTCGTCCGTCTCCAGTTCTCCCAACCTCAGATTAGCTGAATGGCAATTCCAGTTATTTCGGTTGCTTTCATGTTCCGATCTCCCCTCAGGCTTGGGTGGTGGTGGACGTTCCAAGTTCTTTGGAACTAAGAACTAAGGAAGAACACGGTAACCAGGAGGGACGCGCCCCGATGACTGTGCACACACCCCCAGGATTGAGCACTCGGAGTAAGACACGTGCGAGACAGCTGGGCATGACAACGAACAAGAGATGACCCCTCCACCATGCGGAATACCCCCCCACGCTATACCAGACTCGTAACAATTTACGGGATTACCAGGATGATAAACATATTAAAACTGAAAGCATTGAGACCGGAAATATATGGGACTCTAAAAGTAGCAACCGGACAGAACGGGGCGGAGAAAGGAACTTGCTGCTCGAAGCACGAAGCTGAAAACACCAGCCTGAAGATGACGAATGGGACTTCGTCGAAACGTCGCCAAGACACTTCCAATTTTACGCGGGAGAAAACCCGAACAACCAAAGACCTACATACAAGCACCCGTGAAAACCTCAGAAAACATATATATATATATATATATATATATATATATATATATATATATATATATATATATATATATATATATATAGATATATCTGGAATGTGTTTCACCTCTGCGTAAAGTTTCATAAGAGCACTGTAAACTAACTGCCAAAATCAGTTCTCTTAACTACATGGAGAGAACAAGCTTTGCTGTTTGGAAGAGGCTACAAAATATATTTATTTATCATGTCTGTCTCTTTACTTTCAAAGAAGGAAGAGAACAGAGGTTTAACTTCATAAGAACCTTGTGCTAATTTGAGAGCTTGGCCTCATATAACCATCTGCTATAAGGCCCTAATCAACAGAGGGATAACATCAAGATTATGAGCAGTGATAGTACCTTTTTATACTGCACTAGTGAGGCCACACTTGGAATACTGTATCCAATTTTGGTCACCAGATTCAAACAAGATGCTGAGACCCTAGAAAGCATGCAGAGAAAAACATCAAAGATGATAAGTCGTTTGGAGACTAAACTGTCTGATGAACAGTTAAGGGAACTAGGTATGTCTAGCTTCTTGAAGAGAAGGATTAGGAATGACATGATAGCTGTCTTCCAGTACTTGAGAGGCTGTCAAAGAGAAGAGGGGGTTGTATACTGCCCCAGACAGAACAGATTGCTTTCAGTCCTAGCCACATGGCTTGGAGGTTCTATGCCAACATGTGATGCTTATGCAGAAGAAGAGGGGAAAATCCATCATTAATTTACCTGTGGAATGAACCCATATTGCTAAATATACTTTCGGACGCATCTCTACGTAATTGTAAGTCATTGTTTAGGATTCCCAGAATAAAGCAATATATTTTCTGTTTGTTCTTCTGAGTTATCTATCTGTCCTGGATTGAACTGAAAGCAACCTGTTCTGTCTGGGGCAGTATAGTAAATTCATGATGGATTTTCCCCTCTTCTTCTGCATAAGCATCACATGTTGGCATAGAACCTCCAAGCTGTGTGGCTAGGAGACATGAGGCTGGACGAACAAAGGCATTCCAAACTGGGCACGTAGCTAGTATGTCCTGAGAGGAACTCAGAAACTCCTCCCACTGACCCATTAACATGAGATGGCTGACTAACTAAACTGCATTTCCCATAATCCATCTCTGAAGAAAACAGCACTTAACTCAATAAATGCCAGATATTCTAACATACTGATACATGCTCTCTAGTTAGGGTTACATAGAGCTATACGATCAGAACAGGTTGACTTATTCTCCAAAGCATCTGAGAGAAGGACAAGAAGTAATGGGTGGAAGCTTGTTAAAGAGAGAAGCAATCTAGAACTAAGGAGAAATTACCTTGACAGTGAGAACAATTAATCAGTGGAAGAGCTTGCCTCCCAGAATTATGGGTGCTCCATTGCTGGAGGTTTTACAGAAAGCCCCTCTCTGAGGGAGATGGGCGGTTAAGAAATCCAAAATATAAATAAATAAATGCAATAAAAAAAGATTGGACAAACATTTGTACAGGATGATATGTCTCCTTCCTTGAGCAGGAGATTAGACTAGAAGACTTAAAAGGTCCCTTCAAGTGCTAAGATTCTATGATTTGAAGTTAAGGTACTGTAATGTGCTTTTGTTTAAGGGGCAGGTAGGAGGCTTCAAAAGATAGTACCGAACTTACAATGAATTTTAAATATACTTGTTAGAGAATTAAGTGGGATTGGCTGCTGCAATCACTAAGCTGGTGTTTTACATTTTATTTTTCATCCACTGAATGTTTTATTTTAATTCTTCAGTTTCCAAGATTTACTATTTTTTTCCTAAGCATGATGAGACATCTATATGATAAATAGATTTAATGTACCCAATTTTGCATAATTATCTGCTTAAACATGCATATTAACCTATTGACTGTTATGAATTGTTAGGCCACAATTCATGTCTTATTTGCTTAATATAATTCTATTGTCTGTATCTGTAATCTTTGTTCTTTTTTTAAGGGCCTCCATAAGAAGTAATTTATAGGTATTTTATTTTGAATCTCTCATAGAAAATGACCTTGTCAACAGCAAATCATAGAAAACACAAATGAAATTTTCTGTATCCTCTAGAAAGGGTTTTCTTTTTTCCAAAGATGATTGATAGTTCAGTAAAAATAATGAGCAGCTCTCAAACGGTTTGCACTGCTTGTTATTGAAAAGGTGTTTTATATGGAGAGTTTTGACATAAGTGAAGGGACTAAGGTCAGGGGTTCTCAACTTTGGCAACTTTAAGACTTGTGGACTTCAACTCCCAGAATTCCTCATCCAGTAAAGCTGGCTGAGGAATTCTGGGAGTTGAAGTCCACAAGTCTTAAAGTTGCCAAGGTTGAGAACCCCTGGACTAAGTCTACTTAAAGTGCTTTATTCTAAGTTCTCCTTACGAAACTATATTTCCCCAATCTCTGGGTAACTCTGTAGTGTGCTAAATTAATACCTCTCTGTAATCCTCTTTTGCATTTGGTTCCTACTTCCAGATGAATGCCTTACCATTTTTTTAGGCCCCTAGATGCCTCCTTCTCCTCCTCCTCCTTCTCCTCCTCCTTCTCCTTCTCCTCCTCCTCCTCCTCCTCCTCCTCCTCCTCCTCCTCCTCCTCCTCCTCCATTCTAGTAGTAGAAGTCATGTTTTTTTCCTCTTTGCAGTTTAACTCTTTTATCTTAGTTCCTTTTGGCATCTTTTGTTTTAGATTTAAGGATCTATACACTTTATTTTCCTTTTCTTCAGTTAACAGGTTTGATAGTTGTGCATACACATTCAACATCACATGTTTTGGCAGTGGAGACTGTTATCGTAAACATATATTGGTTGTGGGGGGGGATATCAGAAGCCCTCTAGGACATAAAACCTGCCCCCGCCTCCTGCTTTGGAGAAATGGCTTGAGAGTTGTTACTGCCATCCTGTACTTTCAAAGAAGCATTTCCTGGAGTCCACCCCTAATCCAGGTGTATGAGGGAGACAGAACTCTCACAACATGAGCTGCTTTTCTGGCAATTCAAAGATGATACCCCTCCCCCCAATGGAATAGTTTTACAAGTGGCATCTCAAGACCAGATAGCATAGAGGATTCAGCACTTCTCTTTGGAAGATAAATTAATCTCATGGCTGATTAAACAGGATCAAACTTTATTTTTTTTAATAACAAAAAAGTGTAAAGCCCCTTTCCACCTTCAAATATTAAAACAGAAATATTCATTGTGGAAGAAGGAAAATTACAAGCCACCTAGGTCAAAATTGTACAGCAGCTTACCATAAAAAAATAAAATAAAAAAAACCAACTTCAAAAAATGGATCGACAACAAGATGGTGCTGGTGCTGTCACCAATGAAGAGCCATCAAGAATATCACAGACCAGAAAGAAAGAGTTCTTTATGAGAGAGACCATCAGTAGAAAGTTCTATGGATCATCAAAATGTTTTGAATAAAAAATAGATTCATAAATATATTTGAGGTGTGAATTCCATAACTTATATCAAGAGATACAGTACATAAGACTTGGCACAACCTAGTAGACAAAAATCAAAATCGTAGCACAAGTTCCTGAGATTTTTCCAGCTTCTTGAGGATTCCAAATTTTAAATCAGAGACTGTTGGGATGATAGAGGATCCTGTTCCTTACTTAGACTTTTGTCCATGGGCTGTTCTCTCTTTGTTATAAAATGATCAATATAGTTCTACATTCTTTCACACTTATTTTCTAAGCTAGGGTTTCTGTCTATGACCACGGGTGATTGGAAAGTAGTAGAATAAGCTGTTTAAATTAACTCCTATAGCTACCACCTATTCCCTATGGCAGGAGTGTCAAACTCACAACGTCACATGATGTGATGTATTGTGACTTTTTCACCATTGCCGACAATGGGGTGGGTGCGGTTTTACTATGATGCATCCGGCCCCCTGCCCTATGGTCTTCCAAAGCCATTTTTAAATTCAGAAATAAATGGTAATTTCCAAATGGGAAAAAGTGGCCAGGATTCACAGACCCCAAAGACTTTGAGTTTGAGTTTGCATTTGAGAGAGATCAATTGATATAAGCAAAGAACGGTCAAGAAAAAAGCATGACTTGGTTATTAGTTTGACCAGGAAAAAATGCTTTTGTTCCATTTCTCCTTTTAATAACTCAGTATATGGACCAAGTTTCAAATTACAAAGGTTTTACCCAAGGCATATTATTAAAACTTCATAAAAAGTCTGCCCTTGGATTATTATTCATTGCAACGTTGCGGGTGCCTGAAAATTACATGTCCTATCTCAGTCAAATAATCAAAGCTGTGCGATTATTTGAAGTGGAAAAAGGAGCAGATGGTTTTTCAAAGTGCTGAAATGGAAGAGGCAGATTGCTGGAAAACCAACATCTTATTGCCTTGTGTGCAATTGTAAAATCACAGCACAGGATGGATGATGCTGGAACTCTGTGTACAAAAGTTGGCACTATGCAACCCTGAGTTGCTGAGAAATAAGCCACCACTTATGAAAAAGAAAAATTACAAGGCAAGATAGCTAAAATGACTGAGTATTAAATTTCTTTTCTTCAATACTTTTGGATTATGGCTTTTCTTAATTTTTGGAACTCCTGGGTATTAGTTGAATCCTGTTTTAAAAAAAAAGATGATCGCTGAATCACTTTTTTTTTTGTCTCTTTCAAGTAATAAACCTTAGCAAGATATAAAGCCACTGAGCACTTGGTCAGGTTAAGAGAAACAAGGGTTTCCCCCCCCACACACAAAATGTAGGCCCCTCTGTAATACTTGTGACATTCTAAATCAAAACTGGTTTTCTTAACAAAGATCTGGTTGGGACTGAAATGTTGAATGGGGTTGAGTTGCGTTGGGTTGGGGTATTCATATGCAGTTGCCAGATATAGTGAAAGTGAAGCATGTGACTGTCTAATGCAAGCCTGCAGTTGCAAGAGGGAAGCCTAATGAGCCTAGGAAGATAGCGAAGAAAGGGAGATAACAGTAGTGATGGGTGGGTGGAAATATAACAGAAAAAGGGGGAAAAATTGGAAAATTGGTGCCAATCTCTATTCATGATCCATTCAATCACCTCAAAAGCTAGGCATATGTATTGCTGAGCACTTTGGACTCTGGTTGATGCTTTTGAACTCTAGAGTGTATCACCTAAATGTGGTGTCTGGATAAGCTGGGGGGAGTTTCTTTTACTGAGATCTGTTCACTAAGTTTTGACTAGTGCATCAATCACAACCCTCAGTGAGGGAAGATGGATGACAACTATCTGTTGAGTGATCCTGGCAACTTAAAGCTGCTGTTTCTTAGATGGTTGGTGGGGAGACCATATTTGTAATGTTAGATCTAATAGAAGGTACAAGGTGCTGCTATGGTGTCTCCTGGACTTAAAGGAATCTTCTGGAATTCTCAATTCCTACTGCAACAGGAAGCAGAAGTCCTTTTCCCAGATTCATCTGGTATACTGATTACGGCTTATCTAGAATAGTGATACTGAAGATATTCACACCTTTATCAACCCTCTTATAAATGTAGAGAATCAGGGAGGAGCCTGCCTGAGAAAAAATGTTGAGAATAACTTTTCAGGTCTCAACTCTGTCATGTTTCCCTTGTTGAATTGTATTTTGAACTCTGGATTCCATCTCCTTGTGTCTCTCTTCTTTTCCCTTGGATTTGTACTTTGTTTATAGGATTAGTCTCAATCCATACCAAGCCTATGTCACAGCTGTTGTCTTTAGCTATAAGTAAAAAAAAATAATTCTTTGCTTCTAAACGTTGTGGTTGAGATTGTCTATCTCTGAACTGTGATAGACATCCAGTTTGCTATTTTGTTGGCTGACAGCCAGCAGTGCCAGCACAGAAAATCTCAATGCCAGGAATTTATTGTGATTGTGATATACATTTACATACATACAGTCATTCATACACATACAGATAAACTGTATAAATACAGATAGTCCTTGACTTGTGACCACAATAAGTCAAGACCAAAATTTCTGTTGCTAAAATGGGGCAGTTGTTGAAGTGAATTTTGCTCTATTTATGACTTTTCTTGCCACAGTTGTTAAGTGAATCACTGCAGTGGTTAAGTGAATAACACAGTTGTTAAGGGAATCTGGCTTCTCCATTGACTTTGCTTGTCAGAGGGTCGCAAAAAGTAGTCACATGACCCTGGGACACTGCAACTATCATAAATATGAATCAGTTGCCAAGCGTCCAAATTTTGATCATGCGACCATGGAGATAGAATAGAATAGAGCTGGAAGGGACCTTGGAGGTCTTCTAGTCCAGCCCCCCGTTCAAGCAGGAGAACCTATACCATCTCAGCCAAGTGACTGTCCAGCATCTTCTTAAAAACCTCAAGTGAAGGAGCACCCACGACTTCTGGAGGCAAGCTGTTCCACTGGTTAATTGTCCTCACTGTTAGGAAGTTTCTCCTTAATTCCAGGTTTCTTCTCTCTTTGGTCAGTTTCTAACCATTGTTTCTTGTCCTGTCCACTGGTGCTTTGGAGAGATGTTGCAACCGTTTTCATAAGTGTGAAAAATGGTCACTTTTCAGTGCCATTGTAGTTCTGAATGGTCACTAAATGAACCATTGTAAGTCGAGGGCTACATGTAATATGTATTGCTGCATTGGCTTTGATTGTTGCTTTTATACACCTTTAGTTGAGTGAAGTGTCTATTCATGAAATAAAGATAATGCAGCCCACTTGAGTCATTGTTATAAAGTATCTCGACTGAAGGTGGTGCTCTCTGCTCTGATTTGCAGTCTTGTGGGAGATTTGCTACTCTTATTAATAATATTGCCCCCATCCTTCACTCTGATTTATCCTGAACACCCTCATAACTAAGTTTCTCCTAACTCTATGAACAGAACAGCAAATGTGTCACAGATTCAGCATGAATATCCTCCTATAGGGAAATAGGCAATCTGCTGTGCTCTCCAGATGATTTATATATCTTCCACAGTCTATAGCTTTCCATCAGCTGGGGTGATGGGAGCTAAATTCTAGAACAGTGGTGGCGAACCTATGGCATGGGTGCCAGAGGCAGCACTCAGAGCCCTCTGTGGCCACACGCGCCATCGCCCCAATCCTAGGCCTTCAGCTGGGTTTTATAAAACCTTTTTGCTTTAGGCCTCCACCGCTGTGTACAATGCAAATTATGCAGACTACAAATACACAAAATGTCAGGGCTTCAGCTCTTAGTTACACCCATCATTTTAACTCCCAGAGTCCCACAGTTCACTGTGGATGACTGTGCTCCCTGGAACTTGACTGTCTTATATTCTTCCCACAATCTCTGTTTACTCAGCTGAAAACAGTCATGTGTTTACTCACAATGGGCAATCAGCAGCTCTCAAAACATACCCCTTGCAATTAGAAACTATTCAAGAAATCACTTTTTCACCACTTAGAGCTGACCACACAATTCTTTGAAACACATCGTTTCTTGATCATTCTCCTTTTCCTTGTTGTCTCTTCCTCATCCCTTCTGTTGTACTCCACAGGCAAATGGCTGTTTGCTCTCTCTGTCTGTTCACTCATCTGCAGATATACAAATTGATACAAGAAACAGAGGTAAATAGAATAGGGGAGACTGGAAATGTCACATTTCATTGTTTCACTTCAGGAAATCCCATACAGTAAATTCCTTCCCTGTCTAGCAATCACAAAGGGAAAAGAAAAATTAGTAGGGCAGGTTGCTGTGATTTGGAGCAAACGGGCAGTGGCTGTCCTGTTTGGGGCAGAAGCTGGGCAAGTAGGCAGAGTGAATTAATTTATGGCACATCATCAGAAGAAAGTTTGAGGTTGTAACGTACAACAGTTGTCCTTTTCAAAATTCAGAGGTTCTTCTGGGCTTGCATCCAAGCTGGGAGAAGCAGCTTATGGATCATAAGTTGTACACTTCTGTTCTAAAGCTTCTCTCTGCACTGTGTGTGATCAGTCTTGAAAATAATAATTTGCTCTAAAGAAAATATTTTCTGTCCTAAATTGCCTTTTGCCCTCTGTCAGTACTGCAATGTTCCTAACAGCTTCACATTGAACAAGTTGCTTTTTAAAGCTTTTTAAAAAGCTGGTAGCTTTTTAAAATAACTTTCTGTTCATGTTCAAGCATTGTTTCCTTGAATTTTGTGTGTGTGTGTGTTTTAAATTGATGGCACTGGAGATATTGGATAATGCCTGATTATTCTGATTATTCTGAGTGATATATGACCCGTGGGCTGGCTTGCAACAAGCAGAGCTATTGTGGTGATCCTTGAACCCTAAAACCTGGGCAGAGCCACCGTGGGCACAGAATTTGATAATAGGAAATAGTTAAATGAGAACTTTGAAGATTAAAATAGAGAAGGGTTCCATGGTAGGGAGGAATACTTTTCCATATAAGCAGAGGTACTATAGTTCTTAATATGATATTCACATCAAGAATGTTTGGACCTTTGGAAAAAATAAAATAAAAACAATGATCTGCTAGAGCAGTGTTTCCCAAACTTGACAATTTTAAGGCATGAGGACTTCAACTCCCAGAATTCCACAGCCAGCAATGCTGGCTGTGGAATTCTGGGAGTTGAAGTCCACATGCCTTAAAATTGTCAAGTTTGGGAAACACTGTGCTAGAGTAACTTTTTTTAAAAAAACCACGTTACCTCAATCTTTTACCATGTTTGTTGGCTGCTAGCCATCTTTTTTTTTTCCTATTTTTTTTTGGTGAATGAGGTAGTTGATTCTCTAAACAGATTAGGAGAAGAAATATTAGAAGTTATTCTGTAAAATTCCTGAAATAGTAGAAATCAAGAAGCCTCCACTCATTTCAGCGATTTACGTTTCTGTGGCAAAGTCTTTTGAATGTATTCTGCTATGGGCAGTTTGTTGGCATCTTGCACTGTGTTCCTGTCTTTTTGGGGGAGCAAATTAAAAGGGATGCAGCTTCTGTTTTGCAGGCTCATAGAACTGGAGTTACAAAGGCACAAAATCAGGATCCTATTCCTGCCTTTATTAGATTATGAATCTATCTGCAAAGAACATATAACATCCACAAGCTGTTAACCTCAGCCACAACAATAGTGTTAATGCTGTCGGGCTAATGGAATTAGATTTCATGTGTAGTTAATGAATGCAGTGCCACTGAATTTTTACAGCTAAGCTGAGAAGTTTCTTTGGGTGAGGCACAGAGTACTGTAGTCTAATTGTGCAGAACTGTATTTCATGCTCCTGTAAGCCATTTCACCAATGTGAAATATAGTGTCCCTGGGGCGAAGAAACTAGACAAATGTCAACAAGATAAATAAACTGCCTGATTTAGGATCCAGCCACGAAGCAAACAACACCATCTATGTACTTGCTAATTTGCAAGAGTTTAATTGGTTTTATGTCTTCTTGCAGCAGGTGAACAAGACTCGGTAAAGCAGTTCAACAATGGCAACAGAGAGAATTGCAGGGGCTGTCGTGTAACAAGTCACAACATTGCTTCATTCTGTACCGACAGCTGCTTTCCAGAAATCCTGGAGATGTTGAGTATTGAGTTTGGCATCTTTCATATGAAAAGCAGGCACTTTGCTCTTGAACTTAAAACACTGGCTCTTCAGTGTTTTCCATGATGGCTTGCTTCATTCTTCCTAAATGGAACATTTCACTAACTACCATTTGAGTAGATCAGGGGGTGGGTTACCCCCATATGTTGGTGTATAATATCCCATGTATACCAATGATAGCATACATAACCAGAAAATTACAGTTATTATGCTATCATATATGGTTACCTAATGTGTATATTGGTGTTCCAAGGTGAAGTACTGTATGAAACTCGCACTACTGTTGGGTAGTAGTTTATAGATTCATGGAGGTTGAATAGAGACCAACTTTCTTCTTCCTGCAGAACTACAAATGAAAGCATCCCCAGGAAGTCCCTCTGTAACTTTTGCTTGAATCCATTCACAGAAAGAAAGACTGCCATCTCTCTAGACCTCGGCTCGGCAACCCGCGGCTCTTTGAGCCTTCTGCGGCTCCGCCATTTGCAGAGAGAGAGACAGAGACACAGAGAGGCACTTGTGCTTCCCTCCCCCCCCTCTCTCTGAGTGGGGGAAGAGGACTGGCAGACCAAGGGCAAGAGAGAGCCAGCCCAATAAGAAAGTGTGTCAGCTTGTCTGAGAACAGCCTGAAGCCAGCTTGCCAGGTGAGTAGAAGATCGGAGAGAGGGAGGGGGGGAAGAAAGGAAAGAGAGAGAGGGAGAGAGGAAGGAGAAAGGGAGTGAGAAAGAGAGGGAGAGAGGGGAGAGAGAGAGAGAGAGAGAGAGAGAGAGAGAGAGAGAGAGAGAGAACTCATGCACAGCAGCCTCTATTTCTTTTTAATTAAACTCTACAATCAAGTCCCCCCCTCGTGCGTGCGCGAGTGTTGCGGCTCCCAGTGTTTTCTTTTCTGTGGGAAACGGGTCCAAGTGGCTCTTTGAGTGTTGATAGTTGCCAACCCCTGCTCTAGACAATTAGTTCCATTGTCAAATTGTTCTTACTGTTCCAAACTTTCATTTGGAATCTGCTTTTCAATAACTGCAATCCACCTTTTACTGTCCTGTATTGTGGGATAACAGAGAATAAATCTTGGCTTTCTTCCTGCTGTATCCTTTCAGCTTTTAGAACAGTGGTTCTCAACCTTTTTAATGCCGTGACCCCCAACCGGTCGTAAGTCGAGGACTACCCAACCAGTTGTAAGTCGAGGACTTTCCCTGCCCGGGAACACTGCGCATGCGTGATGCCGCCCCCTGCGCCAGCCAAGGCCTAGCTGGCAAGGGGCAGCGACGGCGCAGGGTGACCACCGGCTGGGCCACCAGCTGGCCCAGCCCAGGCAGTTAAGGCACCCGCCAGGCCCCATGCGTGCCAGAAACCCTCCCTGCACCCGCCACTGCCCCGCTAGCCTTACCTTAGCCGCCGCCCATTCGGGTCAGCGGCAGGCAGGCCCAGGCGCTCCTGGACGGCCATGGCAAGCGGCAGCGATGGCGCAGGGCAACCACCGGCTGGGCCACCAGCTGGCCCAGCCCAGGTAGGTAAGGCACCCGCCGGGCCCCACAAGCACCATAAACTGTCCCTGCACCCGCCGCTGCCCCGCTAGCCTGCGGCGGCAGGCAGGCCCAGGTGCTTCTGGGCGGCCACGCAAGCGGCAGCGACGCCGCAGGGCGACCACCAGCTGGGCCACCAGCTGGCCCAGCCCAGGCAGGTAAGGCACCTGCCGGGCCCCACTCATGCCAGAAATCCTCCCTGCACTCGCCGGCCTCCCACCTCCCATCCCTGGCCCTCTTTTACTTACTTTTAGTAGTTGCTCAGCAGGGAGGGAAGCTTTCCTTGCAGCACCGTTTGCAGACTGGGGCTTTTGGTGGGCTCAGCAGGGCAGAGACAGCCTGGACAATTCCTATTGGCTTTTGAAAGCCAATAGAATTAGATTCTATTCAAGAGAGTCTATTCTATTGGCTTTCAAAAGCCAATAGATTCTATTGGCTTTCGAACGCCAATAGAATAGAGTCTCTTGAATAGAGTCTTTCAAAAGCCAATAGAATAAGAGGGAGAAGCACAGCTAAAGAAAAGGGGAAAAATGGGGAAAAAAATGGCGGGCAGCCTTGTTTGGCGACCCCCGTGAAATGGTCGTTCGACCCCAAATGGGGTCACGACCCACAGGTTGAGAACCGCTGTTTTAGAAGAATGATGCTATAATCCCTCTCTGTCTTCTATTTTCATTGTTAAACAAGCCCAATGTCACCAATCTCTCTTCCTGAGATGTTATTTCCAGGCCATCCTTTGTTCATCTCTGAAATTGCTCCAGCTTGTTTGAATTTTCATTAATATACAGTGCCCAGAACTACTCACAGTATTCAAGGTGGGAAAAATTAAGCAGAACATTTATTTCCTGTAATTCTGAAATGATACAGTAGAAATTGTGGTTTGCCGCCTATAGCATATTGTAGATCCACGTTTAATTTATATTTAACTTGTGTTCTAAGATCTTTTTTCACAAGCACAATTTCCCACTTTTATGGCAAGAGAAACATTTCAAAACAAATATATAATTTCTTAAATGTTAAAATAATGCTCTTCTGAAATAATAAAATAAAAAGAAGCAGATATGCTGCTAATTTATTCCTTCTTATGGCGATTCCCAGTACAATCGATGAAATAGGCTAGCAAAAATATTAGGAGATACAATCCTTTTTGTCAACAGGTTTGCTCTAAAGCAAATATGGTTTGAAATACATATTTGAACGAATGACATCTTCCATTGATTCAGCTGGACAGTGAAAACAAAGCAGAATTGTTTTAATAAATGAGCAGGCCCCACAAAGATAGTTCCTTGCATTTGCTTTAACAACATAAAGTGAAGAACTGCTATAAACACTTGTCCCTAAGAGAATTAGACACAAGAGGATAAATTATTTGCATGGAAAGACTAGGAAAAACAAGAGTTACGGGAATGCAAACATGCCACTTCTGCTCTGAAGGACTGTTTGATTTACCTTCATCTCATTAAAGCTACAAGAAATACACTCCTCAAATATTCATCATCCTTCTGAAGCTGTTTCTCTTTCCATCTTCCTTGGCTTTCTTGAAGCAAAACTAAACAGGGCATTTCAAGAAGTGCAAACAGATTATGAAAAGAAAAGGTATTTGTAGGAAGAGTTTGGCTGAAAGGGGAAGGACTGCAAAGTCACTTTCTTACTAGAATAGCCCTATTTCATTTTTAGACCACTTCCTTAGAAAGCTGTATTTAAACTATGGTTAAGCATGGCTTTCTGTCCACCAATATTTTCCCTGTGGTAACTAGCATAGCAGAGTGCGCTATGCATTATAGAGTGCAAGAGATTACGTTGGATTCACCCACCATACCCAGCCTTAGCAAAGCACAATTGATTGGATCCATATCATGTTTCAAAAGAGAGAGTTAGTTTGGTGTAGTGGTTAAGGTGCTGGACTGGGAACAAGGAATTCATGAGTTCCAGCCCTCCTTAGGCATGAAAGCCATCTGGGTGACTTTGGGGCAGTCACTCTTTCTCAGCGCTGCTCACCTCAGACTTATTGTTGTGGGGAAAATATGAGGCAGAGTATCATGTACAAAACAAAGGGGATATAGTTTCAATAATAAAATAATCCTTAGTTTAAAAACATGATGGCAATTTCATACATGATGTAAGAATGTAGTCATTGCCTAGGGTAAAGGAAGTGAAGGCACGAATAGGCCAGGATATGCAGTTGTTTAATATTAGGTTTCATAAGAGTCTAAACGACAGCATGATAAGAGAATGTAGGCACAGAGCCAAATGCTTTTCAGAAAAGGCAGCTTTTGAAGAGCAACTGGAATAAAACAGGAGAGGTGAGATATTCAAATGTTTTAAGAGGAGAAGCCACAAAAGCAAAAGTATAGGGCTATTTGCTGGAGGAAGAATTGTAAAGCAAAAAAAAAAAAAAGAAGAAGAAGAAGAAGAAGGAAGGGTAATGGAGCAGCTCGGAAACAGTAGAGAAAGCCAACAAATGCCTCGATGTGTCCAGCTGTGCACAGACCTTATTTCATCTTAACAGTCTTGTTTCTTGATTTTTCCCCTTCATCCGTATCCATCTCTCCAGGTCACAGCTATGCCATAGAGAAACATCAGGCCTGGCTTCTAAATTATTAAAAAATGCCAAGCAATGTTTACCTTAGTGACTCAAAAGTGACTAGGAAAGCCAATTGCTACAGTACCCTGGATTTTCATAAGGAATGTAAAGATGGAGCTCAGGTGGTTAATTGGATTCCAATGTCAAAGGGCCCTTCACACTTTCTCTCCAATCTGCCCCCCCCTTCTTTCCACCATTCAAGAGTTTCTTTGTTGTGGCTCTCCTCCATCACATTTCAAGAGATTTCTCTTTCACAGATGGTCTGTCACAAAAATAACACCAGCATTTGTGATGAGTTTTATATTAAATAAGAAATATTTTTCAAACAAGCTGTTAACTGAGGGCTGCAGAATTCCTTATAAACGGTGCTGTAAATATCTTTGTGGATTTTTTGGGCTGGAGCTGTATTAGAGCCATTGCTTTCTTCTTTAAAAGCAACTCCTCCCCCTCACCCAATGCATTCTTTCCGTAGGCTTAATGTGATGTTATAAGATGAAGGCAATAATTGCAGGGACTATTATTTTACTCTCGATGTCAGAAGATTTCCCTAACAAAAAGCAGAGTTGAGTTGAAAGTGGTTTAATATATGCTAAGCAAGTGTAGTTCTGACTTCTGAGATCTGTGTGTTTCTGTGTGAAAGCTTTGAAGATAATACAAGTAAAGTATTTGTTTTTCTTTAACCTTGAACGGAGTGTCATTGCCTGTCTTCCTAAATAAGTCCAAACGTTATAGAGGAGCTTGATGATATTTTTATATACATAATTCACCATACATTGCATCTGAACATTGGTGGAGGATGTTCAGATTCATAGGATCACAGTTTCAAATCAAAAGAAAATACGCTCATTTCACTTGCTGAGTATGATGGCCAAATGACCACATTTCATTGGTCCTCTAGCCCTGCAAAATTTCATGGACTGAGATTGGTGAAAATTGAACCATGCTACCAAATTATTACCAGGAGTAGTACTCCATCATATGGAGTAAAAGAGACTGGTTTTGGGACCCATTCCAGACTGGTCCTCTTTCACTGCATCTCTGATAATTTTGTATCCAATTGTTTTCTCCATTATGAAGGTAAATAAAAAAAACCTGATCTAAGTTGCTAATATTATTTCTATTATTGATATTATTCATTACTCAAGACCACTTAAGGCTGCCAAATGACAAGAAATAATAATTGTTTTTTAATAACAGAAAAGCCTTATTCCCTGCTTGTGTTTGCAGCTCAATTACTACTAACAGCATAAAAAAGGACTGCTAAAAAATTGGCTATTCAAGGGCTATTGATTCTGTTGACCTCTCTAAGGAAAGCACCATGCTACCATTTCTGCCTTAATCTTTCTCTTCCTCTCCCCCCTTCCCTCTTTTTCTTCCTTCCAAAACCACAGTAGCCATGCTTTGTAGCTATCAAATGCGTTTGACTGTATTAAAGATATCATTGCAGGATGCAAGCTGTTCCAAGTAAAGCTGCCTTTTGCAATTGATGGGTGGTTATTTTGTCAATGCTGATGGTATTTAAGTAATGTTTCAGATATTTTGAGATTGCACCCAAGGCACCTATCACTGTTGGTACTGTCTTTGCTTTATTTTGCTGTAATCGTTCTATCTGCAGGTCTTTGTGTTTATGATTTTCTTCACTTCTACTGTCTCCAGATATCATCACATCCACTTCCAGACTTTTTTCTTTTTTCTTTCTTATCTACAAGTGTTAAGTCTGGGAATTTATGTGGAGGTCCTTATTTGTTTGAGGAAGCTCTGACCAGAATAAGTATGGTCTGGGTATTGAATTAATAAATAAAAAATCTTGTTAGGATTGTCAATTACAGCATCTGAATTTTATGAGTTCTGGCTATTTTCAGCCAAAGATTCATTTCCTCTGATTACCTATTCCAAGAATATGTGTAATTGTTAACTTTGTTTTTGTTTTTGGTCAATGTAATTCTGTTTTCTGCATAAATCAATATGAGAAGAAATATTAGGGATTTTATTGGAAGAGAGGAGAAAGAAGAATGTTTTTTATTATTTGTTTATGCTGCTAATATCAGATGACTGAATTACTGAGTGTAGTGAGAGAAATAAAGACTAGTTAAGTTTAATAACCTTAGATTAAAAACAGTCTTTGAGATGCTGTCCTCCTGAGGTAAAAGAGAATAATCTGAAGTTTTACAACATCTCAGCCTAATTGCTAGGAATATGCAACTTCTTTCATGGGAAGAATCATATTCAGTAAGTGAGCAGGGATTACTTCCCATATGTTTCCCCTTCTGCCAAATTCACATTTTTGATTTGACATCAACATTCAAAATTCAGGAGAACCGACTGAGCTTTTGGGCTGTTAGATTGTATACCCTTGATACAGATTTATTTCATAAAATGTGTTACAGTAGTGCATTTTCATAAGTCAGTGCACTAACTGTGAGATAGTCTGTTTTAATTCTATTGAGAACTTCTGGAAAGCCTCCTTTTGATTCTTTAACAGCTGTCCTTTTGTTAGCTATAGATGCATTTGTGGGTTTTTTTAACCCCTTGTTCATAGAAAGTGGATTTTGCTGGAAAGTTTCATGAGGTCCCTATTCCATGAATGAGACTTAATCCTTAGCTGATATTAAAGCAGCATTTTCTTCCTTATTCTTATCTCATCAAGAGGAGCCTTAAATTGCATACAATCTGTTAAGATCTGCACACATTACCTTGGAGGGAAGTCAGTAACTGACAGTGACTTTGAAAAGAGGTAAAAGGAACAAGATAGGGATAAGGGTCAGTGATTGGGTCTGCAAATTTCATTGCCTGTGTGGTGTTCTGCTAATTCTAGGATAGATAGATAATGTTTCAGTTCAACAGTGTGGAAAGATCCCAAGTTGATTCACACTTGCAAGCACTTGTAGGAAAGCAACTATTAATTTGTTTAGAACACTCTGAGACAGTAATCCGTTTACAGCAATAGAAATAGCATTTAAATAGCATTTGCTCATGCAAGTTCAAGGCAGCCTAAAGGAATCTGTGAAGGCCTGACCTCTGCTCCTACTTCTTGGTTTGCATCCAAACATTCCAGCTCATTTAATGGAAAACATTTTCATCTCTGAGGGTTTTGATTTTGTTCCATTTATCAGTTTTGGTCCCTTCGGCAAATTTCTGGGCCTTTTGAAATGTGATTCCAAAGCTATGAAACAGTTTTCTGGAGGAAAGAAGTGTTACTGTCGAGGTGGGACATAGCAATATATTTTCACTGACAAGTTATGAAAATCCACTTTTCTTCAATGAATGATGTTCATGGAGGCTATTAATTATAATAGCCCTCAGAGAATTGTCTGCCACTATGAGGGACTGCAAAAATTACTGTTATTGCAAAATGTGTATAGTTTGAATCCATCAAGTAGCATGCAAACACAATGAAAAATAAAAGTTAACGTTAGCTGTTAAGCAAACTCCTAGATTTATCTCTGGTAACTGAAATGTATTTGTTGACTGCCTGTGTATAGTTAATTACAGATTATATTCTACTATCATCTCAACAAGGAATATATATTTGTTAAAATCTGAGAGCAGGTTATTGTTTGGGGATGCTACTCTGTTTCAGATCCCTGAATGCCCAGTCAGTAGTTCTTCAGAGGCTCTGGTTTTTGGCTGCTTCTACTAATGGGATTATTAAGAGCAGTCAATCTGTAATAAGGCCTCCCTGGTCCGTGATTTCATCATAGTTGAGAGGGCCAACTTGCCATGTATTACTGAGATCTGGCTGGGCCCGCAAGAAAGGGTGGCTCTCTTTTCAATGTGCCCAGCAGAGCTTTGGGTGTGGCATAAGCTCTAGGGCACAGATGGAGGTGTGGTGATTGTCATCCAGCCTTCCTGCTGCATAGCAACCTCCTTGCCTGAGTTCCTTCAGTCCATTTGTGGGTTTGAAGTGGTGTTCCCCAGACCTATGGTTCTGGAAGTTTTCAATCTTCCCTTCCCAAGGAATTGGTTCTGAGGTGGTTTGGGCCAAAGACAGCATTCTGCACAAATAGAAAAATATCCACCATCCTAAGAAATCCCAAAGACAAAATTGAATTAGAAAATCAAGGAGTATACGAAATCCCATGCACCGCTTGTCCCACCACATACATCAGACAAACCAACAGAAGAATAAGTGCATGCATTGAAGAACATAAGAACTCAGTCAAAAAAGAGGAACCAACGTCTTCCCTGGTCCAACACCTTAAAATCACAGGATATGAAATTGACTTTAAAAAGACCAGAACTATCGCCCAAATTGAACACTTTAATAACAGAATAATCAGAGAAGCCATCGAGATAGAAAAACGCCCACACAGCATGAACAAATGAGAGGATACCTCCCGCTTACCAGCCATTTGGAAACCCACCCTTATTGACAAATTAGTCCCTAACACAAAGAATGACACCAGACACACAGTCACAAAAGCCACACAGGATGTCACCACCACACGTCCACGCAAAAAGCAAACCCAAACCCACACCGATGATGAGGCACGACCACAAACCAGAAGCCAGACCACAGCTGCATCATTAGCCACTTTAAACCCCTCCAATCCATACACGAAGCAAATTGACACTCTCCATGAAGATGAGGCACGACCACGAACGCGAAGCCAAAAAATAGCAAGGCAGCCCAAAATCTTAAACCCCCCTGCAACTCAGACTAACCTGAGCACAACCAAACAGAACACTCCCCCAGCCAATCAGAGCACAGCCAACCCCCCAGCCAATCAGAGCACAGCCAACCCTCCAGCCAATCAGAGCACAGCCACGCCCCTAACCAATCAGAACACACTTCAACCCAATCAGAACACAGCCAAGCTCCCACCCAATCAGTTCATACCCCCACTGGCAGTTAAAAGGAAGAAACAGCTAAGACCACACATTGCTCCTCGAAGCATGAAGCTGAAAGCACCAGCCTGAAGATGACAAATGGGACTTCGTCGAAACGTCGCCAAGACACTTCCAATTTTACGCGGGAGAAAACCCGAACAACCAAAGACCTACATACAAACACCCGCGAAAAAATCAGAAAAATATATAATATCTTTCAATACTTTTAAAATGTTTTTAAATTTGTTTTTAGGGTTGTTTATACACCATCCAGACTCATGCTACATGAGATGGTGGGGTCTATATTACTGTGTTCAATCAATAAAAAATAAAGCTTAATTCTTCAGGCATTTTCTTCTGCTTAGCTGATAGCAAAGGTAGCTCTAGAGTAAAAAGTGCACAAAACTGTCTTAATATTTCCCAGATCAGCAGAATGTGATACACTTTTGGTATTTTGAATGTTCCTTTGATCTTTGTGGCAAGCAGTTGCGTAAACAGGTATTGTGTATTCCTTTGAGCTGCTAGTTTCAGTGACATGCCTTAGGGAGGTTTTATAGCTTTCTCCCTCCTTCATTAGTCCCTGTTGCATTGATCACAAAGTGCTTTTTTAATGTCTGGAACAAGCAACGTTTATCCAGTCACCCAACAAAACAGACATTTAAATAGCTTTTAACAAGCACTTTATTTAGTCATATAAGTGCTTCTTCTGTGGCATTAAGGCAGTGCTGTATCACCACTGGCTGATATTTCAGAAATACACACCAATGACATTAAGCTGTATGCAAAGCTATCCTTGAAGAGGAATAAAAGGCTTTTGTCTTTTTTGAACAATAAAAAATTATGGGAACAAGATATTTATTCACATGCTTAAATCTCTTCAATAGAACGAAAGTTCTTCAGGTTTGGCCAATTCACATGCCATCAATTTCAGGTTTCTTGTGTGTAAACTCACCCACTACAAAAGGACCCACAAAAACTACTTATATTGCTAAATCTTCCATTTTTTTATTCCAGTACTTCTGTGTCTTTCTCTTTGTAGCTGTTGTCGTGGCTTTTTTTTCTCAGAAACTAGTGGACCTTCGCTGGAAGTTGAGTCATAGCAACTGGACTTCTCTTTTGATTCTGAAATGTTTTGCTCCTCATCCAAGTAGCTTCTTCAGTTTAAGGCCTCTGACTGAAGAAGCTATTTGGATAAGCAGCAAAATGTTTCAAACCAAAAAAAGAAAAGTCCAGTTGCCATGACTCAACTTCCAGACAAATCTACCTGGCTGACTGAAAATCTTCATTGACATAGTGGACCTTATGTTACCATTGCTGTTAATTAATCTAAGATTTTAATTTCTGGACCACCTATAATAATAATAATAAAGTTGGAAGGGACCTTGGAGGTCATCAAGTCCAACCCCCTGCTCAGGCAGGTAACCCTATACCAGTGGTGGCGAACCTATGGCATGGGTGCCAGAGGTGGCACTCAGAGCCCTCTCTGTGGGCACACATGCCGTCACCCCAGTCTTAGGCCTTCAGCTGGGTTTTATAAAACCTTTTCACTTTAGGCCTCCGCCATCGTGCGCAAAAAAAAGGTCCAATCAATCAATTTCAGCTTCTCGCGGGGAAAAAAAAAGATCTTGCAAAGTTGAAATTGATTGGTTGAACTTTTTAGTACCACCCAGTCTGCTGTTACCACCACAGCGATGCCCACCAATGGGCCACACCCACCCAGCACAGGACGATGCATAAGTGGGTTTTGGGTTGCAGTTTGGGCACTCAGTCTCTAAAAGATTTACCATCACTGCCCTATACCATTTCAGACAAATGGCTGTCTAGACTCTTCTTAAAAAATTCCAGTGTTGGAGCATTCACCGCTTCTGGAGGCAGGTTGTTCCACTGGTTAATTGTTCTAACTGTCAGGAAGTTTCTCCTTAGTTCTAGGTTGTTTCTCTCCTTGATTAGTTTCCATCCGTTGCTTCTTGTCCTGCCCTCGGGTGCTTTGGGAAATAGCTTGGCTCCCTCTTCTTTGTGACAGCCCCTGAGATATTGGAATACTGCTATCATGTCCCCCCCCCTCATCCTTCTCTTCATTAACTAGACATACCCAATTCCAGCAACTGTTCCTTATATGTTTTAGCCTCCAGTCCCCTAATAATCTTTGTTGCTCTTCTCTGTACTCTTTCTAGAGTCTCAACATCTTTTTTACATCATGGTGACCAAAACTGGATGCAGTATTCCAAGTGTGGCCTTACCAAGGCATTGTAAAGTGGTATTAATACTTCATGTGATCTTGATTCTATCCCTCTGTTCATGCAGTCTAGCACTGTGTTGTTTTTTTTGGGAGCTGCAGCACACTGCTGGTTCATATTTAAGTGATTGTCCACTAGAACTCCGAGATCCCTCTCACAGTTACTACTATTGAGCAAGGTACCCCCTACACTATACCTGTACATTTGGTTTTTCTTGCCTGAATATAGAACCTTACTTTTTTCACCATTGAATTTCATTTTGTTAGATGGCGCCTAGTGTTCAAGTCTGTCCAGATCCTCCTGTATCCTAAGCCTGTCTTCTGGAGTGTTGGCTATTCCTGCCAGCTTGGTGTTGTCTGCAAATTTGATGAGTTCCCCATCTATCCCCTCGTTCAAATTGTTGATGAAGATGTCGAAGAGCATTGGGCTCAGAACAGAGCCCTGGGGCACTCCACTACACACTTCCCTCCATGTAGATGCAGTTCCATTGAGGACCACACGCTGAGTACGCCTGGTCAGACAGCTACCAACCCATCTGGTGGTGATGCTGTCTAAGCCACATTTTTCTAATAGCTGCCTGTCTTCTACAGATTGCTCTACAGAATTTGAAAAAGAAATGTTTCCAAAATGCCAATTAAACCATCTCCTGAAAGTGCTTGTCAGGTGTGGCAGAATGTTTACTTGTTTAAATAGCCTTCTGCAAAGCAGCCCCAAATTGGTAGTACTGTATTACCAATACTGTTATTTCCAACTTCTCTGCGCAGTTTGAATTTGGGGGAGGGGGGCAGCGAGTATCTCTGATCTTAGTTATAGTGCCTGATGAAAAGATTGTATGGGAATATCAAAGCATCTTAGGCAGAGCGTGGCCTTAGCCACAATGCACCCATTTGACCATATAAATCAAGACACATTTGTGTATAATCACATCCCTCTGATTTCAGTGGAATTTACTTTTAAGTAACTTGGTTGCGGCTAGAGATTCATTTTCTCTCTGCTTTAGTTTCCCATCTATGAAAACAAAAATAAAAGTTAACCTCACAACCTCTTTATGGGAACAAATGTTATTTATTTGTAGAGAAATACATTTACACATTAAATATATGAATACAAACATAAGTGTCTGCTTATGCTGTTTCCTGTAAAGAACCCATTTTGTTATGCTGGAATGGACAAAGTTCCCTCCAGCTCACTTGGCTGTAATCCGACATGCATTTACTGTGCTGAAATCCAGCAGAGTCAATAGGGTTTAAATGGCCAAACTACTTGCGAGCCTGCTGCCATAATCAATAAATTCCAAAAGAGCTCGTAAGAGGCAAAAAGCCTCCCACTGGTATTGCATCTTATTTATTGTCAAAAGGACTTTTATACTTCCGCTAGTTCTCCTAATTGACAATACCCAGGCTCTTACAACCTATACTCTTTGTTTACTTATCTGAAATATTTCTTTGGGGGGCCCAAATGGAGCACAAGCTCTGGCTGTTTGTGTGCCAATTTTGAAAGCCAAAGAGTAACTGGGAATAATTCAACATATGTGGAGGAATGTCAGAAGTGTTTTGTCCTGAGCCTTCAAGCTGTCCAAACTGAATTTTCAATTTAGTTTGCAGCTTATCTCGCTCCTGTTTTTGGCAAGGAAAGATGCTGAGCTTATGATTCATCTTGGTGATGTTGGAAGGAAGCCAAAGTATGTGAATGATTTAGTTCTGTACATTTCATTGATTTTTTTTTTAATAATAAAAAAGAAGCTTGAAAACTTGCAAAACTTAAAATATTCTGGAACACTGGTATGGAAATAAATGCACAACTAATTTCCCCCTCCCTTGGCATAGAAATAACTATAAATCTAACTGCCACTAGTAATATCAATCTAAAGTAAAGAAATTTGCATTGCATAGTTAAAGACACTATTATATAATAACAGAAAATCAGGTCTTGGTGTATTCGGGTCTTTTCCCGTGTAAGATTGAGAGTATCTTGGTGACGTTTCGACGAGGTCCCACTCGTCATCTTCAGACTGGGGTCTTTGGCTTCGTGCTTGTGCAAGCAAAGTGTGATCGGAGCTGCCATCTCTCTATAAATATTGGTGGGGGTGTGTGGAGTGCTGGCTTAGTTGCTGTAGGTGGGTTGGTTGGCTGTGTTGGAGTTATTGTTTGTGGATTGTTCGGCTGTTTCATAACATCTTGAGTAGCTGAGGTGCTGGCTGTGTGCCCATTAGTCTTTTGTGTTGTAACAACCTGGGTAATGGGCTGTGTGATGACATCCTGAGATCTAGTGTAGTGATATCCTGAGTTCTGTGTTGCAACATACTAGTGGTTGGCTGTGTTGTAACATTAGCATTGTAACCTCCTGAGTTCTGTGGTGTGATGTCCAGAGTGGAAGGCTGTGATGTGACATACTGGGCTTTGGTTTAGCTCTGAGTTTGCGGTCTAGCTCTGTGTTCATGGCGTGTGTCCGTTTGCTTTGTGTGGGGGTCAGAGGGAGGTACAGCAGCTGGTGATGTCTTCGTGGTTTGGCTTCTGGATGGTGGTTGCATTTCATCTGAGGGATGGGTTTGGGCTTGGGTTTGGGTCTGGTGAAGGTGAATGGCGGTGGCGTACTGTGTTGTTCTGGGTATGGTGTCAGTTTTCGTGGCTAGGACTCAATTCTGTTCATGAGCCTACGTCCTTTTTCTGCCTAAAAAGAACCGTCTGAGCATGCCACATTAGGCAGCACTGACTGAAGGATTTATTGATTCTGCCTATGACCTTTCTTATACTACCTCTGCAGTGGTGGCGAACCTATGGCAATATTCTGTACACGTAGCTTTATAATAAAGTAGAATTAGCATTAGTGTTTCTATCTCATCTACTTGGTAAGGTTCCTGCCAGTGTGCTGCAAAGGGGGATGTTCTTAAAGAAAGTCTGGAAATTACAGCAGGCCCAGAAGGCAGCATCCAAAGTTCTGTTGTGTGTTCCCAGAAGACAGCATATGACACCTGTTCTGGCATACCTATACTGGCTTCCAAGTTACTTGTTATTACATATAAAGCTCTAAAAAAATTGACCTCCCCTATGTGGAGGAATGACTTCTCCTACATGATATTTCCCAGGAACTTTGACCAAGGGTCAGCTACACATACCCTAACCTAGAACAGGGGTAGGCAAGCTTGGCTCTTTTATGACTTGTGGACTTCAACTGGCTCAGGAATTCTGCGAGTTGAAGTCCACAAGTCATAAAAGAGCCAAGGTTGCCTACCCCTGGCCTAGAAGAAGGTATGCCTGGAATCTATTGTGGCTAAGGTATTCTCAGTGGTACATCCAGCATCTTAGAATTTCCTCTCCATATCTGTTCAATCTGCCTCTTCTTTGTCATGTTTCAAGACCATCTTGAAAACTTCCCTTTACCATAGCCTTTAGCCCCTAGCTAGCCTCATAGACTTATAGTTATTTGTAGTCTATCTTTTGGGTTTCATAATATTGCCATTTGTTGTTTCATAAGTGGGTTCAATTATTACTATTGTTATTAATGATTGTTGTTGTTGATGTGGACTTTTCATACAGAAAATATGGCATAGAAGTTCAGTAAATGAATGAGTTAAATGGATATTTTTTGCTAAAAGATAAGAAAAGGGGCAATTAGACATCATAGGTCTGAACCATAAGTGTAAAGCACCTTCTTCAATAGTAACCTAAGAAAAGCAGTTCCAATATTCTGCTTTCTTAGGTTCAAAAGCATTGATTTTGTATTTAGAAGGTTTAGACATACATTTTCCTCCATATAGTCTTCCCATAGGCTCTGCTTAAATATATGAACTTTCTATTAAAGAAGTTTTTCCACAAACTAAAAACAATACAATATCTGAGTTAGATATAAGAGAAATGGGGAAAAGTAATAGAAAAGAGAAAAAGAAATATAGAAAAAGAAGTATAAAAAAAATAAAAAGAGAAAAGAAAATACTTCTTCCTGTCTTAACAGCAGTTATAAGTACATTTATGTTTTGCCCTTTCATAATCTTCCCTTTCTAGTAATCAGATCCATAAAACATCAATATATTTATTTTTCATTTTTCAGCAAAAAGTCCATAAGAGGTTTCCAATTGTTTACAAATGTGATATTTGATCTTTCTCTAAGTAAACAAGTTAATCTGTTGTTAATCTAAATAAAAATATCTGATTTTAGTTGAATCTTAATTTTATGTATTTTAATCCATGTTTTCAGGCCTTTTTACAAGTCCACCAAGCATGATAAAGTGATCCTTCTTGTTGTCCGCATTGTGTGTGCAGGTATGCTTTTTCCCCTTGCTCCTATCTGCTCTACTCATGATAAGAATGTAAGACTTGTCCATTCCAAACTTTCCTCACAAGAAGTGCTATCCAAGGTACAGGTGGGCAATCTCTCAGTCTCTCCTTTATCCAGAAAGACCTTTGCTAACTTTGGAGACATACTGTCCAACACAGAACTTCTTCCAGAAACCATGATAGCATATGTACAATAACCAAGTCCCAAACTGATTTTATTGTATCAGTTATTGATTACTGCATTAACATTTAAGATTTATATTAAGACAAGGCCAAGATCCCTCTCTGAATATGAATAGATGTGAGCATTGTGATCATGTGAATAAGAATTTTGAGCAGTCAATAAGAGTGTCAACTTTGAAAACAAGCGTGGCTGCAGCCATTTTCTCTACTCATTTTCGGTTGACACATAGCATGGAGGGAGGGGGGTTTACCAGGTACTTTGCTAGACAAAATAGACTTTCTCCCCTGGGAACCAAGGTCATCGGCTGCTCCTGGGACTGCAGGGTGGATATTTCATGAAAAGACCGCCAAGAAGTTGTATCGGGGAATGTAGTAGCTTGCATAACTTCTTAACTTTGTATTGGGGATTGTTATGCGTCTATTCAGACTTGGTTTCACTTTTGACATGCTGATACTTTGTATCAGTAAACATGTTCTTTGAGGAACTTGCAAGCCTCAGAGTTCTGCTTTATTTGTCTCTGTCTGTCGAAACCTTGAAAAAGAGCATAAGAATAGCCCTGCTGGATTAAGCAACTTCCACTGTACTCTAGAGTGTGTTTCTCACAGTGGTCATTGAGATGTTACTGGTATGCTCATGAGCAAGAGATGGATTCATAGTCCACTCTTGTCATTGCTTCCTTGCAATTTGTGTTTGGAGATATGGTGCATCTGTACTCAATCTGGAGATCAAAGCAAGACTCAGAGCTTACAGTCCTTGATAGACCTCCATGAATTTATAAAATTTCTCTTTAAAGCCATCCAAGTTAATGGTCATCATCACATCTTATGGTACTAAGTTGGGCATATTAATTACACACATTGTGAAGAAATACTTCCTTTTGTCACTCCTAAATCTCTGTCTGGGCATGGTGTTTTCGGAAAGGGTAAAACCCCCTTCCTCCCCCACCCCCGTCCATTTTATCTATGCTATGAATGGTTTTAAATACATCAGGCCTGGCCATTGTGACTTGACTGTTTTCCAAACTAAAGATTGTATTATATCCTTCTTTCAAATGTGGCAATCAGATCTATACACGACATTGTGCAATACCCTGTTTCTTAATAGGAATTGTATCATATTATGAAAGTCCTGCAAACTTAACAACTGGGAATGTAGTGTGATTTCCTGGGATGGGCTTGGACATGAATCTAAATCAAAAGCAACAATAACACATTATAATTTAGCATTACATGTGAACCCTAATTATCTGCTGCCACTCATTCTGCATCCAAGGAAGTGATTTGTTTCCTCACATCGCATCCTGATATTGTTCTTGCTTAATGCTCTTCGCACAAGGGCAGATAAATCTTGGTGGCCTCTTCAACCATGGAAGACAAAGCCACCTTCTATCCTCCGCTTCCAGATTCCTCCTCGAATTCTCATCTAGGAAGAGCTGGAGTGTATCTGTCTTGAGTACTTCTATATCCCTGTCTTCTGGATTCATCCTGTGCTGGTTCTTAATCCGACAATACGAATTGAGAACATTACCTATTTCTGGTACTGGAAAAGGTATCAGAGAAAATCTCTTTTTTTCCCAGAAAGAAAATCCTTTAGCATTGTAGTCAACGCCTTATGGTTTCAGAGATTCAGTAACATTCACTTTAGTAATCATTTGACATATGCATGGGAAAACTGTTTACTGCTAACTAGATTTAGGGATTATTAGTGAACTAAAACAGCCATCCCTCAGTAATAGACTGATGTCTAAAAATAGATGTTTTGATCTAAAGACTAATATACCTAACCTGGATATCTGGAAAGTCCCCCAAGTATAATGAAAATATGGATGGCAATATAGGTCCTCGACTTACCACCTTTCATTCAGTGACTATTCAAAGTTACAATGGCACTGAAAAAAGTGACTTATGACCATTTTCACACTTACAACCATTGCAGAATCCCCCCATGGTCATGTGATCAAAATTCATATTTATGACGGTTGCAGTGTCCTGTGGTCATGTGATGCCCTTCTGCAACCTTTTGACAAACAAAGCCAATGGGGAAGCCAGATTCACTTAACAACGGTGTTACTAACTTAACAACTGCAGTGATTCACTTAACAAATATGACAAGAAAGGTCATAAAATGGGGCAAACTCACTAAACAAATGTCTCGCTTGGCAACAGAATGTTGGGCTCCATTGTGAGCGTAAGTTGAGGACTACCCCGTATTTAATTGACAAACTGAGGAAGATAATTCCACTTAAATTGAATAGTAGAATCCTGGGGGAATTTTCTGGAATCCTCCAGAAAATGTTGCTATTTGTCTTCCAGCCATATTAGGAGTTGATGTGAGAACTGGAACCAGAGTCTTTCAGGATAAAAAAAAAAAAAGTCAGTTATATCCACAATCATGTACCTTAATTTTTGTGATTATTTTTACTTTATTTTAAATTCTGTTCACTGCCCAGAGTCACTTGTTGAAATGGATGGCCATATAAATAAAATAAATATCAACAGTTGCTCAGTTTTAATTCCAAAAATTACAAAGCAAAAAAGCCTGTTAAAAAGGGGGAAGGGTTAGGGAAAAGAAACCCTAGAATTAAACTGCAATGAGTATTCACTGTACCTTTAGAGGGCACTCAGCTGTTTTAAATGGCTTCTTCCCACTATGTAGTAAAGATTCTTATCTAGATACAATGTGTGATGTGTCTTGGTGTCTGCAGCTGAATTCAGACCTAAGAGCCTCAGCCTAAGCATGCTGAGTTAAGTGTCTGGGAATTACCGCTGAGTTATAGCTAGTGAGCCTGGTTGTTTCTTCTTCAGGGCTCCAGCCTGCCATCTTTGGAGGTCACAAGAGGTGTTTCAAGAAAACAAGAAAAACTAAGGGCCACCTATTTTGTTTTCCCAATTACCTTCTTAGGCCTAAACTTGTTTGCCTTGCTTTGCATTGGATTGCATGGCATTATATTACATTGTCTTTTAGACTTCCAACCCTGTCTTTACTTCCAAATATTTCCAGGTGTCTTGATTACAAATAATCAGAAAAAAAGAATAACATAATAAATTAAAAAGCATCTTTACTCAACAGTCAAATCTGGAGTGTGTTGAAGCTTTGAGTATTACATGCTGTGTGCCAAGCTATTTCGACCTTGGCACTCTCCAGATATGTGGGCTGCCCGTTTACAGGATTCCCAACAGTATAGCTGCCCAGGCAAACTTAAGAAACAATAACCTCTTGGATATTTGAAAAAATCTTGGGTATAGAAAGCCTATAAAAACCATTTTCCAGTTCATCTTAGATTTAATGTAATTAAAGGGGAGATAAAGTTTCCTTCTCATGATTCCCTCCTTCCCTGGGCGGAAGGTGTCTCTTTTGTAATTGTTCTGTTTCTTCGTCTATGTTCTCGGGATCTGCCACAAACCCTGTACTATGTGGAGGTGAAATAGACTGTGAGTACAGTTGCAGCCTTTCCCTTTAAGATCAATAGATGGACATTCTTTGCAACAGAATTTGCACTGTTGAAAATAGTGAGCAGATTCATCGTTGTTTCCTGGATAAGCTTAGCACATAATGCAAATGGGCTCTTCGCACGTGTAATTCCAGTTCCAGCCATAACCCCGTTCCATTTTACCTGCTCTGCAGATATGTCTGGATAACTCCGCTGGCAGATGGCACTTCTACACAAAGATTCTATTACAGTTTGAAACATGCTTCAGATCTCCTATGTTGTCAACAGTCTTTTGAGAGCTAGAAATTCATCTAGAATTTAAAACTGTAGCAAAACTAGTCTTCTAAATGTCACATGCTTGTGACAGTTGTGAGTAGTACATCTCCCCTCCATTTGAAGGAACTTGCTTTACCTCTTCGCCCAGTTATTGAGCTTCTGTGAAAGCAAAATCATCAGAAAGCATGAGTGAGAAAACATAGCACTTTTGAATTGTGGTACTGCAGAACATTACTGAGAATACCACATACCACAAACGGAACAAATTGTGCACTAGGGCATTAGATAGAGTAAAATCAGTCTGCTCACTGAATGCATAATAACGAAATTAAAGCTTAAGTAAGTAGTTTGGACATATAATGTGAAAGTAAGAAGTTTTGGAGAAGACCCTAATGTTTGGGAAAAACAAAATAATAAAATAATATTAATAATAAAACAAGAGAGCCAGTTTGGTCTAGCGGTTAAGGCACCAGGCCAGAAAGCAGGGAACCATCAATTCTAGTCCCACTTTAGCCATGAAAGCCAGCTGGGTAGCCTTGACCAGCCACTCTTGTCAGTCCAGCCCACCTCACAGGATTGCTGTTGTGGGGAAAATAAGAAGAGGAAGGTATGCTGGATATGTTTGCTGCCTTGAGTCATTTGTAAAAATAATAAAAGTGGGAGACAAAAGTTTCTGCCAGAGAGACCGGTTAAAATCTTGCCGATTGGGTGATAAATAGTCAAAAGCAATTAAATGACTGAAAAGCAACAAACAATTGTCAGAACATGCACACCCACACACTTACCCACAACCAGATCCCCACGTCAGAGTCACTATGTGAGATGGGCAGCTATGCTGTACAAATTTCAAGAAACAAACAAACAAAAAAATAAAATATGCTTCACATCTTATGAATATTTATATTCATCCTGCTCTAGGCCAGAATGTAAAAGCTGTTCTTGTAAGCAGTAGGTTAGACCTTTTTAACAACTTTGCACAATTTCCTTATTTTCATTACATTCCAAAACTCATCTACGAAATTAGGAGCCACTGTTATTTTGTGTAACTGTGCAGCAAGAAACCCCTCCCCCCGCTTCAATATGAAGTGTTTGGTAGCATAATGATAGTGATTAGCGCCATAGAAAAATCCCTGAATTAATACACTGATTACTCACAAATATCGTTTGGGTTTTCGGAGATGCAAATTTCATTCAATTGTTGTTCTTTTTATTCTGATCTTAACAAGCTGACTGTCTCTCTTTTTTCTCTCCCACTTTATGTGAAAGATTTGGCTATATAGTATTGAAAGCAGAATGAGAGTTAATTCAAAGTAAACCTGCGATTTAAATCCTTTGCAATTAGCTAATCATACTACTACAAAGCAAACGATATACTATTTCCTTCTTTTGCAGAGGCATTTAGCTAGCTTTCTTTGCTATTCACTACTTTCTTTTTTTAAATATAGATTTTAATGTGGGGACTGATAAATAGCAGAAAAGATTCTTTTTAAAAAAAAAAATGTGCTTGTTCTCTATTTAAATTTTGCAGGTAACAAGAAGTGAAGAAGTGATGTAGTTACAGTGGACAACAAACTGATGACACTGCAGTCTGAATGCATTTATTTTATTTATATGTGCTCAGTGGTCCCTGATTTTTATAATTAGGTTTTATCAAACATAATTAATTCTTATTCAAAATCATGTGGGGATTTTTAGACTATTTCAGCAGCCTTTGTGTACAGGCTATTGGTTACAGTATCTTTTGTGTGATGGCCTAAGGCAAAACTCACAACCAGTAATGTAAAAAAAGATAACTACCTGGGGGTGCCATTCCAATTTTGAAAGTTTTGTTCACTTATTTCAGGTTTTTTCCCCTATTATTTTTGAAATTGATTGGAAATTGCTTTCATTGGAAACAAGTACTGGAGTTTTATTTGGCTTCAATAGCAGAACGGAAGTTAATATTTCAGTTCATATAATTTGATTAACCATTGTTTGCTTAACTGTAATGTGTTGACTAAACCTCAGTATAAAATGAGTTGGGCGAATTGCACCCCTTGGCTCTGACATTTGAAGCCATGAACCTATTCTAGTGGAAATGTCTTCTGGACATGTCCAAAAGATCTTGGAAAGGGTTTGAAGTAGCAGTACTTGTGGACGGAGTGGCTTTGCAGCAAGTGTAGAGAAGAACAAAGTCTCTTTTCAACAAATTTGCCCAGACCTGAGTCAATGATTAACAAATTGGAAGTCAACTCATGAACCGAACTGGGACATCAACTAAGGCTGGAGACATTTTTTTTTTAAAGAGAAATGAACGTATCATCATAGAAATGTTTCCTTTTTCTGTTATTGGATTTGTATTAGCTTTGCTAAATTGTGTGTAGATTTTTGAAGCACAATGAATCAAGCACTACAGATTATTTGGGATGCTAGTGATTGTAGATTTATTGTAGAATAAAGAAAACCTATACCACTTTGTTTGGTTAAAAATCAATAAATAACTCTTTCTAGGTGAGAGTGCAAATGACTGGAAGTAGGCTTAAAAATATTTTGGTGAGAAGCTGCTTTTAACATTTTGGAGAAACCAGGGCTAGAGCAGCATGGGAAATGAAGCCAAGTGGAAAGAGCCAGATCGCATTATGAGCAGCATTTTCTGATCCTTCCCTGCACTTTTTAAAATTAAATTTTATTGCTTTTCAAAAATAAAAGATTAAAAGAAAAAAGATTTGAAAAAAATCAAAAAAAGAGAAGATAGATGTGTGAAAAGAAAAAGAAAAGTAGAAAAAGAATGGGTTCAGAATTTCTTTAGTGCAGACATAAATAAAAAATATTTCAAACTCTTGCTCTAAAATTAACATTTGTCTACATTATTTCTGTAATCCCATATAATACTACTAATAAAACCCCAAATCAATATTTCAATTATTTCAGTCTCCCACAAAAGATCCAAAAGTTATTTCAATTAGAAATCAAATTATTCAAAGTCTTTTCTTTAATCAAAGCTGTCAGTCTCATTATTCCTGCCAATTCCATCAGCTTCACCATCCATTCTTCTGTGAATATTTGTAAGGTCTTCTACCATTTTTTCCATGAATTTAAGGTGGGATTTTGACTTGCTAGATTCAAATGAATGTAGGCTCTTTGTCTCCAGAACAGAAGGCAATGGGATACATTTTAATAAGGTTTAACAATTCAAAGCATTAAATAAATGCCCTTAGTACAGTGCTCCATTCCAGCATGAACAAACGTAGAGATATTCACATTTGATCAATCTTTCCTTTTCTCTATGATAGGCATGGGTTATATTTTATCTGCTAATAATGTGTTCTATCATCCTCCCAGTCTAGGGGGATGCTGGATGAGGTTAGTGTAAGTTCCATAGGAGAAAATAAGTCTTGCTAAGAATATTAAATGGAACAAAGTTATTACATTGCATTCACTGATCTTCATCAATTCGTACTCTTCCCCTCCATATAATGTTCTTACATTCATTGTGCTTGGGGAAATATAATTTGCCAGTGGACAAATGGGCCCATAAGACCGGTTCTTGGATCATTTTCACCATAGTACCAGTAGAATAAATTATACGGTATGTAACTCAGGGTTGAACTGTTGAATTTCTGATGCCCTCTGAGCTTGGCCATTTGCTTGCAGGCCTTTCATTACCCAACTAGGTAACACCACCACCATCGATGATGTTATCTAATTGGGTAATGAAACATAGACCTCATGAATATATGCCACATGCCACAGCAAGGTACAACAGTGCTTTATTTGACAATTACTGCTAGGTTAGAGACATAAAAATAAAATTTATAAGACTAATTTTCCTGCTTAATTATTCCTACACAGACATGATTAAAATAGCAGAGAATGAGAAGAATTGCCCATTGGGGCAAGGATCAGAAGAGAAAAGCTGTATTCCTCTTCACCTACAGAAAGGAAAAAAATGATGAGAAAATAATAGGGCACATTGTTGGCGAGAAAGCTGAATGAGAAGAAATAAAGAGCCATATTAATTAGCTCTTTGCCCCTCTTTTTATACACTATGCAGAACTCTGTGTTTGACTCTGACCAGCTAATTTCAACTTGTTCAAATCTGGATATTATTATAGATTTTATGTCTTTTTAGAAGAGAGATACTGTTGTCTTCTGCTGTCATAAATATTACTTTCAGAGCTACATATCTTCATTGATCAGAAAAGGCAGGCTGGCTACTTGCTGTGTCTCATGTCTTCCAAGCTGCTCTGCATCCAGCTTTGCTACAATTATGCTGGCCTCGAATGGAATGTTTCCCTGTTCAATCTGGCATGACTTCTTTCATTAGTCATGTTTACAAATCATTCTAGTATGACTTTTTTCCCATTAAGCTGATCATTAGTCATGCACTGAATATGTTCACGCAGGTTACTCTTTGCTCAGACATGGATTCTGTTAGGTTTGGTCAAGCGCTGCATGTCCTTCTATCTTTGTCTCATTTTGATATTTCAGGTATTCTGATTGAGTTTGAGGGTTTCACTGCTTGCCACCCAGAAGAACAAACTTTGACACCCAGGAAGCCAGAGATGGAATCTTTATACTTCTTTCATCTGGACAAATTTTCATCTAGAATAAGCAGCTAGCTCAAAACCTGTACTGAAAAATTGCTCGTCAACAGCTCCTCATCAAACTGGCAATGAATTTCCCTATATGGTGCCAGGTTCAGTCCTAGGCAGAAGTGTCTGGAGGAGGGAGTGTCATATGGGAATGACCTTTGGAGGAAAAGCTGCAGCCAGGGCAATGTTTGGATAAGCCACAGCTGAGCCTGCAGAAGGATTTGGGCATGGCAAACATGTCAGAGAGGACCCCCTAGTTTCTTGAGTTGTAAAGGTGATGGGGGAGAAAAGTACTTTCACACTTGCAAGATTCTGAAATGTAATCCTACAGTAAAGTCAGAGCTAGTACTTTGGGGTATATTTCTTGACTGTACTATCTTGCAAAGCTGAAATCAATCTTGCAAGGCTGAAAGTATATTTCTCCCCCATCACCTTTACAGCCCAAGAAACTAGGGATAGTCCCTTCAGAGACGTTTACCCTGCCCCCATTCCTTCTGCAGGTTAAGCTGCCACTTATCCAACCATTGCCATGGCTACGGAACTTCCCCCTGTTTTCCAAGATCATTCCCATAAAGCATTGCATCACCAGACCATGCACGCGTTGTTCCTTTTTTATGTCTACCATTTTGATACTATTTGGAATTTGTGATTTCTGGCATCAGACTTTAAGGAGGATCCAGTTAAACGAGTTTAGAGAATGCAAATGAGGATAATCAGGGAATTAGAAACCAATTATTAAAAAGAGACACTGGAGGGATTAGGAATGTTTAGCTTAAGAAGACTTTGGGGGAATGTAATAGAACTTTTCAGGTACTGGTAGAGGTTTTATACCGAACAAGATTTGTTCTGCGATAACCCAAAATGTAGGACTTGGAATACTGGATATATAAGTTTCAGGAAGGCAGATTCCGACTGACCGCTAGAAGAAGCATCCTAACAACAAGAACTGATGGAAAATAGAACCAATTATTCAGAGAGATGTGAGATCTTCTTCCCTGCTTATGTCTAAGAGAAAACCGTCTATCAGGGATGGTTTCTTTTAGACTGCTGCACTTAGAAGAATGTTGGAACCAGTGATCTAAATGGCTTTTTCCAACTCTATGATATTGTTACCTGGTCATCCAGGAAACAGAGTCTTTGTTCATTCCCAGCTCAGAATAAGGGCACGTTTTGACAGCATGCACACAACTTTGCATGCATTGAGGGAACAATTACTCCCTTTGCCTTTCCTAGTTCTATCATGACTGCAGGTCACATAGTCTGGCTTCAAAGCTTGTGTGTGATACCTGCTTTATAAGTTGCTGATACTGCAGAAATAAGTGAGAGGAAAATGAGAATAAAGTCATGATTAAAGAGATAAGTGCTGTAGTTGGCACTGCATAGAAGGGATCCAGATCTGCCTCTGAGAAAAATTGGCACTGATACGATATAATTAAAGAAACAGCAAAGTTTATCAAATTGCTCCAGTCACTAAAAAAAAAAAAAAAAACATTAGCTTTTTAAAGGGCTAAAAAGAAGTTTCACTCGAATGTCAGCCTGAGGCAAAGAATATTAACATGAGTGGGTTTGTCCACTCCCAAAATTGTTGGGCAAGTCTTCCATAAAGAAGAAACAGGATCTGTGACTTCAGATATCACTTCAAAGTATTTCTGTACTATTACAAAATAGAGGCTATTTTCAGTGTGTTTTGTGCCTGCTGATTTCTGAAATTGGGTGTTGAGCTAATTCACTTTAATCCCCACCACACTTCTTTCTTTGCCCAAAGGTGAAATATTATATAAAATCGGTGTCATTGTATTTCTTAGAACAGTAGGTAAACAATATGAGCCGAAAAAGTGATAGCCCGCTCTCCCATTAGCTGTCTCATGTGATGGATGAGTCAGGAATGTTGGTCAGCATGACGTGCAAAAAGACAAAACAGAGAGTGGGGTAGGAGGCGAGCTGGTGATGAAATGACATCTACGAATGAAGTTGTTGGATGGGGGAGAGGAAGGAAGGCAAGATAACTCTATGCCTATGAGCAAAACAAGAGGGAAAAGGTTGAGGGTTTCGGATTTTTTTTTTTTTAAAGAAAAAAATACTACAGAGATATCCTTTCAGCAGTAAACTTGTGAGACCGAAAAAAAAAACCTATGGCTTGTTTTGGCACAGCTTTGAGAAAGTGTTTTCAGTGATTTGAACTGTGTGGAGAAAACTAATTGAAGAGATTGCTGCACTTCACAATTTTTATTTATATTTGCTTGTCAGAAAGAAATTGTGTTTTCTAATGTAGGAATGGTAAGTGGTAGGATTCTTGGTAAGTGCTTGAAAATGTGATCATTTGGAGCACCAAAACTGGGAAAAAAGCAATCGAGGGTATCAAGTCTAAAACCCTAAACAGTGCAGGAAGCTAAATAAAAACATTCTCAATAGCTAGATTTCTTTATTAAGCTAATTTATATGCCATCCCACTCCCTTATTGGATGTAGGAGGGTTACAAAAGTATTTCTTTTTATAATAAAATATATACAAATATATAAAATACATAAAATATTTTATAGTAAAAACCATATTTTTACAAGTAAACTGTAATTTCTGGACTATCTTCAAGAGCTGCTCCCTAAATTGTTCATTACGATAGTCTTGAGATTTAATGTTTGAGGTCAGGTCTTTAACTCAAGGTGTGTTGCAAAAGCAAAGGTTCATACTGGTAGGAATTGTGGAGATTATAATCCCAAAGTAACTCATGGGCACCAGTTTGGGGAAAGATGAACTACAGCATTAATTTTCAGCACAAAAATCTATAGGTGATTTGGTTAAGGATTGGCCCATGCAGTAAGTTCATTCGAGGAGTCTAGCTTTCTAAAATAGATCCCGGTGCGATGAACTTTATTTTTCCATCACGTTCAGGGCTGGTTTCAAATATATTGAGCAACACAAAGGAGAAACCAAGATCAATAGCACAGTCTTCTTTTCCAGAATTTGCAGGCCTGTGCCTGAAGGTAAATGTTTTGATCTGGGAAGCAAAACACACACATGTACGTACTTGGCATAATTTCTCCTCTTGAGTAACTTGCTTATATAGATGCCCCTCTTGTGAGAAAAAGCAGAGCACTGGAGAGGAGCTCTGACATTTGCTGAAAACAAGAAATGAGAACATGGGGATTGTCACAGCACTTTTATTTTACTGAGTGTTCAGTGAGCAGAAATAAGTGTTTGTTTGAATTTTCATGTCAAATTCTGGCGCAACAACTGGCAGTGTCGGAACAGAGCATCTTACTGGATTGGTTGAATGAAATAATATTTATTCAGCTTTCCCCGGTCAGATGCCCTCACAACCACTTTAGTCTCCTCTCCTCCTGCAGTCATGGGGATGGGACATCCCAAGGAATGAATATTGGCTTTGCACATTTTCTCTGAAGATGACTCCATTTTTGTACAATGATATATTTCCTAGATCCGAAGAGGCCATGGGACTTTTGATTCTTTGATTCTCATCTCTCAGGGGAGTTGTGGGGTTTCTCCAAGCACCTTGTGAGTCTTTTTCTTCCTTTTCTCGCTTTGTGTTTGTTGTGCTCACAATACAGAAAGGAAAAAGAGAAAATGAGGGAAACTGTATTCTGGACTGAGGATGGCAGGAGAATAATTGGCAGTTTCCCACTGGACTAATGAAGGAGGAGAGAGATTCTGTCATTCTCACAGCTACTTATTGTAGGTTTGGGGCTAAAAGGGAATGCATTGCCACGACTTCATTGGCTGATGTTATGTCCATATATAGTATATATAGTAACACACACAAAACACAGAACCTTCAATTTTTCAACTGTTCTTCTGGTTTATTTGACAGCTATTTGTTTCTCGGTTGTCATCCAATCATAAGGAGAAATCACATAAGGTTCACATAATTGGGACTCCCCCCCCTCACTTCTGCAGTTCTTTCAGCATGCAGTATTTCAGAGTGCAGAAAATGACACTCAGAAATTCCTCCTATGCTGTTTGTATCAGATTTGTACACATGTTTTTTTTTTAAAAGGCTCACCAATATGACCTTTGAAGTTTGTATCTTTTTTCCTCCTCTATTTTTCTTCCTCTATTTCCAGGCAGGGAGCCAAAGCAAACATACCTGAGCCCATACATAACTACCATTCAAGGTTGGTGGGTTACTTGTTTTATATACAAATATTAGTGTTCTCTGTGGCATACTACAAGTTATTTGCAAATTTGCTTGGTTGCCCTCTGTTTTTTGGAAAGGCATCTCCAGGTTCATATATGTAACACAGATATAGCCCCAAGAATGTAAGGACAAAATTAAGCCTCCTTAAAGTGTTAAATTTCCTTTCCAGCAAAGTGATCAGTGGATTAGAAGTATTTTTTTCACCTTCTCTGAAATGCAGCCAACCAAGTACTTATTAACTCATTATGAATCTTGTTCAAAGTGCAAGAGAATTTAAGGCATCTCTCCAACATGCTTCATCTTATCAAATATTATTGAAACTATCCAGAAGGCACTTTAATATCTCCCTTATTAAAAAAAAGAAAGCCTTTCATTAATACCATACAGTTGCAAATGTAATCCTATAAGCATCCATTTGAACTCAAAGGCTCTTCATACAGTATGCTAGATCAGGTAAAATAATGTCTTGGGTTTTAGGGTGTGACTTTAGTAGGAAATTCCACCAATTTTTTTTTTGTATATCGCTTTGTTTAACCTATTATGTATGCTGGGTGTTGAGTCCGTCGCGAAATGGTAAGACACGAGAAGCAGTTGTAGTTCTCAGGAAACCTTTATTCTTCAGTTCAGCTTACATTGGAATATGGCGGCAAAAGCCCACACCTCGCAGCCTCCTTTTATAGGACTTTCCCGGGTCAATGTGTTACTTTTCGCGCGCCAGCACTTGCGCATGCGCACAAGCACTGGCGACAGCCTGTCTGGTCCCGGACAGCTTGCACCTGCCCGGGACCTCCTGCAACGCCCCGAGTCCGCTTGCAAGGCTCAGGACATAACACCCCTTTCCCCCGGGCTAAAACTACGACCAATGCCAAATTATACACAACCCACTCTTAGTACAATGCTCTGCTCCCCTCCATGTTCGGAGTTCCCCCATTTCCATTGCCTCAGTGTTTCTACCCTTCTACTGGCTCTGTTTAGCCAATAGTGTTATGTAATCCTCTAAGTACTTAGAAGATTTCCTTGCTCTCTGTGACCTCCTAAGCTCTGGGTGCTTGCTAGGTACTCCCTGACTGAGGGGTGACGTGTGTCTGTTCCCTCCATTATGCCTTGGTGATCCCCAAGGACTGTGCTCCGATGCCTGGCCTGCTTGCTTGCCCACCGGGCTCGTCAGGCCAGGGCTTCTTCCAGTGTATGACCTGGTTGTCCCGCCTAGCTGTAGGCTCTCTGGCCCTTCTAAGTGACTGTCACTGTTGGGCGTTTCTGTAGAACCTCCTAGGTCCGTCCAAGACCTGTCAGGATGCTGTCTATCCCCTGAATCCCGTTCTGTGTCCAGGCTTGTGTGGGTTTCAGTACTGTCCCAAAACTCAGTTGTCCCCTGAGTGTAGTCAGAGGTGTTGTAGTTGGGATTTGGTTCCTCGACCACCTCCCTGTGTGTTTGCCCCCTTCTAGGGACAGGGTTAAAGTCAGGCCAACTAGGAGGAGTGTGTGCCAGCTCTCTTGCAGGGAATGGATTGTTGGGATGCTCCCAGGTATTCTCTCTGACTGGAGTACTGGGTGAAACGGGTGAAAAGTGATCATGCCTCCGGGGTGACTCCCTGGCTGGAGTAGGCGTGAATGCCTGATAACTGGTTAAGCTCCTAGAATTCCTGTTTGGAGCACTCGCGGAATTTTGGGATGGACCGTTTGTGGCTCCCTCATTGGTAAGGGGCAGCATTCCATGCCCCTCCCTTTGCCCAAAGGGCTCCCCCTCCCCCCCTGGAAAAGACCCAGGAGTCTCAGCGGGAATGTCCCGTCTAGGGCGAAGTTGGTCAATGTGCCGACGCAGGACACGACCATTGTCCAGGGATACCTCGTAGGATAGAGGACCTGTGACCCTGGATATAGAAGCGGGGACCCATGTATGACCAGGCCCGTAATTACGAGTCCAAACCGGGGCATCCACAAGTAGTTGCCTAGGTGCCCTGGGGTGTGAGACAGAAGGAGGCAGTCTGTCCGGATGCAACCGGTCAAGCTTGGTAGTCAGTTTGCGCCCCCAATGAAGTTCAGCTGGGCTCCTCCCTATAGAAGTGGACGGTGTGGTGTGATAAGAAAGGAGGAAGTCAGCCAACCTGTGATGCCAGTCCCCGTAGGTGAGCCTCTTCAAGGCGTCCTTGGTGATGCGAACCATGCGTTCAGCCATACCGTTGGTGGATGGGTGGAAAGGTGCAGAAGTGGCATGACGAATCATGTTAGCCTGCAAGAAAGCTTGGAATTTGGAGGAAGTGAATTGAGGGCCGTTGTCAGACACAATGACGTCTGGAAGCCCGTGTGCAGCAAAAATCCCCCTCAGTACCTGAATAGTCTTTGCAGTGGTGGTGGAAGAGACAGGTACAACCTCAAGCCATTTTGAATGGCTGTCAACGAGGACCAAGAAGAATTGACCCTGAAAGGGCCCAGCGTAGTCAATGTGCACCCTAGACCATGGAGACTGTGTTTCCTCCCATCTATGCACAGGAGCTTGGGGCATTTCAGGGCGTGAGCATTGACAAAGGTGGCAAGCATGCACCTTAGCTTCTATGTCTTTGTCTACACCTGGCCACCACAAGTGGCTGCGTGCAAGAGCCTTCATTCATACAATGCCAGGATGACCCTCGTGGAGGGAAGCTAAGACCCTAGTCCTCATTGAGGTGGGAATGACAACTCTGCTTCCCCAAAGCAGACAACCCTGAGAGGTGGACAACTCGTTCCTTTTAGACCAGAAACTCTGAAACTCAGGACTAGGACAGTGCTCAGGCCATCCAGACAAAACCCAAGAAAGGACCCGTGAGAGTGTGTGATCTGTGCCTGATTCAGCGGCTACATCCCTGGCATTCAGGGGGGACTCGGACAAGGCTTGAATGGAGAGAATATTGATGGCTGGTGCGGGGTCAGCCTCTATTACCGGCAGGGGTAATCTACTGAGGCCGTCAGCATGGCCCATTTCCTTTCCAGGCTTGTGAAGTAGGGAAAAATCATATGCAGACAAAAAGATAGACCACCTGAGCATCCTGGGGGAGATGATTTGGGGAGTTTGTTTACGTGTGGTAAACAGTCCCAACAAAGGCTTATGGTCAGTGAAGACCGTGAAATGCCTTCCATACAAAAAATCATGGAATTTTTTAATTCCAGCAACAACAGCTAAGGCCTCCCTGTCTATTTGAGCATAGTTGCGCTCAGCTGAAGACAATGTCCTGGAGTAATATGCAACAGGAACCTGAGTTCCATCAGCCCTGAGGTGGCTCAGTACAGCACCTACCCCATAAGGGGAAGCATCACAAGCGATGCACACAGGAAGGGACTCATTGAAGTGAGCAAGTACACTGTTAGAAGTGAGTAAGGCCTTGACCTTATTGAAACTAGCCTCATGTGTTTGAGACCACTGCCACGCTGCCTGTTTGTCTAATAGCCTGTGAAGAGGCTCAGCTACACTAGCCTTATGTGGAAGAAAGGAATTGTAGAAATTCAGAAGGCCCAGAAAAGCCTGTAGTTCGGCCTTAGACTTTGGCCTAGGGGCTTGCATAATGGCTTTTAGTTTGGATTCAGCAGGATGAATCCCAGCAGCATCAATTTTGAACCCCAGAAACTCAGTAGAAGGTACCCCAATTTTACATTTGTCCTTCTTGAGTTTGAGTCCCGTTTTCCTGAACCTTAACAGGACAGCCCTTAGCCTTTCAGCTAGAATGTGTGTGGAGTCTCCTGCAATTAAGACATCATCAAAATAGGGGCAAACCCCTGGTATACCCCGTAGTGTGTTTTCCATTACGCTTTGGAAAATCCCAGGAGCGACATTTACTCCAAATTGAAGTCTCTTTACCTTGAAAGCCCCTCTGTGGGTCACAATAGTCTGAGCTATAGCAGCGTCATCATCAACAGGCAGCTGTTGATATGCTTGAGCTAGGTCAAGCTTTGCAAAAACGCGCCCCCCCTTGAGGGAGGCCAGGATATGACTGACCACAGGAACAGGATAGGCATGTTGCTGCAATGCCTTATTTAGAGTGCATTTGTAATCAGCACAGATGCGAATGTCCCCATTTGCCTTAAGAGGCGTGACAATGGGGGTCTCCCATGGACTGGAGTCAACAGGTTCTAGAATTCCTTGTTGGATCAGTTTGTCCAACTCAGTGTCAATTTTACTCTTTAAAGCAAAAGGGACCCTTCTTGCTTTAATTCTAATGGGAGTGACCATGGGGTCTAACTTTAATGACACAGGGGGTCCTTGGAATGTGCCCAGCTGGGGGCTGAAAAGTCTGCAAATTCTTTGCAGACTTCCTGTAGGTCGAGTGTTTGTAGGCTGTTGAGCCCTGTGATGTGTATCCCCAAGGCCTCAAACCACTCGAGTCCTATGAGACTCGTTCGTTCACCCTCTACTACTAGTAGGTCTAGTGGACCCTCAAAATCCTTATACTGTACGTTAAGGGTGGCCTCCCCCTTAACACACACTCTGGAGTTTTGAAAATCCATTAGCACAATGTCATAAGGCCTCAACTTGGCCTGAGTTCCGCTGCCAGAACAAATCTTCCTAAATGTGTGCATAGAAATGATCGAAAGTGCAGACCCCGTGTCCAGTTCCATAGTTAATGGAACCCCTTGTAGCTTCACCTTAAGTGACAGCTTTTTCTTAATGGGCTTGTGTGTGCCTGTCCTGTAGATGCTTCTTCGCAAAGCGCAAAACCCCACCCTATTCTGGCTGGGGACCCTGGTACCTTTCAGGCGCAATTCTTCCTGAGGTTGTACCTTCTGACGGCCCAGGGACACAGCTGCAATGTGTCCTTGTTTTCCGCACGCCCGGCAGATAGCGGAGCAGAACTTGCAGTCGGCTCTCTTGTGGCGACCTCCACAACCGATGCACTTGGGGAGAGCTGAATAGCTTCCTCTTGGTTTTCTTTCCTTTGTGGGGTGGAGACGGTCCACTTCCTCGTCCGGATCCTCCTCGGAGTTCCTTTGGACTTCTTCCTGGTGCACGGATGCAGCATCTGGACTGTTTCTGATCGGCCTCATGTTCTTGATGGCGCCACCCGCTGCTTCTTCTGCGGTGACCTCTCTCAAGGCATCTTGGAAAGACAAGTCCTCCTTGGCGAAAAGTCTCTGTTGCAACTCTCGATGCCTTAGCCCGCACACAAATCGGTCCCTCAGTCGTTCTTCGAGGTCCTTGAACTCGCAATGTTTGGCGGCTTTCCTTAGTGCGGTGATGTACTCCTTGGCCGATTCTCTGGGTCGTTGATCCCTCTGCTCGAAGGTGTGGCGCCACGCGATGACAGACATCTTGGGTTGGAAGTGCTCCTTCAGTAACTTCTTTAGATCTGCGTAGCTGACAGACTCTAAAGGAACAGGTGCTGCGAGGTTCTCGGCGATTGTGAATGCGTCTTGACCGCAAACGCACAACAGGGTGGCAGCCTTCAAGCTCTCTTCCCTCACCCGGTTCACCTTGAAGTAGTTTTCCACCCTGGCTACGTAGGACTCCCACCTCTCTGGATGTGAGACATCAAATTCCGAAAGCCTTCCAATCTTCGCCATTTCGTATCAGGAAGGTTCTATCAGCCAGCCTACCCCCGAATGCACACTGGATTGGCGGGTAGCTGCCGAGTCAACGCCGTTCCTGCCGCTCCGGACTCACTCGGGTAAGCTTACACCTTCTCTTCTTCGATGTAAGGCAATCCCACCTTCGTCGCCAGTGTTGAGTCCGTCGCAAAATGGTAAGACACAAGAAGCAGTTGTAGTTCTCAGGAAACTTTTATTCTTCAGTTCAGCTTACATTGGAATATGGCGGCAAAAGCCCACACCTCGCAGCCTCCTTTTATAGAACTTTCCCGGGTCAATGTGTTACTTTTCGCACGCCAGCACTTGCGCATGCGCACAAGCACTGGCGACAGCCTGTCTGGTCCCGGACAGCTTGCACCTGCCCGGGACCGCCTGCAACGCCCCGAGCCCGCTTGCAAGGCTCAGGACATAACACTGGGAAAAGCATGTCATGTAAATGCAGCAGTTCTGTTTTGCTAACTTGCATTTGGCTAACTATGTTTTATGAATTCAACGAATGAGCTCTGATTCACACAAATGGGATTGCTTTGTAAATCTGATTATTTCATGTGATATGCAACAATATATTGGACTACAGAAATGGCTACTGCTGATAGAATCATAGAATAATAGAGTTGGAGGTGACCTTGGAGGTCTCCACTTGCTCAGGCAGGAGACTCTATACCACTCCAGTCAAATAGTTATCCAATCTCTTTTTGAAAACCTCCAATGATGGAGCACCCATCACCGGTCAAAGGGTGTTAGATGAAGAAAGAATATAAAATAGTTGTGTATTTTCTCCAATACTAAGGGCTAAATGATAGTTCTAAATGGCTTGTTTAACTGTAGATTATTGAATAAACCTTAGGTGGCTGGATTTACAGACTATTTTATTTATTTGTTTCATTTATTAAATTTTTATGCCCGCCCATCTATAAGGTGATATATTTACGCTTTAAACCAGGGGTGGAAAAATTCTAGCTAACCAGCCACATGTCTGTGCTAGTGCTCCTATTTTATTCCTTAGAATCTGAAATATTGCTGGAAACAGCAGGGGCAAAGTCTTTGGCTTGTGTTTTGAGGCTGGAGGTTTATGTTGGGGCACAGGGGAATGAAGGAAGTCACAGGATTTCAGGCAAGGAATTCCTCCTCCCCCTTATTTAGGTTGCAAAAATCCAGCTGACCTCTAGATGGCAACAGACAGTCAATGCTTTCTGGGTTCTGTGGCCAAGACAATATGGCATTATATTTCTGCCAGATTAGGTGTATGTGTCTGTGTGTACAATTAAGGAAAACTTGTGTGGCTAATATCTATACAGGTAGTCTTCTACTTACAACATTTTTCTTTAGTGGCCATTCAAAGTTACAGTGGCACTTAAAAAAGTGACATAACTATTTTCCCATACTTACGTCCATTGCAGCATCCCCATGGTCACGTGATCAAAATTCAGACACTTGGCAACTGACTCATGTTTATGATGATTTCAGTATCCTGGTGATCCATGTGATCACCTTTTGCAGTTTTCTGACAAGCAAAGTCAATGGGGAAGCCAGATTCACTGTGTTACTAACTTAACAACTGAAGTGATTCAGTTAACAACTATGGCAAGAAAAGTCATAAAATGGGGCAAAATTCATTTAACAAATGTTTCACTTAGCAATAGAAATTTAGGTTCAATTGTGGTCGTAAGTCAAGGACTACCTATTTTGCCTCTTATTTTTCTTCCTCAGTCCTGCAAAACTATCCAAAAATCACTCAAAAGAAGACAGGACATCCTTGTCCATCCCCTTTATGATCCTTGAAGGCCACTGGGAAAAAAATTAGTCCCCAAATGTAAGCATTTTTTTCCCTAGCATAAACCATGGTATATAAACGAATAGTTCTTTTCACAAAACTTCATAAGCCGAAACTCAACATGTTAGTAGAATGTGTGAAACTAACTATTACAGGGATCCCAACTCCCAGTCCATGGACCAGTACTGGGTCGCAGCATGCCAGCAACCAGGCCGCACAAACAAGCAAAGCCTCATCCGTGGGATGCAGGCAGCACACAAAGCCACACACTCTGCGGTCTGTGGAAAAGCCTTCCTCCACGGAACCGGTCCCTGGTGCCCAAAAGGTTGGGGACCTCTGAGCTATTATGTCAAAATGTGAAATATGTTTACGAATTTTTGATAATAGGACTCAGAGCACAACTCATTCAATTGATGGGATTTGCTCCATGAACCAGACTGGCTGCTTCTTGTTCTTCTGTCTATAGTGACATACGTTGACCATTTGCAATGGCTCAGTTGACTTAGCTTGCTTAGAGTAGGGCCAGCCCTGTAGCAGCTTCTGATATAAGTTGCTTGCTTACTTTGGAAAAGGCATTGTCAACTATGTACCTTCATTAGTTAAAATAAATAGTTTTGAGTTGAACCTGAGTCCTTGTAGAAGAATTTAGTTCTAGCCTCAAGAAGGAAATGGGACAGGCAAAATGCTTGCTCATTCCTGGGAAAGTATAAAGCCCAAGAAACTCAGAACAGTTCCACCTTGATTACTTTGTTCTTAAAAAAGGGAAAGTAAAGGCTTTGGCCAGGTCTTCAAAACTCTGTTATTATTCCCTACATCAATACTTCCTCCCCCCCCCCCCAATCCTTGCAGTCTCTGTTTCTTGACCTAACCTTGTAACTTTATATTGAATTTTTTTTCACCACAACACAGAACTTATTTTCTATTTCAGTCTTTTGGAATAGTTTTTTAACTTCATAGTTCTCCACCTGGGATTTGCTGGTAGTCTCCCTTCAAAGCATTAACTTGACTTCTTAAATATTTTTTTAAAATCAACCAAGGTGAGGTCAATGCTGCTGCTTACTAGGGCTCATCAAGCTTGACAAGAAAATTGGGTTTATCCAACATATCAGCTGAAATATGTATTTGGAGGAGGAACACATTTTTGCAGTATAACCTTTGAAGATTGTGTGTCAGTTACTGGTAGGTCACAGAAGAGGAGAAATTAATTAGTGCAAGTCCTCTTTCTTTTCATTCTTCCTTCTTTTCATCCTTCCTTTTTTTCCTTCTCCTGCAATTTGGAGCCTCAGTAGACTTGATTGGGAAGGAAGGAAGATGTACATTTATGACTTCCCATATTCCAAACCAGGTAAGTGTGGTTCTTGGCACAATTAGTTAAGAAACAAAAATACTGGACACAGTTTAGTTATATGTGGCTTTATTTCTACAATTTCTATGCCACCCCAATTTACTTTGGATGGTTAACAATAAAATATAGAAAAAGAATCTGTAGCAGAGTTTAGATTTTTCAGAGCAAGCACACACAGCTGGAAATGGTGGCCAAGTCACCATCAGCTCAGATCAAATGCCTACTTAAAAAGGGTCTTCAGGACTTTTTAGAATGCTAAGAGCAAAGGGTGCCCATTTTATCTTTGGGGGTAATATGTCCCACAAAATTGGGGCAAGTACAGAGAAGGCCTGCCTTCTGGTATAGTCCTTTCATTGGTCACAATAATGAAACTTTGAGTAAACCATCTCTTGGTCTTACACAGTGGGCAGAATCAGTTTGGATAAGACAGTCCCTAATGTAACCTGATGACTGCGCCATATTGAGCCTGGAAGCTTACTACCATAACAACTATTGCAGGTTGGTTTTATAGATTTTATCTTGTAATAGCAGGCATGTCCCACTAGAAGTCTGGCACCTGCATTTTGTTCCCCTTGTAACTTCAAAGTCATGTTCAAAGGCAGTCCCAACATAGAGCATATTTGGGATAAGTTTATTTCAGAAAGAATAATAAAAATGTGAAGATGTTGCCCCAGAAGGAACCAAGACAGGAAAGGGAGAAGCAAGTCCGAAAGAGGTACTGGTCAGTGGATGTTTTCAGACGTAAGTGTAAGTGATGGATATTAAGAACGAGTCAATAGATATTTGGGAACTTATTTGGACAAGAAATGTTAAATTCACACAAGCGCAAAATTTAAGAGAGAATTTTTATAAGATGTTTTATAGATGGCACCTTGATCCAAAGAAAATGTCCATTATGTACTCTAATTTACAGCCGAAATGCTGGAGATGTGGACACTTGGATGCTACTTATTATCATATCTGGTGGACGTGTAAGCATATAAAAGCTTTTTGGATTAAGATATGGTGGAATATTCAGAGAATTTTTAGAAGGAGGGTAAAATTTACTCCGCAATTATTTTTATTAGGTATTGTTACTGATTGTGATGCTAGGGAGGTTATATTGATGTTAAATTTGATTACAGCCGCTAGGCTGTTAATAGGACAATATTGGAAGAAGGAATCCTTGCCTACTTTACAAGAGTGGTTTTATAAAGTTTCGTATTTGGCAGAAATGGCAAAGATTTCGGCTTTTTTAAAGGAGCAATCTCAAGAGAAATTTTTTGCGGTATGGGAAAAATGGATAAATTTTATACAACATAATTTAGATATGGAAAAATATTATTTAGCCTTTTTATAACTTGTAATGATTGTTTTTTTTTTCTTTCTTTCTTTCTTCTTCTGTATTATTATTTATATAATTTTTTATATATGTTTTATTTTTCGCCTACCTCTTTCTTTTTTCTTTCTCTCTCTCTTTTCTTTTTCCCTTTTTTCTTCTTTCCTTTTTTTTACGTATATTATTATTATATATATTATTATTATGATTTTTATTATTATTATTAATTATCTTATAAATTGTATACGTTATTTTTTAAAATTTGTTAAATAATCCTATATTCAGTTCTGGGAAGTCGGGGGGGGGGAGGGGGGGTGGTTTGGGAGGGGGGGGTGGATGTTTATTTGTAAAATTTTTGAAAAAAATTCAATAAAAAAAAAAAAGAACGAGTCAATATGTGTTTTAAACTGACATTTGCAACTGAACCCTACCCTGCCAATAAAATTGACTTCTTTATTTAGCAACTACAGATCTGGTAGTTGAAAGGCTTCAATTTCAAGTGGAGAAAGCAAGGAAAATGACATTGAAAGATCACTGGCCACAGGCCTTTCAAAATCCTGCTCAATCTCATACTGTACTGTTGCTCCCCTGATAATGGTGTATAGCCTGTGAATGTTATCCTGGCACAGTGAATGTTTGATTAGATTAGTTAATACGTCACAGTCCCAAAACTAATTCTGACTATTTGAATAGTTTGATACCTTTTCAATCACCTCTATTGAACTTTTTTTTCCCCCTCAGAGTAAGCATGTTTAAAATCAACAGTTTGTTAAAAATCCAAGTCAGAGCCTGGTTTCTTGTTTCAGAAAGGAAAAAAAATAAGTATGAAAAAATAGGAAATGGAGAGGTAGAGTCAAGATGCTTCATCTAAAAGCATTTTTGACAGTTTGCAGTAATAATATGGCCAGAGAAAACTATCTGACTTTATAACATTCATTTTGAGTTGTGCAATAAAATAAATGTCTATTCTGTCAGATTTCTAGAGATTGCTGGGCTGATTTACATGCTAGCCTGACTGTAAGGAGTACAGACATTTAAACACTGTACAAAGAAATATATGAATACAGCTCTCTGAAATTGCCATTCATCTTACAAAGAAGTTTTTAAACTCGAAGTATCTGAATACATGCATAAAGTAGTGCCTAAAACTATGAGAAAAAATGAACAGATTAGTCTGAGGCCAAGTACAGTCATGTTTGTAGTAGCCATCAAGTATTAAAATTAATGGAGTAAGTTAACCCAGAGTCACTGTGCGTGAGTTGGGTATCCATATAAATGTATTTAATAAATAAATAAGATTACATTTAGCAGTTCAGTGAAGGCATCCCATTCAAATGGATTCACATTGTAATGGCAGCTAATATTTCATGAACTGCTTCAGTTATAACTGAAATGTTATAGGCAGATGTTCCTGTTTTTGTAAGGACTGCAGATTTCTAATATGCAAAATTAATTTTGTAGAACTCTACAGAAAAAAATAATAGAGGACACCTAGTGGTAAAGAATTGTACATTCTTTTCCTCAAGACAATGTGCATTGTGTACATTGTACAATGAAACTATTATACTTCGCAAAACTCTAGATAAAGCTTTGTCATTCTAGAGTAAATTTGCTACTATAAATGTATGAAATGGATTTTGTTGCACTGCAGTATAGATTAGGAATAGTGTTGATGACATTTTGTGTCTGTTGCAAAAATACATCTGTCAATTATTACTAGGGAAAAGAGTGGCAGATTTTATATATATATAAAAAAAGATCTAAACATAGCCAGAATATTTAATAGCACTTTGTGGAACAATAAATACTGAGTTCGAAGGAAAGGTGGCTGTTGTAATTTATATGGTGTTTTTTAATAGGGTAAAGAGAGATAATGTAGATATTAATACAATACACATAGATAGTTTAAAGAAAATCTATGAGGTCGCTAGAAGTCAAAAATGACTTGATGGCACAAAAATCAAATCAATATGTATATATACATGGAAGACTTTCACCTACATACAAAATGGGTATTATTATAAACTTCACCCATAGATTTTCCAGACTGGACTTGGCATTTTCATCCCCCCATCAAGTCCTTCCCAAGAACCTGGGATAGGAGATGTTACGATTTGATTTCATTAAAAATACAATTGCAGGATAAAAGTTGTTCCAAGTAAAGCTGCCTTTTGGTGATTTTGTCAATGTGATGATGTTCAAGTATTGCACCCAAAGTACTTATTACTTTTGGCCCCATCTTTGCTTTCTTTTGCCATAGTTGTTCTACTTCTATTTGCAAGTCTTTATATTTTGTGATTTTTCTCCAGTTCTTTCTTTTCTGTTCTGCTGTCCCTAGGTATTATAACATCCGTTATCCAGCTTTTTTAATATTATGAACAATTGTTAAGTCTGGGGTGTTAAGTCTTAACAGTTGTTAAGTATGGGATATTATGTGGCAAGTTCTTGAATTCTAAAGTCCAGAGCGCATCTTATGGCATCTTCTTCACTGTCCTTCATATAGTCTTCCAATGCTCTCTTTTGTTCTTCAATTGTCTTATATTCTTACAACATTCCACACCCATCTATTTTCTTTAGTAAGAAGAATCTGTCAACATTGCTGCATGGAGGAAGGGCATGATTCTTTGTCATTGCTCTTCTGTCTTCTTATCCAGGCTTTTAGTTCTGCTTGAGTCTGGGCCACTTTTCAAACTGTGTATTTAATTATTTTAATGATGGCGATGATGATGATTTACTGCTATTCAACTGGTAATATTCATTTACACTATAATAATGGATGATCTCTGCAATGCCTCAGTACACTACATAAGTCGATCATTTCTGATGAAATACCAGCTTGATGATTGTATCATTGGAACTATGTATTATGTGTGTTTATAGAATGCATGAATGGCTCTCTTTGGCAAAAATCTCCCCTCTGAACACAGAGATAAATTTCCATGGATGACTATGCAACTGCATTCAGAATTTTACATGGGAGAGTACATTTTATATGATATTGATCTGAACTTGGCTACTCACAGTGGAGCATTCAATATGATCTTCATTTGTTCTTTAAAAACAATGGGAAATCCTTCATAGAATTGTTTGCCCCAATAGTTGGATTAATATTGTATAAGGTTTAAAGTCAGGCATCTGAGCAAAATTTCATAGTATAATAAAGCAGGTCAGGAAGAAGTCTGGTTGTGTGGGAAAACTCAAGGTGAAAATGAAAACTTGGTTGGTTGCATATTTTAGAACAATCCTGAGTATGTGTCATGTCACTGTAGTGTCTGCTCTATTTCAAGTTTAGTCATAACAATGAGATTTAGATGACAGTTGGATTCTTGTGCATGTCACTGTACTACTTGTTTCAAAATACAGTGAAAGTCATTCAGTAATGACTAATCCCTATGTCAGTCTGGTAAAGAACTGAAATTGCGACAGGCAAATTATGTGCAAAAATATGTAATAAACACATAGTTTACTATACAAAAACAGTCTTGGGAGATACTGGCTTTTTTCTGCTAAGGATCTACGCAACTTCCTTATTTTTAGATTACCTAGAAATAGGCAGTTCCAGGTCTTCAAAGATGGTAAGAAAGTATTTGGGGGAAGAATGATACTGAGTCGAAAAATCACTTGACAGAGAAGTGGATTTTATCATTCACTCAAACCTCAAGATTATGGCATGAAGACTTTCATCTTTCTGACTTGGAGATTAGCTTTGCTGTAAACCAATGCATAGTTGATCCACTAATTTCTGTGGAGTTTACTTGCCAGCACTATATTGTCAGATTCAATAAGTTCAGATTTCCTTTTATTACAAGATCTGCTTTTCCTTCATTTGAAGAACTAATGCTTTAATAAATGTCAGTTTATGCAATGCATTCATACCCTTTTAATATATATTTTTTCTATATCCCAGCCTCCGTCTTCAATTGTGGTCAACTATTCCATAAGTTCAAAAGCTTGAAATTGAAATAAGTGTATGTTTTTTTTTAAATGTAACTGTTAGAGAAGTGGGTTTGATTACAGAACAATAGGAAGAGCTTTAACATATTTTTAAACTGAAGTGACTGCCATCTGCCAGGCATGGCATACATTGTCTTGTATATAATATATATATATTTTTCTTTGGGAGTAATGCAGGCTGTAAAATAAAATCTGATCTGAAGTTATGCTGATGCTGTGAATAACTGTACATAATATAGTATGTTTGTTGAGAATATGACACATAAGAAAGTTATATAGATGAGAGATTGTTACTATTTGCTCATAGTGATAATCCCAAATGTTTCTCTTACTTTAAATAGTTTTTGGTTGGTTTGGCGCTCAGTTTTTTTAGTGGGATATCTGTTCCAGCAGAGATCTCTAAATTATAGTATATTACAATCATCCCAACCAACAACCTCCAGATGTATTGAATTATGTTTTCAACCGGTTTATGTCGGCTGAAGGATGGAGTAGAGTTGTAGATTAGTAACGAGGAGGACCGTGTCTGCAAAGTCTGGGTCTAGCATCTGATTGTGGGCGGTAGCATTGTCCCCCGCCTTGCAACTGAGCTGCTGTGATCAGTAGCTCATTTTGGAAATGCTCAGCCTCTCTGCAACATAAGTGCATGTTATTGCTGGAGGGCTACGAAGCCTTCCCCACCATCTCGGAGTCAGCCTTACTCTTTCAGAAGAACGTAACCTTTCAACCTCCCTTCGTTCTTTAGTTAGCGCCTCATCTTCCTCCATCACGCTGAAGAGAACTAAGAGTTTGCCATGCAGCCGGCAATCCGGCCAATGCCAACCCCTGTATTAGAGGCTCCCTCTTAGCAAAAAGCCACTTTGTGCACTGGGAATCATTCCGACGAGGTCTGACGCGCATTGAGAACCAGTAACCCGGCGCGATCGCTTGCTCCACTCAGGGCTTTCCACTGATAAACTTTCCCCAGTGAGGATATCCCCCAAAAGCAGAATTGTCAGGAGCCGAACCCCGCCCCTGCTGCCTGGGAAAGAAAGACAAAACCAGAAGACGGCGGCGGCGGCTGCTTCCCACGGCCGGGAAAAAAAATCATTGTAAAAAGGAAAAAAAAAAAAAAGAGAAAGGAAGGAAAAGGAGCGGCAAGAGGTGGGGCGGGGCCTACGGGAAACGGGGCGTTTCTCCGCGAAAGGCGCGGCCCAATCGCGTGCGCCGAGGCCCACCCAGGGGACGGTTCGAATGACGACAGCCAATGAGTCTCTGAGAAGGCGGGGCTGAGAAGAAGAGCGAATCTACCTCTTCTTTCTCCCCCTCCCATCCGGCGGCTGAGGCGGACCGAGCCGCAGCTCGCCTGGGCTGGCTGGCAACTCTGCGCTGAGGAGCAGTCAGGTGGCGCGCGGCGGAGAACTAGCCGCAGGTCGCCCGCTCGCCCCCTCCCTACGGGAGAAACACCCCCCCCCCCTCTCCCGAGCGCGCTGCCCGGCACTCATTCAAACGTGCGTGTGACTCTTAAGAGGAGCGGAGATCTCGGGAATGGAGCTCCTGGTCGGGAAGCCAGGAGTTATGAAAGGAAGGTAAGGGAATGCGATAGCCGTCTCCGTCTGCCCTGCGTTTGTTTTCCCGGGAAGCTGCAAGGAAAGCGGAGAGCCGGGACGGATATTGCTTCCCTTCGAAAGCAGCTCTGGAGCTGCCCTTCCCTCTCGCCGAGAATGTCTTTTTGGAGTGATGGGGAAGCGAGAAGACTTTTTTTTGGATGGGGGAGAATTTTGTAGTTTGTGGAGGTGGGAATTGGCACCGTGGGACTAGTGTGAAGACCGTGTTGGGAGGGGCTGGGAGAGAAAAGAAAGGGCGCCTCTATTTTAAACGTTGGGTCGGAGACAAGCGTAAGAAATGTTAATAGCTTGGCAAGATTGACCCTGAGACCTCCCATGCCCTTTGGGCTTCGGGAGCTCGACCGTGAATTTCTCTCCTTTTCTCCCACTGGAGCCCCCGAGGGAGACGGGATGGGCAGGCGGGAGGGAGGTGTGACTCTGGAGCGGGGATAAGTGAGGACGCGAGGAGTTGTTGTTTCGCCTGCCTGCTGGGGGATCAGGCCCCTCCCGTAGAAAAAGAGCAAAGGGTGGAGAGATGCAAAGGGTCGGATAAGCCGCCTGCCAGAACCGCCTTGGCCCCTCTCGCCCTGCAGTGTTATGGCTGTTATACTTTGACTGCCGCCACAGACATATTACATGCATATTATTAATTTCATCCAGATTTTGCTTGCACTGGCATGGCAGTGTGGTGTCAGCTGGACCACCTGACTTTTAAAAGAACGCTGTCCTATGGGGATATGTGTACTTGTATCTCGGATATGTTTCTTTCTGAGGAGAAATAGCTTATGATGGATAGAATCTTGCTTCTTCCAAGAAGAGGGGGAAAAAATGCCATCTGCTGCAAATTCAGTCGTTGTGATGTTTTATGTATGAAAAAATCACAAAGAAATGTTTTTTTCTGTTGCGGCCAATTCTTGGATCCTCCCCACCCTTTGAATATGGGTGTACACATGTTCCCTTTGTTAATTTTCTGGATTTCTTTTAAAGTAGATGTTGCCTTGTTTTGATGCAAGTAGGTTACCCACTCCCCGTTTATGAATTTTTGTTCAACTTTCATTTAAAAGGCTTTACACTGCTGTTGGGAATTTAGTTTACACAGCTCACAGCACTTCTATGACCATTATCAGAAGACTCTGCTCAATATATAAAGTAAACTTGTAAAGTTTTGGGTTATTAAAACATATTTGAAGAGTTGTTTATGAGTACAGGTGTTTGTTTTCAAAATATTGCTTGAAACATCTATGTTGTAGAAAAGACTCTTTAAAGTAATACTTTATCCAGTCTTTTTTTTTTTTGGTCACTTTTCATTTTAAATATTAACACTAGATGGCTTTCTTGCATCATTTAGAAACTACAGTATTCTTGAACCATCTTCTGATTTCTTATGTTGCATTATTAGAATATAGTATAACTTCATAGTAAATGAATTTAAACCAAATCTAAATTTAACAATTGTTAAATTGTTCCCTACTTGATCCTTTATGTTTATTGTGTTTTCATTTTTGTTTGAAATTTCTCTAACTTTCTGGTAAACAAATAGTTGGAAGAAAAATCCACATTTGAATTTAGGTTTTTTCACATTATTTTTCAATTAATATAATTTCCTCAGCTCAAGGAAAGTAGCATTCTTATTTAACTTTACTAGAAGCTGCTGATTTTTTGTTTAACACAGGTAAAATGATTGCTTGTTAGTATTAAAGAGCATAGAGCAGCTCTTTAAGGATTTTGTGGTATGAGGGGAAATAGAGTTTGAAGTAAGTATTGTATCTTATTGTGGTTAGTAATTATATGAAACTGGGATAAAAACCTCCATTTATATGAACACTTGCTCAGGAAATATTATGTTAGTGGTTATATTTCTACTTTGTTTAAGCTCTGTTGAACAAAAACTTCTCTCTGAATATAAATGATTCCAAGATTCTACTTCAATGACTAGAATTAAAATATAGAGGTCCTGTATGGGATTTGGGTAGACCTGTAAATTGAATAGATCACAACAATGCTGCAACAATTTTTTGTACTATCTTATGTTTTCTAAATTATTATTGTACCTAGAAAAACTGAGTTATTGTTCCCAGTTTATAGAGTTTGGTAAAATCACTGATTGTGTGGCATTACAATATTAAAAACAAGCTCAGATAAATGTTACAATAACCCAGCATTTATATAAAATATATTTCCAGCAAAGCTTTAACTAATTGAGTGTATTAATGTTTTAAGTACTTGATTTATACAGCTTTGAAAGGGAAGGATAGCAATGAGATATATCAAGATAATCTCCTTTGATTAACAAGAGACATTTTTCTCAATCGTTGTTTCTAATATCTTGATATCAGCAGTCTTTTCAGCTATAAGTTTATTGTTTTCCACTCAGAAGTACCGTATGTTTCAGTAAATATGTATAGAATTGAGTTGTATGTCTTTCAAGACAAGAGGGCTGCATTCAGACTTAGGGAAATATTTATTTGTTTATTTACATAGATTGTGCCTTACATTATTTCTTCTAAAGTATACTCTTATTTTCTTCTTTCTCATGTTTTAACAAAGTTTGGAACAATTTGTGTGCTTTATAAAATATACCACTTGTAAATGGACACTAGTTTTCCTTTTTTCCCCCTTCATATTTAATTAGTTACCCTCTTTGAGTTATAGAAATGTTGTATTTTAGAATTAAACCGTTGCATTGGCTTCTACTTTCTCTGGATGATTGTTTGATCTCCATTTAAAAGGTAGTGATGTAATATATGTTTCTAGTTTGAAGGTGGATTGAAGGTGCAGTTTATCCATATGGCAGACAGTATTGTTGCCTTCTCAAGGCTGCATCCTATACAGTACATTCTTTGCTAGAAGAAAATATGATTAAACAAATTCACTACAGATGTTCTTTGGTTCTTACCTATGCATATTTAAATAAATGATTTAAATTTCTGATAACTGGGTACTAAAGCTAATAATGTGGTTTTTAAAGAAGATATTCAAAATAAACATCATTTGTAGTTCTTAAATGTCTAAATACATTATATACATACTATTTTTAAATTCAATAAAGTTGCAAATTCATAGATTACATGTGTTCTTTTAATTCATATTAGATTTTCTTGCTGAACTTTAATTTCACACGATGTATTTCTAGCATTCAAAGCTTTTAAATATGGCCTCTGATTTTAATTTTTACTTAGGAAATTTCTTTGCAGGAAATTTTTTGCTACTTTAGAAAGTACACTAACTTTTAATTAAATGAAAAATAAACCATGTATTATGTACATTGGTACGTACATTGCCTCTTCATTAAGTAATATAACTTTAATTGAATAATGTAACTAACATATTTGATAAACTTTGAGCAATATGGAACAGGTTTTCTTGTTTGTAATGCAATTATTTATAAGAATCCTTAATTAGTTTTTATAGCAACAAAGTTAGACAATTTTGAAAACAAATTGTTGCTCTGAAAATACAGGCATACTTAGGACACCAGCTGCTACATAGCACCATTGTTTTAGTATTCCTTTGACAGTTCAGTGCCTCTTTCACTCTTTAAATACCAACATGGAAAAGCACACATAAAATGAAAAATTGAGACATTAGTGGGATAGGGAACAAAATGTAATAGGAATGCACTGAACAATGTAGAATCCCCAGATATGTCTTATTTATTATGATAACATTCAGCGGGATATAAATCAATCAGTAGATGAAATGAAAACTATCTGGAAGGTGAAGATGGGATCCCTTAAGTGGTATTTTGGACTAAGCAAAAATATTATGATTACCATACTCCAAAATTTCAAGCTATTCCACCTCCTGGTTTTAGGCAAGAGAATGGAGTGTACCAGTTGTACATAGCTACTTGAAAGTAGCATAAGCCCTGGTAAACTGGCATACAGCACATAACATTGCCTGTTTTTCTGGATGAAGTATAAAATTGGGTGTATGTGCCAGTATAGTGGGCAATCCAAAGCTGGACCTCACCTTTATTCTTTTGATAACTAATTCAAGGCAGCAAACACACCTAATACTCTGAAAGTTTGTCAGAGGGAGATCTAACCTGGAACTAAAGAAAAATTTCCTGACTGTGGGAACAATTAGTCCATGGAAAAGTCTGCCTCCTGGAGTTGTAGGTGTTCCATTGCTGGAGTTTTTCAAGAAAAGATTGGACAACCATTTGCCTGGGGTGGAATAAGAACTCCTGCCTTGGGCAGGGGATTGGACTAGAAATCCTCCAAGGTCCCTTCCAGCTCTATGATTCCTTCCTCCTTCTATTTTCCCCACAGCAACACTCCTGTGAGGTGAATTGGGCTGAGAGAGAATGATTAGCCCAGTCACCCAGCTGGCTTTCATGTCTATCTTGGCTTTCCTCCCAGCTTTGGACCTGGAATAGTGTCCAAATCAGATCTTCATATAAAATATCTTCATATAACAGTGTGGATAATCCCTGTCCTTCTTTACAGCTTTGTCAATGGAAGGAAGGTTAATTTCTTGTAAAGTTTCTCAGAGTGAACTTACTGAGATATTACTAGTGGTCCTACTGTAATTGGAAAAGTCAGGAATAAAGGAAGAGGTAGCAGATGGAAAAATTTGAAAATTCCTTCTATAGAATTCAGAAGTTGATGTATGAAATGAAAAATAGAAAGCTATAAAAACCCTGAATTTAGCTTCTTACACTGTAGCACTGATAGCTTAAGTTAGATAACTTAACATTTTTCATTAGAGAAATAAGTGTGCTTCCTTGAAAATTCTAATTGTTTTATTCAACATATATGACACTTTTCTACTAATGTCTTCTAAACAGCTAATGTCTTCTCTCTCTCTTTCTCTGGTACTTTTTTTTGCAGAAATTAATGGTGGGACTAGTTCATAATCCTTGAATTACAACATACGCTGATCAATACCAACAACTTAAATTGTATTTGGATATTTTGCTATGGACATCATACAAGCCCTGTGCTTTACACTAATTAGCATCCTCATTAGGTTTTGTATCAAATTCAATTTCTGAACACTTTTGAAATGTAACTTCATGTACAATATGGTCCATTAGCCAAGATGCCCTATTCCAGTACTATAAAAAAAATCAGTATGTGTACATATAATTCTAGTTTTCTTACTTATTTGCTAGTGTATCAGTATATGTTTATTTTGGCTGCTTTATTATAGTAAAGTTTGTAAGTTAATACTTGGTTTTACAAGTTGCTGTCCTAGATAATTTGGGATAATTTGTGTTGAAGGAGGAAAACAATTTAAATAAATGTTTACGATATATTTCAAGAGTAGGTTATGGAAGATATGTCTATGAAGGGGGTTGTCTTTCTAGATACTGCAGAACACATCATTTGATGACAGCTGTGGGAGGTTTACATATTGATTGATTATGTACGATGAAGGCAGTGTTGAGTTTTTGCAACTACATATATAGATTATTTTTGCCATGGTGATCTGTCCCTAACCTGGTCCTTCAGGCCTTATAATAGTACATTCATCATTATTATTAACTGAGTCAATCCATCTTGCTGGTTGATTGTTCTCTTTCCTTTTATCCTGTTCAGCATTAAAATTTTCTCCAGAGAGCTAAGTCTTAGGGATCAGAAATAGGATAATTTGAGCCTGGTTATTTGTGAGAACTCCAGATTGATTTGTTTGACGATACATTTGTTTGTTTTTGCAATTAAATTATGAAAATTTACAAGTTACACTTGTATCAATGACAAAACTTTTTTTCATTCTAAAACTGAAATTAAAATTAAGACCAAATTATTAAAAAAAAACTAGATTTGACTATATTGAAAAGAAAGGGAGCTTTTATTTAAACTCTGGTTCTAATATTTGAAAATAATGTAATGAAATTTAACTGTTTGAAACAGGCATGTAATGTAAATTCGGAGAGAAGTAGCAAATGTATGTGATAAAGAGATGTGGTTGATATCTCACCAATAATACTCTATCATTTTGGTAGCATTTTTTTCAGTATGGGCTTGGATATAACAATGCTCAGCTTGCTTTCATATTTAAGGGATGCTATTTAAAAGAACTATGTAGGCCCTTGTCTAATTAGTTGTCTTAAATAAGTTGCCAATATACGGTTAGGTATGAGCATATAATCATCCTTAAATATTTGTACAAATATATAATAACTAATTAAAATTATGCCAAGAACTGAACTTTTAATTGCTCTGTAAAATATACAATGTCTTACATAGATGAAAGAAAGAACAGAGTGCAGATTTTAAGGGAAAAAAAGATTCTATATTTAAATATGTGAATTCAAACTATAGAAATATGATAGTTTTATTTAGATAATTAGAAATAGAGCATTTAGAATGTTTGTAGAAGTGGGCAGTCTTACATATCTGAAAACAATGGATTTTTTAAATTCCTAGGTATTGAACAATTGTGACAATAAATACACTGGGTAGATAGATTATACACTTAATTAAGCTTGAGTACTCAAAATAAACCCTTGAGATTACATTTTAATTTTTTTTTCAGAATCTTTTTTTATCCTGTTATGGTTGGTAGATCTTAGTACAATAGTAAAAACTAATTCTAACAGAGCTGAAATGGACTTTTTATTATTTTAAATGTACTAAATCACCTAATTTAGAAAATTAAGGAAAGAAAATTGCCTAAATTAACTAAAGAAAATTACATAATTTTCTGATAATAGAAATTTTAGATGTGGAGAATGTTTTGCAGAATTATAGAGTGAAAAATCATAGATCGTTGAGTCCGGCCTCCATTACTATAGGATCCCTGACAGATGGTCCTGTGGCTCCTGTCTAAACACTCCCAGCAAAGGAGAGTCTATCACCTCATGAGCAGTGTGATCTACTATTAAACTGTAGATCTGTTTTGCTGACATCCTATGTTCCCTTTAAGTACTGTTTGCATTTATGTGCACGCATGCACACTTATTCCTGAAACTTTCACAGTAAAAAGGCAGAGTACGCACAAAACTCAGATTAAATACAGGTAGTCCTCGATTTATGGCCACAATCAAACCCAAAATTTCTGTTGTTAAGTGAAACATTTGTTAAGTGAGTTTTGCCTCATTTTACGATCTTTCCTGCCACAGTTGTTAAATGAACCACTGCAGTGGATAAGCACGATTGTTAAGTGAACCTGGCTTTCCCATTGACTTTGCTTGTCAGAAAGTTGCAAAAGGGGAACACATGACCTTGGGGCACAGCAACGGTCATAAGTGTGAACCAGTTATCAAGCATCTGAATTTTGATCACACGATCATGGGGATGGTACAAAGGTCATAAGTGTGAAAAATAGTTATAAGTCACTTTTTTCAGTGCTGTTGTAACTCTGGTCAGTAAATGAACTGTGGTAAATCAGTAACTATCTGTAATAAATAAATGTAATCACATAAAACTGTAGGCTCACAATTTGCGAAGAGTCCTGGGCAAGCTCACTGCCTTGGCTTAACTGCAGCAGCAAAGGTTGTTTGGCAGCACGGCAGGGTAAACTGAGGCCGAGTTTATGGCAGGAATTCCCAGTCAGTTGATGCTGCAGGAGCACTAAGTGATATTTGCTGCTGCTGCTGCTGCAGTTAAAAGAGCTGGTGCCTTTTATCCAGGGCTTTCCCAGCCTTGGAGCAATAGAGCCTGAACTGCATGGCGGAGTGCCCTCCCTCCCCCCAAAAAAGGTTGAATTCATTTCCATCCTTACTTTCCCCTCCACCCCCCCCAAAAACCATTTAATTTCTTCCATTCCTCCTTCCAGAAAAGGTTTAACATCTGTGAAATTTCTGCATACAAAAAAGGTTTGTGGTTATTGTTAATAATATAAACATTTCAGTTTTTAAATTAATAATGAAAGTTTAAATAAGTCCAGAATACATCCAGAGAAGAAGGAAAGAATAAGGGGAATGAACAAGAAAGGTCTATCTAAATATCTTTTAATGCTCCCCCCCTTTTTCTTTTTAATTTTTTTTAATTGCACATCAAATTTCAAAGGGAGAGGGGACAATTTAAAATGCTTACAAAACATTGATTACAATTATCAGTGATAAATGATTAATGGGGTTGAATTATAATCTTGTTAGCATGTATGCATTGAGCCAGTTTGGTGTAGCAATTAAGGCACTGGGCTAGAAATTGGAGATTGCGAGTCCAAATTTAGGCACAATGCTAGCTGGGGGTGGGTGGAGGCTTGGTCCAGCCATTCTTTCTCAGCCTTAGGAGGAAGACAGTGGCAAACCACCTCTGAAAAATGTGGGGATGGTTGCCAGCAGTCCAAATCACTTGTAGGCACAACTTTATAAGTGTGTACAATTATTATACTTTCTGGTTTCTGTACTTGAAAAGTGATGCAAATATGCTAACATGTTATTATTGTGCACATTTCCAATTTACTTGTATACTCATATTGCGGTGCACAAATGTATAGTTGGTTTGGGAAAAGCTGAACAAAACATTTTTTTCCTGCACATGGCATGTCAGAAATTAGAGGGAAACTTGCTGACATCCAACTAAAATCTACTTCTCTGTAATTCAGAATCACTATTTGTTGCCTTGGAAGAATTCTGACAATTGTAGAGAACTCTCATGTTTCCCTACAGTCTTCCTTCTTCAAAGCTTAATGGGGCCAAGACAGCTTGTTATCCACCAGGATGCCCAGGTTCTTTCCCCATGTACCCCCCCCCCGCCAAGTATGATCCTAAAATCATGCTTTTGATTTTTCTGACACAAGTAAAAGACTTTGGGTTTGTTATTGTTAAAATTAATTTTACTGATATCTGCATTTTTGTTCCAGCTGGTCAAAATTTTCCTTTATTTTGATATTACCTTTTAAGATTATTATCCATTCCTTCATCACCTCTGCATTGTCTAAAATTAAATGATATTTTCTAACTCTTCATCAGAGTTATTTATAAATATGTCAAGTAGCATAGAATCTTAAGAAGATCCCTCTGATACACTGTTTGACTTTTTCAGCTTGATGTGGAGCCATTAGTGCACATTTGTTGGATACAGTTGGTCAGCCAGTCTGGGGTCCAGGGTAGCATGGCCTGGTTCACATTTGCCATCTTTTCTATTAGGCTCTGTTTGAGATCTATCATATTTACAGTGGAGGGGCCACTCAATGGTCACATTAGGGCAGTTCATAAATAGCTCTTGGCAATTGGATTAAGGTATCTGGAGCAGCACTAGCATCCAGTGATGCAGTTAGAGGCTATTCCATCAAAATCTTGAAAGAGTGCATTGAAGTACAAAAGTCAACATGAGCAAAAGCAAAGTCACCCTTCCATGACCAGCACATGAAGTTTCTCCAAAGAAGATGAAGGTTAGTTGCTGTGATAGTTCCTCATGGAGCTTCACGACTGGGCTGATCCAGTGACTTAGGAAGGGAAGGAGATAATGCAAGAATATTGCATATTAAATCTCTGTGGGAAGAAGAAAGAAGCTGTACACTTGTGGGAGGAAAAGAATGGCCATAAGTCCAGAATCTAACCCTCTAATTCCCATAAATTCAAGATCTTACTATTTATGATTTTCTTACCTGGGACAGGACTTCCATAATGAGGATTAATTGTGTATATTTTGTAAAAGTATATTAGTTATAGTTATGCATTAATTAATGAGTAATTCTTCATTAATCATTAATGATTAAAACCATTAATGGCATTAATAGTTAAGCTTCTATTAATAAAAACAATACAGACTTTAATTGTAGAGCTATTTAAAAAATCTACAGAATGATAAAAAAATCAGGAATCTATTAGATCTTGATTTGTTAGTGGAATACTTGTACATGCAGCTTCTTGGATTGTAAAGAAAATGAAGAATTTGCTTAGGTAAATTCTGTGTGGGTGGCAGGCACATGTTCTTTTTGTTAAATGGCCCTGAACTGCTTTGGGCTCCAATTCTGGATGGGGTTAGTATTTCTGTTTTCCTAGTGGTTTGAGGGTATGTAGGGGAAAATAGATCCCTAAAGTGTCATAGAGTTGAGAGATTTAACAGTTGCTTCTCTTACATTCCAGGTTCATATACCAGGCTTTCTTGATTAAGATTATTAGATCAAGAATAATGAGTTAAGTCACTGGCTTGAAGAGCATGATTAATAGTGGCATCTATGGAAAAGAGGCAAGTCAAGGCAGTGAATACAATGCAAGATCTTCCCCTTTTTGTGCATGCACTGATATCCATGTACGGTACATTCAAATCGGGTGAGGTTTGCACGACAGGACTCTGAAAATGCCATTATAAGACATATCTATTCCTGGCTTGCTTATGGTTATACCAGTAAATAGAAAGAAGAGTATGGCACGCAAATCATTCACTAAAGTAAGGGGTCTCCATAAGTTTGGGTAGTTTAATGGGAAAGTGTGTTTTACCAATCTTGAAATTTTGCTGCTGATCCTAAATTTATTCCAGGTCTATAACATAAGTACTATAGGAGTTCATGGGATTTCTCCAGTAGTTACAGCTGTCTTTAAAAATAACATTAACTGTTGGGTGTGGACATTTTTTACATTCATTTGATTTGTTGTGAAAGTGGGAACAGCTGAGCAGCTGCAAATTGTATATGTTTATGACAAGCTGTAGCAGTTGGAGAATGTTATTCTACTTCTTTACACCTAACAAAAGCAGCTTGATGGTTGTTAAAATCAAAGTCATTTACAGTTCCAAGTACACATGGTACAAATTTTTGTCTGCAATCCGTATCTGTGTAAGAAGCAAGAATATACAGTATTTGCAGCGTTGACATCTGAAATATGTATATTCTTAAAAATGTTCGGTTACTTTTTATAAATACCTGGTAAACATGATAACCTTCTTAAGCATTATTGGGCTATAAAGAATAGAAATATATTCTAAATGTTGAAAATTTATTTGCAATATAGAATTATGCTTATGCAAAGTGACACGGATTCAGTTTGTTAAAGTGACTTGGGATTTATTTAACAATTTGTGGTGATTACAATATCCACTTGGTCACAATGAATGAAATGTCATAAAAAATTGGAAAATATCCTAAAACAATAAATCATCACATAATCTAGTAAAAAGATCAAAAACAAAATGAAAGCAACATATAATCAATATATATGTGAGTTTCACTGGGGGCTAGTTCGCTTCTGGATCCAACTCAAGGTGTTGATTGTATTACTTTAAAGCCTTTGATGGCACGGGACCAGATTACCTGAGGGACTGTCCAGCTCCAGTGGAATTGGATTGCCCCACTCGCTCCAGCTGAAGGGCATGGTGCAGACTCCATCAGTCAAGGAATTTCAATTGGTGGGGTCCAGGAGAAAAGCTTTTTTTGCCATAGCTCCTGCCCTCTGAAGCATCTTTCTGCTGGAGGTAGGATCCATTCCCACTATGTTGGCCTTCTGAAAAGGCCACAAAACCTTGCTCTGCCAATTGGTTTGGGACCCCAGTGGAGGCATTCTATACTGGAGGTGGCTGGTAGACTAAGAAAGAAGAACTTATCTCCAGAGTCACGTTGATAGTGAGATGGGCAGTATATAAATAAATCTAGATATGGGCTGTTTGTTTGATCTTCGAGCTTGGCTATTTGGCAGCAAATGCTTCATCTCCATTCGGGGGGGGGGGGCATCTTCAGTGTGCTTGGAATTGTGCTAATCTGTCAGAGCACTGGCCTTTAAATTGGTATGTTATTTGTCCAGTTGTTTCTGAGTTATGGTTTGGTTTCAGGCTGTTTGATTGGCTGTTTGTTCTTGCTGGGCCATAGTCCTTGGTGTTTTAAGTATCATCTGTATGATGCAAATGGTGTTTGTTCGTTTGGTTGCCTCTGAATCATGGTCTGGTTTCGGGTCTGATTTTGTGTTGTTTGTTTGGGTGGCTGTTGTTGGGATGTGGTCTGATTTCTTGGGGGGGGGTTGTGATTTTTGCTGTGTGGTGTGGTGCCTGTGTATTCATTTTACAGTAAATTCTGCCTTTGGGATTGCAGTTGAAGTAGTTCCTTCGTTCTCAGTGGTTGGTAGATTGAGTCAATGTCAATGTGTCTGTTTATTGACTTATTGGTGGAGAACTAGGCTTCAAGGAATTCTCTTTCTCTCCTTGATTTTGCTTGGGTTACAACTGTGGTCCCGGATAGATCAAACTAGTGTCCTTCTGAGTCTTCGTGGACAGACATGAGGGATAATGGGTCATGTCTGACACTATCCCTCATGTCCGTCCATGAAGACTCAGAAGGACACAAAAAGATAATTCCTCAAAGCCTGGTTCTCCACCAATAAGTCAATAAACAGACACATTGACATTGACCCAATCTATTAACCACTGAGAACGAAGGAGCTACTTCAACCACAATCCCAAAGGCAGCATTTAAAACAAACAAATGGGCACCCTACCACATGCAAAAATGCTTTATGTCGAACTGCATCTACATGGAGGGAAGTGTGCAGTGGGGTGCCCCAGGGCTCTGTTTTGGGCCCAGTGCTCTTCAACATCTTCATCAATGATTTGGATGAGGGGATAGATGGGGAACTCATCAAATTTGCAGACAACACCAAGTTGGTAGGAATAGCCAACACTCCAGAAGATAGGCTTAAGATACAGAAGGATCTTGACAGACTTGAACATTGGGCACTATCTAACAAATTTAAATTAAATGGTGAAAAAAGTAAAGTTCTACATTTAGGCAAGAAAAACCAAATGCACAGGTATAGTATAGGTGGTACCTTGCTGAATATTCATAACTGTGAGAGGGATCTCAGAGTGCTAGTGGACAATAACTTAAATATGAACCAGCAGTATGCTGCAGTTGCCAAAAAAGCCAACACAGTGCTGGGCTGCATTAACAGAGGGATAGAATCAAGATCACATGAAGTGTTAAGACCACTTTATAATGCCTTGGTAAGGCCACACTTGGAATACTGCATCCAGTTTTGGTCACCACGATGTAAAAAAGATGTTGAGACTCTAGAACAGGGGTCTTCAAACTTGGCCCTTTTATGACTTGTGGACGTCAACTCCCAGAATTCCTCAGCCAGGCATGCTAGAAAGAGTACAGAGAAGAGCAACAAAGATGATCAGAGGATAGGAGGCTAAAACATATAAAGAACGGTTGCTGGAATTGGGTATGTCTAGTTTAATGAAGAGAAGGATGAAGGGTGACCTGATAGCAGTGTTCCAATATCTCAGGGGTTGTCACAAAGAAGAGGGAGTCAAGCTATTCTCCAAAGCACTTGAAGACAGGACAAGAAGCAATGGATGGAAACTAGTCAAGGAGAGAAGCAACCTAGAACTAAGGAGAAATTTCTTGACAATTAGAACAATTAATCAATGGAACAACTTGCCTCCAGAAGCGGTGAATGCTCCAACACTGGAAGTTTCTAAGAAGAAATTGGACAACCATTTGTCTGAAATGGTATAAGGTTTCCTGCCTGAGTAGGGGGTTGGACTAGAAGTCTTCCAAGGTCCCTTCCAATTTATTATTGTTGTTGTTGTTAGATTTACTAACCTTATTCTGTTTGGTGGCAAAAAAAAAGTTTTAAAGTGCTAAATGAGTCAAGCTATCTGACTAAGCATCTTCTCCATATTTACCTCTCAGCGTTATCTGTGTTATCTCCAGGTGCTTCTGCTGAGATTAGGTAAGTAGCTACTAGCAAAACAGCCTTTCTTTGTAGCACCTGGTTATTGAATTACCTGTGTAGAGAAAAATAAATTTGTCAGTTCTCTTTGTTACTATGTAAAGTATTTTTCAAAACTCCAGCCAAGGCTTTTTAAAACATTCTGTTTCAAAATGCACTGATGTCTTTTAGGACTTTGTACTGCAATTGTTTTTCCTTTGTTTTATTTGGTGGTAATGTGTGTGTGTGAACTTTATATATATATTTATTTCATTTAAATTGTAAATTGTTCTGACAGCTTTGGCCTAAAACTCGCTTATAGCACCTTTAAGAATAGAACTAGTTCTCAAGAGTGCAGTCCTTCTTTTTGGAGCAGTATAAATTGCTCAGTAAATACGTAGATAGATGGGAAAGGGGCTACCTTCTAGAACTGCCATCCTACATACATTTATTGAGAAATAAACCAGATTTAATTTAGTAACTAAATTTATGTCAGAACTTCCTTGTCAGTTAGAAAAACAATGCAGAAGTCTTCTTGGTTTATGCTTTTATTGTGACAACCTATGTCACTTCACCCTTGCCAACTATGCTTAAACTTTTTCCCAAATCAGCTTTAAAATGCTACACCTATGGAATCAAGAGACATTTTGCCAGTAAATGCCCATCACATTTCCAAACCTAAAAATCTAGGACAGGGTTGTCAAACTGCCGGACCGCGGGCCAGATGCGTCACGTGGAAGCCGCACCCACCCCATTGCCAGCAAGGCAAAACCGGCCCGATACGTTGCACGACGTCATGTGACGTCGCAAGTTTGACATGCCTGATCTAGGAGGTAATGTCCCTTTGAGTGGAGGCCATCCAGCAACTAAATGGAGTTGGAACAACACTTTATTTAATGCTTTCCAATGATCTTTGAAATACATCTTTCAGGTTCAGTTGGACTTAGAGCACTGGCTAATTTTGATGATGTTATTTAACTGTTTGCCTAGTCCAGGGGTGTCAAACTGCCGGCTGGATGCATCATAGTGAAACCACACCCATCTCATTGCTGGCAATGGCAAAAAAATCGTGATACGTTGTGACACGTCAGGTGACGTTGCGAGTTTGACACCCCTGGCCTAGTCCATCAGATCACAGACTATCCAATTCATGTCTCTAATCCCATTGCTTCCCCTTACTTTGACCATCTAGGAATCTTGCAATTGTATTTATCTTCTTCCTCGCATGTCCATATTTTCTTGGGGATAGATTGGTTACAGATACATGTTATTGACATTCGTTGGAATTTGTCTTTTTCATCAAAGAACTGTCACAATTGCTAATTACAGCTAATAAAATCACATTTCCTAGAGTTATTTCTGATAGATGGGTGGCCATATATATTTGTTTAATGAACAAATTTTATAAATTAATAAAATTTCCCATCATCACATTAGGCCAAGCCAGTCCAGTCCTGTTTTATCAGAAAAGTTCTCTGAACTTGCTGATGGTTTTGAAAAAGAGGCAAATATGTGGCAAAGCAGCTGTGTAAATGTGGCTTTAGTAAGCTATTTTTTTTTCATTCTTCCTCATGGGAACATGAGAGATTGTAGAAAGGTTTTTTTTTAAAAAAAAAACTAAGTTATTTTGGGAAAATCAAATGTATTTTTCCCCTGTTAGTACAAGGGAGGTGAATTTTAAATCTAAATTGATAAGAGACTTGGATATTCTGCCTTGTCTGGCTTCCTGTATACCCTCTTTAGGCTTAACTTCTTTCATTTGTATATTGCATGGAAATATAAACATGGAAAATGAGAAAGAATCCTGGTTAGCTCTATAAATTGGTTGTTAATTGTAACGGACACATATTGAACACTAGCTTGTTTCTCAAAACAGCATCATAAGCCAGTGACCGACTCATATTGGATCCTGCAACATTATCCTGGGAACGCGTATATTTGCCTTCATTCATCATAAGCTAGGCTTGTTTTTTAGAAAGAAGCAACCCATGTAGCATTTTTCTTTGTATTGTCAGTTAGCAGAATTCTTACAAATCAAGATATGAAATAATGAAAATACCTGCTTCATTTGTCTATCTCGCTCTTTCCCTTTTCCCTGTCTCTCTTAGCATGATAGGAAACAAAGTGGTTTTCTGTTTTCATGGCTACACAGAGTGTTTGCAGTTGAATTTCCAGCTTGGAAACAAAAATACTTTAGTTAAGAGAATGTGAAATTGTATTTGCAGGATGCTTGCTGTATGAACCGAAGGAAAGGTTCTTTTACAAAAATCATCTCATTGTGCCGAATATATTATTGGCTAAATCAGTTTTAGCTTAAGTTTAGTGAAATTAACTTGAAAAATAAATATTACATTAGTTTGAAGATAAAGCTTGTAAATTTTAGAATCTTGCCCACACAAGCAAATGTCCGCCAATGTTTAGCAAGTAGTTCTTCAACAAATAGAAAATGTTCAAGTATTTTTTTTAAAAATGTGTCCATTGAATGAACGAACACACACACACACACAAATGCACACACTTTAATAATAATAATAATAATAATAATAATAATAATAATAATAATAATAATAAAGTTGGAAGGGACCTTGGAGGTCATCTAGTCCAACCCCCTGCTCAGGCAGAAAACACTATACCATTTCAGACAAATGGCTATCCAGTCTCTTCTTAAAAACTTTATTTGCTTGCTTGCTTGCTTGGCCTTTGGCAGGGTGGTGACTGAAGTGTGGAGATGGCTAAAAGTTCCTTTTAATATAGAAGATTTCTTCTTTTGTATTTACTCCTTTCACTTTCTGATGTATTGTTTGGTATAGTGTTCATGTGTATAGTGTAGAGTCATGCTACAAACTTCTTCATTTTTTTCTACTAGACTGAGGAGTTATTGGTAGATATATCTCTTTCAAAATCAGCTTTCTATTTTCTTTTTATTAAAGTGTTTTTTCAACCAACTAGTTGTGTTCTGTTTTATAATGGATGTCTTTGCGTCCATTATTTTTTAGCTTTGGGAAAAAAAATCATAAAGATTTATTTTTAGATCTGACTTGGCATCTTTTAGATATATCCTCAATTGCCCTCTCCACTCTTCACTTTATGTGTGCTTTCTTGAGCCTTCTGGACTTTCTTTGAAATACAATACTGCTCTGTTCTGATAGCTTTAATTGTAAACATATTAGAGATGGGAATTATTTAGGTTCCTGAGGAGTCATCTTAACCAATCCCCTTTCTATCAAAATACAATATCTTCTTATTAAATATTAATTTGAACAACCAGTGGTACAATAAGGCTCATTGTTCTTGCAGAAAAGCTCCATTTTATTTAACTGTGGGAACACTACAGCACTTCAAAAGTAGTAGTCAAAATTCCAAATAATTATAGAAAAAGTTCTCATATTAAAGTAACAACAGCTTCTGTTTTCTTTCTTTTCCAAAACCCACTATATCCTAGCTGCAACCAGAGATCCCTGAACATGAAAAGCATTCTTAAAACTGAAGATTTAAAGTTGAACATTGCTTGAATGAAATACTTGCTTACAGAAAATGACACCCTTTTAGGTATCATTACTTTGAAAAGAAGGGATAGCAATCTTCAGAAGTAATATAAGATAAAATCTAGATTATAGATTCTAGCTTGGGTTAGAATAGTATAACTAGGTTTGGAGAAAAATGTGTGCTTTGGTTGTGCATGTGGTACAGATACAAGTAAGGATGATAATTTGCTCTAATTATATGAGTATTATATGAAAATCTCGATTGATTTCTACCCAATATGACTTGAGTCAATGTATAGAGACCTATCCGGTAGTAATTACTGTATATGAAATATTGTAACTTGTAACATAAGAGGAGGATATGATAAAGGGTATGAATTAGCAAATGAAATGGAAGAGAAAAATAAGTTGTGTCTGTGAAACTACGAGAAAAGGAAAGGATGTAATACAGTGGTTCTCAACCTTTTTAATGCCGCGACCCCCAACTGGTCATAAGTCGAGGACTACCCAACCGGTTGTAAGTCGAGGACTACCCAACCGGTCGTAAGTTGAGGACTTTCCCTGCCCAGGAGCGCCACACATGCATGGTGCCACCCCCTGCGCCGGCCGAGGCGTAGCTGGCAAGCGGCAGAGACGGCGCAGGCCGACCACCGGCTGGGCCACCAGCTGGCCCAGCCCAAGGGAGGTAAGGCACCCGCTGGGCCCCACGCGCACCAGCAACCCTCCCTGCACCCGCCGGCCTCCCACCTCCCACCCCTTGCCCTCTTTTACTTACATTTTTAGTAGTTGCTCAGCAGGGAGGGGTGGAAACTTCCAGACAGCTCGCCTTCGCTGCAGACAACTTGCAGCACCGTTTGCAGACTGGGACTTTTGGCGGGCTCAGCAGGGCAGAGACAGCCTGGACAATTCCTATTGGCTTTTGAAAGCCAATAGAATTAGACTCTATTCAAGAGAGTCTATTCTATTGGCTTTCAAAAGCCAATAGAATAAAAAGGAGTAGCACAGCTAAGGAAAAGGGGAAAAAATGGCGGACTGCGTTGTTTGGCGACCCCCATGAAATGGTCGTTCGACCCCAAATGGGGTCCCGACCCACAGGTTGAGAACCACTGATGTAATAGGTCTGAATGAAAGTGATCAGATCTTGGGAAATGGAGCTGGTACACAGAGAGATGAAGATATAGGCTTCATTATGAATGAAAGAGTTGGCTTATATTAGAAAATATGGATTGGTCTAATCCAGGTTGCTGCAAGGACTAGATTAGTAACACTAGAAACAGAGATACTGAAACCAGTCTGGTCCATTGCATATACATGTAGTAGGAAGGTTTCAGATGTAATGCAGAAGGAAGAGATATAGAAATTAAACTTTGATTCTACTATATACAGCTTGTCTCTTATACTCTGCATATGCCGGATTTCTTCTTGAATGATTTTTCTAATTATTTCATTAAAACAGTTTATCAAGGCTTGTGAGGATTCTATACTTCCAATATTTCACAGAGAGAAGCCTAATAGCTATTCTAGATATAAAGTATAAATCTGTAAAATCATGCAAGGTAGCAAGAACACAGGTATAGAATCAAAGGCCAGATAAAGCCATTATGAGAATACAGTGCAGATATCCTCAAAGTTAAGAAAGGTGGCAAAAGAAAGAGGTAAGGAAAAAGAGCTGACACATAAATATGGTTAGATTCATCATAGCCATTGTTCTAACAGAAGTGTTTGTATCTGTAGTAAAAGCTGTGTATATTTTGAAACGTGACTCTTTAGCTTATAAGCTCATGAGAATATGTTTGTATTCCTAGAGAGACCTTTATTGCTATGCCCAGTTAGTAATAGTTGCATGTTATGCACTAATGAGTGTTGATAATGGAAAAAACAGACGTGTTTTGGAAATCTTCTGAATAAATATGAAGGAGAAAAATATTCAGCTAAGGGCATAAATGAATGGGTGGGAATGCAATGAGAAAGCAAAGAAATGACTGGGCCATATGGAGGGTCTGGACAGAAAATTTCTGTAGGTTTTGAATAAATCTATTATGTACATACCTATAGCGAAATAATGAATATAAATCTAGAAGCATGATTGATTTATGATGAAAGATTGAGAACATTAGTGAGGGATACAAGAATGATGAGCGTTTAATGTAGGACAGACTATTTTATACTAGTGTCAAGAGGATTTTGGAGAAAAAGGACATAGAAGAAAAGGAAAAAAAGGAAAAAAAACATAGAATGTTTATAGGGTAAGAAGGCACAAGTTCCATATGAGGCAGATAAAGGATATATTCTTCTAAAGGAATAATTGGAAAATAGACTTACGGAAAATATGAAAGCTGTTTGAAAAGAAATAAAAATAATATAATTTACAGAATTGCGAAGAATTCTATTCTATTCTATTCTATTCTATTCTATTCTATTCTATTCTATTCTATTCTATTCTATTCTATTCTATTCTATTCTACTCTACTCTACCCCACCCTACCCTACCCTACCCTACCCTACCCTACCCTACCCTACCCTACCCTATTCTGAAGTATGCTGAGTATACTGCATCTCAGTATCTCTTCCCACTATCTATGAGTAGCCATGACTCCAGGATGTCACAGATTTGGCGTGAGGCAATACCATCCCATCAAGAGACAACATTGGAGATGCCATATAATCCTAATCCTAACGAACAAATAATGACACTGTCTTGCTTCTATTCAATTTCACCCTATTTTATCCTATCCAGACCCCACTTCCAGACACTGGGCCAAGATTTTCAGTTTTTTTCGGTGTAGCTCCTAGTATCCATGTACAGTTGGTTTTACCAGTGTATTAATAGTGTTATACGCCAAATTAAGGAAAGACCTTTCTTCCAATTTGATAAAGAAGTCAAAAAGCCAGGAGAAAGATCCAAGGCATGAGCCATCCATAAAAGAACAATTGCTTAGCTGATCTTTCTCCCTCCCGTGCCTGAAATTGCTCACTGGAGGAGAAGCAGAACCATCTGCTGAGCAGTGTTTCCATTTTTCAATCTAAATGGTCCAGGAGATCAGAATGGTCAAAGGTATTCAAAATTGTTGAGCGATCTAAGAGAACCAGGAGGGGTCACTAACTCCATCCAGGTCTCAACACGGATCTTCCACAAGAGTGATCAGAGTCATTTCCAAGTTTGAAGCCAGTCTGAAAGAGTTTAGTTTATCCACTTTCTTATGGTAGCTGTATACTAACCACAGTCTTGGTAAATTTCTTCAAGAATATAAGGCTTATAGACAGGGTAATAGCTGGTAAAAACAGATGGACCAAGAAGAGCACCCACAATCCCTTTCAAGACTGCTGTCACTATACCTCCTAAAGAATGGTGGTTACAAGCTCCTAGGTCCAGTCCGCCGTGCCCTCTATCAGATCTCTTAATGAGCAGGGAAAAGGATGGATCAAGCCCACAAGTGGCAGGGAACAGTTTGGACAGCTCTCTGTCTACTTCCTCAGAGTCCATGGACACTAAAACAGCATGTGGTGTGGGAGAAAGGAGAGTTCAAATGATTGTCTTTTTATGATCTGAGTAAATCATGGTCTGTCAGACTCTGATGACGGAACCAGATCAAAACACTCATTGGATTCTGTCATTTCTGCAAAATAAATTCATATGTCTGACACTGCTCATTCATGTTTAAAGAGGTATCAGAGTTCCAGATCAGTTTTGTATATTTAATATGCCCTTAACACAGTGGTTCTCAACCTTTCTAATGCCGCGACCCCATAATACAGTTCCCCATGTTGTGGTGACCCCCAACCACCTATACATCACAGGGTGCCAGGGGCATGGCCAAAGAGAAGGGGGGAAAAATGGCAGACAGCCTTATTTGGCGACCTCCGTGAAATGGTCGTTCAACCCCAAATGGGGTCCCGACCCACAGGTTGAGAACCACTGCCTTAAAATTTCTTATTGTGGGTGTGAGTATCAGTAAAAAGCCCGTCCGCTTTACTAAATATTAGTAGAGCATTATTTTTAAAGGGATTTTATACCCTTTAAAAGAAAATATAGATCATTTCTTAACTATGTTTGCAAATATCAGAACCTTTATATTAGGGCCTGGAGGAAGCTTTAGTTTTGACAGTCTGTTACATAGTAATTTAGTCAAATCTATTAATGGAATCACTTTTTGCATAAAATTAACAAATCTATTCCAGTTCTCAGATCAGATCCCTTTGATGATTTATATGGTTTTCGTAAATGTGCAGAAAATATTTTAATCAAAATTGATTCAGAAGTGATTCTTCAATCCAGACATCCAAATTAAATTAGATTTTACATTGGAATTAAAAATTAGAATCAGGATTGGTTGGTTTGCACATTTCTGTTTTGTACATATCTCCCCTTAACTTTTGTAACATAAAATCTTTTTTAAAAAGCAAATAAATCTGCTATCATTCTTTAATACATAATTTGATTCAACTTGGAAATGTAATATTGTCTGGTCTGAGACATTTTTAGAAATGTAAGCATGTAAGTAACTGTAATCCGTATTCAAGTTTCAGTAACAGATCTTTTAAAATGTGGAGGTTCTTGTGATCAGAAAAGCTAATGCTAGCTAATCATTTAACATTGCAATGAAGATTGGTAGGAACAGACTGCCAACATTCATTCCCAGGGGATTCTGTGGCAGAATTATTTTACTTTCCTTAGTCTAACTTTAACTCTAGGTAATTTCCAATTAAGATAATAAACTACAATAATTATACGGTATATTATACAGTAAACAGTGTGAATATAACAAACAGTGTAAATATTAAATATTCATTTTAATAGTTATTAAATATTAAATCTAATATTGAAGGCTCTAGAAACAATCTCCATAAGTTCTCTATAGAGAAGCCATGCCTTTACAACTTTAGAATATCCTTGCTTGGATGGCTAAGCTGTACCATAGAAGAGGAGCCTTTACAGAGAGCAGGGAATAATTGGATATTCAAAATTGCCTCAGTAGTTTTATGAAACTGCCTACTGTATTTACACCTAGCAATAATAAAACAGCCTGAATTTAATTTAATTATTTACAGTTATTTAAATTTAATTATTTATTTACAATTTTAGGTGGTCGTATATTTGTAAATATATATTTTCAATGTATTTTTTTTCAAAATATATGTAAATTTATTTTCTTTCTTTTTTTAATATGGACAGGTACATGGAGTAAATGTGAATCAACTCCAGATTCATTCTTGATCAAAATATATGAAGAATGAGAAATGAATTACGTAAGACCATCGTCTGAAACAGCAACAGGATCAAATTTGAGATATATTCTTATTTTATTTATAATGGAAATGTTATAGCAACACCACTGGTCTTGAAGATAAAACATAACGTTCCATTTTCTTTGGATATGTGTGATAAGAAATCTTTACAAGAAGAAAAGCACAAGCCTAGCAGAGGTTCCTCAAAATACAGGGAATCTATAAGAATTATGCAATCAGATGATTACTTTGCCAGAAAATTTAAGGCTTTGAATGATAATATGGGTCCTCCTATATCTCTAAATACCAGCAACAAAAGTGAAAATATTAACTCAGCCAATGGTACCCCTGCTGTGCCTAAAATGGGAGTCCGAGCCAGAGTATCTGAATGGCCACCTAAGAAAGAGTGTGTCAAGGAATTATCTAATGCTACCTGGGAAGATAGGCCTCAAAGTGAGAGTGGAGGATTAGTAAATGGGGATCAGGATGAAGGACAGCAAAAGGAGCCGCTTGATTTGGAATTTGCAGGAGCCAAGTATGCTCTAGGAGACATTTTTATCCATTCTCCTCATAGGGGACTTCATCCTATAAGGCAAAGAAGTAATAGTGATGTTACAATCAGTGACATTGACACTGAAGATGTTCTGGACCAGAATGCTGTGAACCCAAACACAGGAGCAGCTCTTCATCGGGAATATGGAAGTACTTCATCAATTGATAGACAAGGCTTGTGTGGAGAGAACTTTTTTGCAATGCTTCGTGGCTATACAGTAGAGAATGTTGAGCATAAAATACATGCACCGTTCGGACTTCCTGAATTTTTCCACTGTGACTCCACAATTTCTCCAAGTCTCCATGCTGCAACTCAGATTTCAAGAGGAGAATTTGTCAGAATTTCTGGACTGGACTATATGGATAGTACCTTGCTTATTGGTAGAGATCAGGAAAAATCTTTCAAATGGAGATTAAAATCAGAATCAGTAGAAACATCTCTTTTTAAAAAACTGAGAACTGCTAAAAGTGAACATGAAGCACTAAAATTCGTATCTGAATTAGAGGATAGTAGACTTGAGAAGAATGTTCATCCTTGGAATTGTCAAAAGTGCTTTGCACACTATGATGTTCAGAGTATTCTGTTTAACATAAATGAAGCAATGGCTACTAAAATTAATGTGGGCAAAAGAAAGAATATAACCACCGGGGCATCAGCTGCATCACAAACTTCAATGGCAGCAAGTCAGATTGGGAGCTGTGAATCGCCTTTGGGAAGTAAAGAGGACCTAAATTCAAAGGAAAATTTAGATGCCGATGAAGGTGATGGGAAGAGTAATGATTTAGTACTGAATTGTCCTTATTTCAGGAATGAAACTGGTGGGGAAGGTGATAGGAGAATCGCACTCTCTAGAGCAAATTCAGCATCTTTTTCTTCAGGAGATAATTGCTCTTTTGAATCTTCCTTAAGTTCACATTGCACCAATGCCGGTGTTTCTGTCTTAGAAGTACCACGGGAAAATCAACCAATCCACAGAGAGAAAGTAAAGCGTTATGTCATAGAGCACATTGACCTCGGTGCCTATTATTACAGGAAGTTCTTCTATGGAAAAGGTGAGTGATTTCTTTAGCATCTTTACTTTCAAAGTGTTAGTGCTAGGATTTTATGTTCCTTTTAAATAAACTCATTTAGTTACTGAAAATGCATATTGCTTTGTTGGAGTTGGATTTTTGTCTAGTTTTGTTCTTTGTGGTTATTACAGAAAACCATAATTAGAATTATTTTAAAAAAGTAAATATGACATCAACAATGTTCTTTAGACTATAAGCCATACTATTTCAAAGAAGATGGATATATCTTGACTTTCTTTGTGAAATTCAGGAATTTAAAAAATTTTAAAGTGATATCCCCACTTAATCTTCTCAGGGCTGAACATGCTTAGTTCCCTCTTAATTTTGGTGCCAAAAGCTTGGCAAAATAATTGAAGTCAAGTTTAACCAATTTAGAAAAAATAAATCACCTAAATTATTGTTATCTTTTTTCTGGCAATTTTATGCTGCTGAATAATATTTAATTTCTGATCAATTAAAAATCCCAAAACCTCTTCATATATACTATTACCAAATTAGTTAATTCTGTTGAGCATTGCTGGAACGTGGTTTTCAAACCAGTTCTGAAACCGTCTAATGGCAGGGCTGTTTTAATTAGTTTGCTAATCTAATGGCTACAGTCTTTCTTTTCAACATGCAAATAGACATATATTGTGTCTACAGCATTTTCACAGTCCATTAACAAAGTTTACCAGTTTAAAAAATGAGATAAGGGTAATCATTATTTATTCTTGGTCCATCTGTGGTGATTTTTAGCAGTTACTGCATTGTTTCCAAATAATTTAATGACTTTGTCTAGAATTTTCCAGATTTTGAGTACATTTTAGTTTTTTGATCTCCTTCATACATCTGATATTTTAGGTGTTCTCCACAAAGCAAAATACTTGGTTGAAATAAAGTGGCCTGTCTTGATACTTTTATTAGTGGCACTGAAGTAGAATGCTTTCCAATTTGCTGTCTTGAATTGAATTGCTTCTATGATTAGGCTTGAGGTAACTCTGTGAAATGAAGTAGTGCAACTTTGCAAAAGCCAATTTACCATGTTTTGATCATCCTCAAGTTGCAACTTGCTAGTCACAATTACTAGCAGAACACAAGGCTCTTGTTGGAGAAGGTGAAGCCAAATAGTTTTGCTTTTTCCCTGTTACCTGGTAGTATTTTACAATTTCGCTGAGTAGCTGTTGTATTAATCTTTTTCTTTTTTTATTTGAACATATTTAAATATGTCCATATTGTTTATCTTAACAGCTTTCTGAGCTTTAGCTTTCCAGTCTCAATTTTCCCATCCATCCATCCATCCATCCATCCATCCATCCATCCATCCATCCAATTTCTTTACAACCCATTTCACCTGACTATTTAGTAACCTGTCCCTCCTTCCACAATAGTATGTGTCCTTTTTTATTATTATTCTCAGATCATTACAAGCTTTTTGAACAGTCACATCCATTTCTTCTTTTTCTTGACATTGTACTTGTTTGAGGCCATACTTTTAGTATCTGTTTTTAATTTATATTACGTACCCAGTGATACATAAAACATGTGCGCTACTTTTCAAGTTTATTATTTTCTAAAATATTTTGTCTTATGTCCTATGTTTGAATTTATGACTAGAAACATTATGAAATCAATTTAAGTCTGTCTTCAGAAAGAAACTCTTCTGACTGCAGAAGTGGTGGATATTTAAACTAATTTTTGAAAAATAGTTTTGTTTTCCAAATATGTAAAGATTCTTAACATTATTTTAACTGAAACATTATTAAATAAACAGGCATGTTGGTTCCCAATATTGCAGTTGTGTTCAGATGCATACTTTTTAGTATTGAAAGTTAGACATTTACTTATGTGGAGAAAATAGGCACTGTGATTATGACAGTGTATCATATGGGTAAAACCTGCCATTTTTGTAGAAAATGAATATTATAAATTCCAAGAGGAATTTCATGGTGTGAACAGTTCCCCCCCTTTGACAGAGCAGTTTCCCCCCTTCGATAGAAAATCTCGAAATTTCTTCCTGGAATAAAGAATATAGACAAGTTATTATGAACAGGGAAGGGATCAGTGAGGATATTTTTTTAAAGGTGGGAGAACATGCTTGGAGTTGAAAGAATGATAAGAGTTTACCGAAAAAGGTTTTGTTTTTTCCCTGCATATCTATGTTAATGGGTTGAATGAGTAACTGAGGGAGAGAGGGAGAATTCCTGTAGAGAACAATTATGTTTTAGTGCACTCATATCGAACTTTGAATCTGTGGGCTCCAGTTTTATATAATCTTGGAATCTGGAAGCCAAAGCCCTGTTGAATCATAACACTAAATGGATTTTTATAAGTTGGCATAATTTTCATTAGCCTTATATAATGAGAAGAATTATTCCTAGAATAAATTGCATAACAATTAACTTTGCAAAGCTTCCAAAAGAGGTGCTGTATTTGTTTATGTTAGTCATTAAACAGATTTTTATGGTTGCCTGCCTTAATTAATATAAATCAACTAATGTAATGTGATGAATAAAATGACAAAAAAATAAAGAAAAACCAATAAAAAATAATTGAATTCCCCTTAAAACATTTTTCTAGCAGATATAATGCTGGCTTTTCTAATATCCTGTCCACATTGGCCTGTGGGAAAAACCGTATCTTCAAGTCCTTTGACAGATCAACAGTTTGACATCAGGGTCACAAAACCATAAAAAAATAGCTCAAAATGTTGATTCTTCCAAGTAAATTTCTTTATTGGTCCCTTCCTAAAGAAGAATCTTGCCAAAGTGAAGCACTCTACTATCTACGTCAAGCATATATTCTGAAAACTATTATGGAGGGGCTCTTTCACTCTCTTTCTCTCACATAAACTATCTTAATTGAGCCATTTCTTCTTTCTCTGGAATGCACTTCCTTCCTCTTGGGAATCCAAATGACTACAGTCCATCACACACTCCCAACATCAGCAAATTTAGAAGTGAGAAGCTACAGGTTCAGTAACAAAATTAACAATCTCCTGATCCTAAACATATAGTGCCATGGTTCTCCAACATGGTGACTTTCAAGTTTTTTGAGCTTCAGCTCCTATCATGCTCAGCCATCTAGCCGTTGGCTAAATCACATTAGGAATTTACATTGGGAGACTACTAGATGAGGTTGTGTATCCTACTGTCAGTGATTACCTTGCTTTGTATGATGTTGATAAGCAAATTGTTAATCGTGAAGCATATTTGATATGCTTTAATACCCTTTAATAATACACTTGCATCAAGTATTAATGAAGAATACACGTAAAAATCTATCTTCTATATTGTAGATACAATCCAAGAAGCACATTTTAATAGTATTGGCTTCTTGTGGATAATTAATTCTTATGCTGTTGAAGTTAATGACATTTAAAATATGTTTACATGTATTGAATTTTGCCTATTGTGAATTGAAGATAATATCTTTTCTTTTTTTTCTTTTTCTTTTAAAAAAAGGGGTATTACCCAATACAAGTTTAACTGATTTTAGAATAATATAGATTATTGTTATATCTAAATTAAGAATATCAGGCAAAAATATGATCTTAGTCATTAATTTGTTTAATCAGGATTTAGCTGAAAATAGTATTGTGTAGATGTTCTCAAATTTTCATCATGCTTTTAGGTATAAAATTTGTCATAAAAATAAAGTTGGTATTAGTAATAGAAGAGCATAAGGAAGGATAATCTAATACAACCAGTGATTTTCATTTGTGATATAAAGAGGAATATGTCAGACTAATGTTTCATTATTTTATCTATTTATACATTACAGAACATCAAAACTACTTTGGAATAGATGAAAACTTAGGACCTGTAGCAGTTAGCATCCGAAGGGAGAAGTTTGAAGAAGGAAAAGAAAAAGACAATTCACAATTCAACCATCGTATAGTGTTCAGAACAAGTGAGGTAGGCTTTCCACAGTGCTTCAGAATTGAGATGTAAAAGAGAAACAGATTTTTATGGGACTTTTTATTGTGTATTTACTTTATATTCCCACATGTAGATAACTGGATAAATGAAATAGGTTCTCTGAATTGTTCCAACAGCCATGATTTATGATGGCTGGAGAAAGTATCATTACATTGGCTTTACCTTGTCTTTCTGCACATTAGTTCCCAAGGATGGTTGGAAATACTAATCTGTGTACAAACATAGTATTCTCCAGTACAGGAGATGGATAATCCATGGATGGGTTTTCTCTGTCTGCCTGCTCTTGAGACCAAGTAGCCAAAGCTTGACACGCCCCCACTTCCTGTGGAGTCCATTCTTAACTTGGTCTCTGCTCGGAGAAGACTCGTTTTGGCGTGGCTCTCAGCTTATCAGGTTAGACAAGAAATCCATTGATTGATTATCCCTTGATAATTGGCTTCCCCTTCCCAAAAAAATATTTTCCACCTATAGGAATTTAACCACAAAATTTTCTGGGGATCAGTCCTGATCTCAAACCTAAAATTAAAAGGGGATTGGTGGGGAGGGAAATTTCCCCACAGATATCAGCCAGCCCCAGGGCTCTGGGGGGTGAAAAGGGGGGGAAGAAGGCATCAGCAGAGACTACTTGTTGAACCTTTTCCCCAACCACTAAGTTTTCCTTGGGATCATCCCTGATCCTATATTAAAATTGAAAAAGGGGGTGTGGGGGGGGAAAACTCCCCACGGATCCCAGTCAGCCCCAGGGCTCTGGAGGTGGAAAAGGGGGGGAAAAAAAGGCATCAGCAGAGACCACTTGCTGAGCTTTTCTCCCCAACCTTCCAAGGGATTTTTTCCTCAAATTGGGGGAAAAAATAACAATCTCCAGGTCCGGATTCAAACTTGAATTCGGATCATCGGAGATTCCCTAGCAGCCCAGGGCAACCGCGGGCACCATTTTAGTTGCCGTTTTCAGACAACAAAGGCAATCCCTGGCTGGGATTACCTTAAAACGTCACAGCGCGCCAAATTTAAATCCCCGGGCACAAGCAGCTTCTGGGAGGCTGCGGAGCTTATCTTCAGAGGGAAACGAAGCACAGGAAGGGAGTAAGCCAACCAAGAAACGGAGGCTAGAGAACCCTCCTGGGATCTGCAAAGCCCTTTTTCAGGGAGAAACGAGCTGTGGCTGCCATCTCTTGCCAGAGAAAGGCAAACCAAGCTTAAGGAAGCTCTACATCATATCTGGAATCACTGATAGAGGCGGAATAGGAGCACACAACCAGCGCTCCACCCCCGATACACACATATAATAATAGGACAAAATATAATAATAATAAAAATAGATACATAAATTTTAAAAATAATAATAATAATAATTAAAAAAAATTTTTTTTTTAAAGCTAAAAATTAAGCGACTGCAGGGCCAACAGGCCTAAAGACAGAACACACAATATTATCATCATCACCATTATTGTTGTTGTTGTTATTATTATTATTATTTTACTATTATTGTTGTTCCTATTATTAGTATAATAGTAATAGTATTAATAAGAATAAATTCCGCTCTAGGTGACCGCCATTTGATACCTGCTGTGTATTAAGTCAGGCCTACAGACCCTTTTGAGGTCGCCACTGATATTTTTTTGCCTCCCTTTTCCTTTTTCTACTGGTGCACGTTGCCTGGTCACCTAAGGCCTCCGGGCGGAACCCAAGGAGTGGTTCCAAACGTGCCTTCGGTACCTCCCTCAGCTACCGTGACCTTAGCCCAGAGAGAATATTTTTGTTGTGGTCGGGTGATCAGGGGAACAGTCCTGGTACTTGTTCCAATTTCGCTCCCGCCAATACTTGCCTGCCTGAGCGTCTTCTCAGTTTTTCTGGGACTGCTCAAGCGGAATGGAGGGACCCTCGTTGCCTCAATCCATGAGCACGACCCCTCCACCTCCCAATTACGGCTGCAACACACCTTCTGACCAGAAGGCGGCAGGCAAGTGCAAAGCGAAGACAAAACACTCGCTCAAGAGGCCCTCCAAGTTGGCGGAAAAGCAAGCCAGCCGTAGGCACCAGGCCCTGGAGAAGGAGTTCTCCAGAGCGCAGAGGCAGGCCCAATTGGAATTGGTTCAAATAGCGGCCACCGAGATGGAATTACCATTGGGTCCATCCACATCAACCCAGAGCGCGTGGTCCATTCCAGGAACACCGCAACCACTGGACCCGCCATCTACATCAGCCCAACAAACAACCACGGCGGCAGGCACAACCACTGAGTCCAACTCTCCACCTGCGGTCACCACACCCAAAGGTAATGACATAGGGGACATCTGGGCAGATGGACGGCTAGAGGCCCTATTAACCAAAGTGGTGGACCGAGCCCTAGCACAGCGCTCCGCCCACCACGACCAGGGGCCCTCCATCTCAGCCATGCCACACTCGGAACTCCCCTCAGAGTCCTCAGGCATTCAGGAACCCGTCTCCCCGGCCCAGTCCTCCATGAGTGGTTATTCTTCACCACAAGAGGAGGATCAACCTGGGATCTCTATGTCAGAGGATGAGGAACTTCCCCCTGAGCCCCCCTCAGGGGGATTATTTAATCCCAACCGCTTCCTCACGATACTACGCAAGGCCACAGCCATTGCGGACATGGGGACGGATCAGTTTTCTCAGCCGCAAGCGACACCGGCCACCACATCCAGACCCGTATTCGTAGAAAAGGTGACAACGCAACACCATATACCTTGCCCCGCCATTTTCCTGAAAGGGATCAAGAAGCCATGGGACTCTCCCGCTTCCTTCCCATCAGTGAGTGGTACGGACAAAAAATTATACAGCACTGCCACAGACCTCAATGAGGCCTTAGAAATTCCTAAAGTAGATGAAGCCTGGACCCCCTTGGTCTCCCAGACAGCCATGGCTGGGGACCTAGTGGAGGCCCTTAAGGCAGATGACAAAAAGTGGGAACAAGCCTTTCGCAAAACCCACCAGACAGCGGCATGGGCCATCAAAGCAGCCACCTCGGCCTCCTTTTTTGTCCGGGCCACCCTCATCTGGTTGCAACAACTACAAACCATAGTTCCTATGGAGGACATACGAACACACCAGGACCTGGCTAAGATGGTAGCAGCCACGGAATACGCTGCAGACGCAACGTTCCAATCGGCCATTTTTTCATCCAGATCCATAGCATCCAACATAATTGCCAGGAGAATGCTATGGCTAAAACACTGGCAAGCTGACACCAAGGCTAAGTGGCGGCTAGCGACCGCCCCTTACTCAAGCAACGGTCTGTTTGGGGAGGCCTTGGACCCCTATCTTGTAGAGAACAAAGACAAGCGGAAGGTCATGGCACACTTGAACAAAAGGTCAGACAAACGTACCACACCTTACTTTCGTAGGCAGTCCTTTCGTCAACCGACAACCACGCCTATCAGTCAGGCACCCAAGCCATTCACTCCCAGGCAGAACAAACCGTACGGCCGCCCCTACGACAGACCGGGGTTCCAGCCCAGACAACAAAACCAGTCGAGACGACCCTTTCGTGGAACGGGTCGTCCGTACCGGAAGACAAAATGACTCCTACATAGACCTACCCATTGGAGGAAGACTAGCTCACTTCTTCCACCAGTGGGAGCAGACCTCCACGGACAACTGGGTACTACAAACCATCCAGTCCGGGCTGTCCCTGGAGTTCCTGGTCACACCCCCAGACCGACTCATCAACTGCTCGGTCTCCAGGAACCCCACCAAACGCAAACTCATGCAGGAGGCCATCCAACACCTGTTGGACATTCAAGCAATAGAACCGGTCCCAGCGGAATACAGAGGCAGAGGATTTTACTCCATCCTCTTTGTGGTTCCAAAGACTTCAGGAGGATGGAGGGCAATCCTGGACCTAAAAAACCTCAACCGCTACATCACATACAAAAAATTCAAGATGCAATCCCTTCAGTCCATCCTGGGAAGCATCAGAGAAGGAGACTTCCTGGCATCGATAGACCTCACGGAAGCCTACCTTCACATCCCCATCCACCCAAACCACCGCCGGTTCCTACGTTTCTGTTACGGGGGAAAACACTTCCAATACAGAGCTCTCCCCTTCGGTCTATCTTCGGCACCCAGGGTATTTACCAAGATACTAGCAGCGGTAGCCGCCAAACTGAGAAAAATCCCAATACGCGTCCAATGTTACCTAGACGACATACTAATCCAAGCAACATCCCTACAGACAGCTCAGGCGGACGTAAGGACCGTCATTCGCGTCCTCCAATTACACGGATTCTCAGTAAACTTTCAGAAGAGCCAGACAGTTCCCTCGTCCAGGCTGCTGCATCTGGGGGCCATGATAGACACAACCAACTGTATGGTCTATCTCTCCCAAGACCGGGTGGCCGGCATCAGGGAACTGGCTCGCTGGGTTCACAGGCAACGTTCAGTTCCGATACTAACACTTTCCCAATTATTGGGCAAGATGGTATCGGCCATAGCCATTGTACCCTGGGCCAGGCTCCACCTACGGGAACTACAGTGGTTTCTGCTCCCGTACCAACGGCAGAACACCAGCGCATCCAACCACCTAGTCAGGGTCACGGCACAAATCCGCAGGGCGCTACGCTGGTGGTGCTCTCGGGCCGTGACCAAGGGGTCACCCTTCAAGGAACCAGTCAGAGTGACCATCACTACAGACGCCAGTCTGTATGGTTGGGGAGCCCATCTGGACTCCCGGTTTGTACAGGGACGTTGGTCCGCCACGGATCTGAGAAACAACATCAACTGGCTAGAACTCAGGGCTATCCACCTAGCCTTGCAACAATTCAAAGACAGAATCAGAGGCCACCACGTTCTAGTCCTAACAGACAACGTAGCAGCCAAGGCGCACATCAATCGGCAGGGGGGGACCAGATCAAAAACCCTCATGACAGAGTCACGACTCCTATTCAGCTGGGTAGAGCCCAATCTGAAGTCACTAAAAGCGGAACACATATCGGGGGTCAACAACCAGCAAGCGGACTTCCTAAGCCGCACCACAGTGGACCCTTCGGAGTGGGGGCTACACCCGAACTTGTTCCTAGACATCTCCCGCAAGTTCGGGTACCCGATCCTCGATCTGTTCGCATCATCAGACAATGCCCAGCTCCCCAGATTTTACTCTCGTTACTTCAACCCGCGAGCAGAGGGGACGGACGCTCTGAGAACTCAGTGGCCTCAGGGTCTGCTTTATGCCTTTCCCCCACTACCACTCATACCGGCGGTCATCCGAAAGCTGATTCAGGAGCGGGCAGAAGTGATCCTAGTAGCACCATATTGGCCACAGAGACCGTGGTTCGCCGACCTGATGAACCTGTCTCAGTCGCCCCCATGGAACATTCCCCCTCATCAAGTGTCCCTACACCAGGGAACCATCAGTCACCCGGAACCCCAATGGTTACAACTGACCGCCTGGCACTTGAGCGCCAGATAATGGCACAGGAACTATTCTCTCCCGGGGCCATTACCATAATTCAAGCTTCACGCCGTCCGGCAACAAACCGCATTTATGACTCCACTTGGAAAAATTTTTGCCTTTGGTGCAGGGAACGGCAGTTTGACTTACACAAACTCTACATCCCTCAGATAGTAGATTACCTCTTGGAGGGACTAGACAGAGGCCTCGCCCCCGCGACCATCCGCAGGCAAGTGGCGGCCTTGTCCACCCTCCTCACCTGCACGGATTCGGTTCCCTTAGCTCACCACCCCAGGATCCGCGCCTTTATCAAGGGCGCCTATAACACCAGACCTCCAGTAATTCACAGGTACCCGTCCTGGGAACTACCGCGAGTCCTTCACGCACTCACTCGGTCACCATTTGAACCATTGGCGACCGTTTCCTTGCGACACCTGTCGCTAAAGGTGGCGTTCCTGATTGCCATCACATCGGCCAGACGAATTTCGGAACTGGCCGCACTGTCAGTCAGAAACGACCTATGCATTTTCCACAAGGACAGGGTGGTCCTTAGGTTAGATCCTGCCTTCATACCGAAGGTGAATTCACTCTTTCACAGGACACAGGAAGTAATTCTCCCAAACTTCTGTCCAAATCCAACACATGACCGGGAGCGGCAGTGGCATACATTGGACGTCCGCAGAGCCTTGCGGCGTTATATAAAGCGTACAGAACCCTTCCGCAAATCGGAGGCCCTATTTGTGTCCTTCCAAGCGGGCACCTTGGGGCGGAAAGTTTCCGCGGGCACCATTGGAAGGTGGATCCGAAGCTGTATCGCAGAAGCTTACAATGTATCATCCCTGCCGCCCCCAAGTCATCTCACAGCCCATTCCACCCGAAGCGCTGCAACTTCGGCGGCATGGGCTACCCAGGCGTCAATCGAGGAAGTTTGCAGGGCCGCGACATGGTCCTCGCCTTCCCCGTTTATACGACACTACAAGATAGACCGCTTTGCATCGGCGGATGCCTCCTTTGGTAGGAGGGTCCTCCAGCAAGTTGTCTCAGAGATCAATCTACCGGCCTTATCTGTTTCCCACCCCTTGGGACAGTGAGGCTTTGGTACGTCCCATCCATGGATTATCCATCTCCTGTACTGGAGAAGGGGCGTTGGTCTTACCTGAACGCCTTTTCTCAGTACGGAGATGGATAATCCACACCCACCCCAAGGCCAGCAGGCCGCTAGTAGGGAGCTGAGAGCCAATACCTCGTCAATCATCAGCCAATTCGCCCTCGTTAAGAATGGACTCCACAGGAAGTGGGGGCGTGTCAAGCTTTGGCTACTTGGTCTCAAGAGCAGGCAGACAGAGAAAACCCATCCATGGATTATCCATCTCCGTACTGAGAAAAGGCGTTCAGGTAAGACCAACGCCCCTTCTATTAACATGCTTTCATGCTTATTTCATAGATTAATTAAAGTGAAACCCTCACTTGGAAAAGATGCCAGTCCAGGTTTATTAATTAAATTGTATGTTTAACTGTCAAAAGATCTGAGGAATTGCAGCTGTTTCAGATAAAACCATAAAATATTTTCTTGCTTGCTTGCTTGGTATTTTAGTGTAAAGGAACCATCCATGTTTGTTACATCTTGTTTTGTATTGTGTATTTTGTATTTTTGCATTTTGAGCAGATAGGTAAGATTTATTTTTTAAAAAAATTTGCTGCTTTTAAATATGATGTAGGTCTTTCTTTCAAACAATTAGGCCAACCCCTTAGCATTCTGAGTAATCTTTTCTGCTCAGGTTAGGCTTCTGATCATAAATGTAGATAATGAAGATAATGGACTCCTATCTGTCCACACTTTGGAGATACCTATAGAAGGCAGGATATGGAGAACTGCTATCATAAACAACTCAGTGAAAGCAAATGAATTCTGATTAATTATCTTTCAGATAAACTTATCTGATACACATTATTTGAATATTTTAGAATGCAGAGACAAATGTGCATGTGTGTATTTCCATGTGGGAGTGCTCTTAACAATATATTTCATCACATCAGTTTTCATTGCACAGTTTAGTATGCAAGATAACAATGGCCTTGTTCATTCTATTCCATGTCATGCATTTGCTCATTTAATACTGATCTTCTGTACTCAGCTTTTATTATTATCTTTTACCATTCAAATAAAATTGAATAAAGAAGTAAGTCACTTTATGTACTGTTGTGCATGAGATGTTTCTACTAATTTCAGGTTTTCATACTTTAGTGGAGTGTTAGTTATGCTTTATAATGCAATCATATATGCATGTATATACATCTTACTTGGAAAAGATTACCCTGATTTTAATAGCACTTATTTGGACTTTTCCCACAATAGTATGTAAATATTTTGAGAATAAATTCATAGATGGAATGTAATGGTTCTTAAAGTACCAAAACATACTAGAATCTAGTAGTTCTTAATTCAGAAATTAGTTTTTTTTCTCAATTTTAGCAACTAAGGGAAAGAGCTGTAGGGAATAGTTAACATTTTCCAAACACAAACAGATGGAGAAAATAGAATCGGCAAATATGCAGAAACTAAATATAACTATAAAGAGGATTATAGAACTATAAACAGATTTGGGAAGAGCATTTGGAAGAAGAACTGACTTGGAAAAAATTAAGAGAGGGAAGCAAGTGAAGGATGCCAATTTCTATTTTTAAATACAATGTTGTTTAATATCAATTTATTTATGGAGTTTAAAAATGGAACTGGGTGTTTTATTAAAGTTAAAAGGAAGGGTATTTGAAATACCACTTTTCTTAAACTGTATGCATTTCTTAAAAAGTAAGATTTGCTTTTTAAATGTGGCTATTGAAAATTTCAGATTTATTATAGGCCTCATGAAGAGTCTTTGTAAAATATAATGTAGGGTCCTGAGTAAGTATGCTGGCTATTACACAGAGATATATTTCTAGGAAAACATCAGAAAAGGGAAATGAGATAAAATCAAGGTTGGCAACATTAGACCTTACAGAGAATTATTTTTCATTCTGGAGGTGAACCGGTCAACTTCTAAGTTGAGTGTAGTTATTTATTTTGTCCTTTCCAACTGCTCCTCTTTTAGGTATCAGAATGAAGCTTTCTTGTGCCAGCCCCACTCACCCATCATTATCATAAGTACTCCCCTAACAGATCATTCTTAGAAGTTAGACATAACTCTCCCAAAGCCCTACTTGGTATAGAAATTTGGACAGAAATTTGCTCTTTTCAATAGAGTCATCTATTGAAGCAAATGCAGAGAGATACAGACCTCATAAAAGGATTTAATTTTGGATATTATACAAATAATAGTTAAACTATACAGTTCCCTGTCTTGAAAATAATACATCAGTTTAGACAACCTGGACAAATCCATGGAGGATACCACTAGGACAGTGGTTCTCAACCTGTGGGTCAGGACCCCATTTGGGGTCAAACGACCATTTCACGGGGGTCGCCAAACAATGCAGTCCGCCATTTTTTCCCCCTTTTCCTTAGCTGTGCTACTCCCTTTTATTCTATTGGCTTTTGAAAGCCAATAGAATAGACTCTCTTGAATAGAGTCTAATTCTATTGGCTTTCAAAGCCAATAGGAATTGTCCAGGCTGTCTCTGCCCTGCTGAGCCCGCCAAAAGTCCCATTCTGCAAACGGTGCTGTACCAGTTGAGTAGTCCTCGACTTACAACCGGTTGGGGGGGGGTTGCGGCATTAAAAAGGTTGAGAACCACTGTTCTAGGAAGATCTGTTATCTTCTTGTTCATGTCTGAACTTGTTGAATTAATCTAATTGACTATTGTCCATCATCAGCCAGTGTGAATTAACAGAGTATTTCTTATGTTCTTATGAGGCCCCAATTACCATCAAGATCCCTCTTGGACTTCTTAAGTGATAGTATATCACCAACAATTTTCTTAATGATTGCAGTGGTTTATAAATGGGTTTAAAGTAAATAAAATTTTATCTATCTCCTTTATTCCACAAAGCTCTCCATAGAAGATCCTGCTTATTCTCTACACCATATCCTCCAGCAAGTCAAAGTATAGATCTTGTAGCAAAATACTATTATGCTTCAAGACTTGAAGAATTTCAAAAATGTGTACTTTTGAATCTGTATAATCATTAACTCACTCTATATTTTATATAATACACATGTTTGAGAGAGTGAGACGAACTAATTGATGCAATAGATCCTATGTGCTTGTCTCATATAAATTCATTGGCAATATCACTGTTGAATCCAGGTATATATCATGAAGGACAAAGGATATTGAGGCAGAAATATTGCAGGAAAGACTTGGAAATTAAAGTTTTAATCATTTTCATCTAGGAGATTGGAGATCAAGAATTTAATTCTGTGAATAATCTCTTGATTGTTAATCCAAAAGTGTCACACCATAACTATAAGCAATTGTAGTGCAATGTAAACAAAAGTTCTGGAATCTCTTTATTAATAGATTCTCTTTTGTCCTGTCTCACTTTGGAAATTATATAAATTTGAATTTCAGGCCATATCAGAGAGATTAATTTTCAAGCAGGCCTCTGCAGAAAGTTTGCTGATAAAATTTATGCAATTTATTTAAAATGGAGTGGAAAGTTTCTGGTCCTCCAGATTTGAACCACAACTCCTAATATCCTTGATTAATGCCCACAGTGCCTGAATGCGGAGAACGTTGAAAGTCAGCAGCACCTAGAGAGCTACAGCTTCCCTGCTTTATTCAGGGGACTGAGTAAAACATGATGGCATTATAATAATTTAAGTATGAAAGCGATGCTGCTGAAAATATGCTCCCTTCCCCAGAATATTTCACAATGGAAAAGTTAAGAAAAAGTAGTAAATACAAGTACAGAATTAATTTAGGCAATTGAATCATATACTGTACATATTTTATCTTTTAAAAAACCATATATATTTAGTTTGAATCAATGGCTTTCTGCCAAGGAGCCATGGTGGCGCAGTGATTAGAATGTAGTATTGCAGGCAAACTCTGCCTACAGCCAGAATTTCGATCCTGACTGGCTTAAGGTTGTCTCAGTCTTCCATCCTTCTGAGGACCCAGATTGTTGGGGGCAATTTGCTGACTCTGTGAACTGCTTAGAGAGGACTGTAAAGCACTATGGAGTGGTATATAAGTGCTATTGCTATTGTTAAGAGGGATGGGTGGAGGTTAAGATACGCAATTGTTGAATGTGGACTGACTTTGCACACATGCACAAAGGACTGGGGTTGTTATCACAATGCCATGGTCACCATTTTGCTTGTTTTGGTCCCCTACAAATGCCACTGATTTGAACTGGTTTCACATCATGAATTAAGCATCAGTGTGTCCACATTGTTAGTTGCTGAAGACTGAATTAATATTAAACATAATGAAATATTTTTTTTTTGTTATTACAGCTTACAACACTGCGAGGAGCCATTTTAGAAGATGCCATTCCCTCTACTTCTAGACACGGCACAGCACGAGGCTTACCTCTTAAGGAAGTACTGGGATATGTAATACCAGAACTGAATATTCAGTGCCTGAGACAAGCTTCCAACTCACCCAAAGTGTCTGAACAGCTGCTTAAGCTGGATGAACAAGGGGTAGATATTGGGGTTTTTTTAACATTAGTATACCAATGTGTTATTTCCTTTTCATAAATTGAGATTTGAGAATCTGATCTTAACTGTTTGAGGAACCAAAGATTTTCACTGTGATGACTTCTCTTAGGTTAAATAACAGAGTAGAAAGAGGATTTTTGCATTAATAGTCATGCAAGCAGATTCAAAAAGTATTGTGTTAAGAGCATTAAATTATATAAAAGGAGAAAATTATTGTCTTGCTAGTCTTTCACCTTTTCCAATTTTCCTTTTCTAATTATAATTAGCACATTTTATTCACAATACTAATCTTCCTACTGATGTGGGAAATTTGATGTCTCAAACAACTGAAATTCTTAATTGGGACTATCTAACAAGTTAACACTGCATGAGCAATGAAATGAATATATACTTTAAATTCAGAGTGAATAAAGGTGAGATTATCTGGTTTAATGCAGCAAATCTGACTTTCTGCAACATTAAAAGGCATATTTATTTATTTGAAGTAAACTGTATATAAATAGTGTGTGTGTGTATGTATGTGTATGTATGTATGTGTGTGTGTATATATATATATATATATATATATATATATATATATATATATATATATTGTTTTCTGAGGTTTTCGCGGGTATTTGTATGTAGGTCTTTGGTTGTTCGGGTTTTCTCCCACGTAAAATTGGAAGTGTCTTGGCGACGTTTCGACGAAGTCCCATTCGTCATCTTCAGGCTGGTGCTTTCAGCTTCGTGCCTCGAGCAGCAGTGTGTGGTCTTGCTGTTTCTTCCTTTTAACTGCCAGTGGAGGTATGAACTGATTGGGTGGGAGCTTGGCTGTGTTCTGATTGGGTGGAGGTGTGTTCTGATTGGTTAGGGGCTTGGCTGTGCTCTGATTGGCTGGGGGGGCTGTGCTCTGATTGGCTGGGGGGTTGCTGTGCTCTGATTGGCTGGGGGAGTGTTCTGTTTGGTTGTGCTCAGGTTAGTCTGAGTTGCAGAGGGATTCAAGATTTTGGGCTGCCCTGCCATTCCTTGGCTTCGCGTTCGTGGTCGTGCTTCCTCTTCATGGAGGGTGTCAGTTTGCTTCATGTATGGATTGGGGGGGTTTAAAGTGGCTAATGATGCAGCTGTGGTCTGGCTTCTGGTTTGTGGTCGTGCCTCATAGTCAGTGTGGCTTTGGGTTTGTTTTTTGCGTGGATGTTTGGTGGTGACATCCTGTGTGGTTTTTGTGAGTGTGGGTCTGGTATCATTTTTTGTGTTAGGGAGTCGTTTGTCAATAGGGCGGGTTTCCAAATGGCTGGTAGGCGGGAGGTATCATCTCGCTTGTTCATGCTGTGTGGGCGTTTTTCTATCTCGATGGCTTCTCTGATTATTCTGTTATTAAAATGTTCACTTTTGGCAATGGTTCTGGTATTTTTAAAGTCAATTTCATGTCCTGTGGCTTTAAGGTGTTGGACCAGGGAAGATGTTGGTTCCTCTTTTTTGACTGAGTTCTTATGTTCTTCAATGCGTGCACTTATTCTTCTGTTGGTTTGTCCGATGTATGTGGTGGGACAAGTGGTGCATGGGATTTCGTATACTCCTTGATTTTCTAATTCAATTTTATCTTTGGGGTTTCTAAGGATGGTGGATATTTTTCTGTTTGTGCAGAATGCTGTTTTGATGTTGTGTTTATGGAGGATCTTACTGATTCTGTCTGTGGTGCCTTTTATGTATGGGAGGAGGGCTTTGCCGTTTTCTTGTTCTTTGTCTTGGATTTTAGTGGGGGTTTCTTTTTGGATTAGGTTTGTAATCTTATTTCTATGGAATCCATTGGATGTTAGTACATTGGTGAGAGTGTGTAGTTCGGGTTTTAGGTGTTGTTCGTCAGCTAAGCGTTTTGTTCTGGAGATGAGTGTCTTGGCTACAGAGTTGATCTGTGCTGGGTGGTGGTGTGAGAGAGCGTGCAGATAGCGGTTTGTGTGTGTTTTCTTCTGGTAGATGGTGTGTCCTAGGGAGCCATTGGATTTCTTGTAGACTAAGACATCCAGGAAGGGAAGTTGGTTGTTAGTTTCTGTTTCCATGGTGAACTGTATTTTGGGGTGTAGGCTGTTGAGGTGTGTGAGGAAGTTGTCCAGTTTTTCTTTCCCATGTGGCCAGATTATGAAGGTGTCGTCTACGTATCTGAGCCAGAGTTTGGGTTTGGATCACAAGCTTAGCTGACGAACAACACCTAAAACCCGAACTACACACTCTCACCAATGTACTAACATCCAATGGATTCCATAGAAATAAGATTACAAACCTAATCCAAAAAGAAACCCCCACTAAAATCCAAGACAAAGAACAAGAAAACGGCAAAGCCATCCTCCCATACATAAAAGGCATCACAGACAGAATCAGTAAGATCCTCCATAAACACAACATCAAAACAGCATTCTGCACAAACAGAAAAATATCCACCATCCTTAGAAACCCCAAAGATAAAATTGAATTAGAAAATCAAGGAGTATACGAAATCCCATGCACCACTTGTCCCACCACATACATCGGACAAACCAACAGAAGAATAAGTGCACGCATTGAAGAACATAAGAACTCAGTCAAAAAAGAGGAACCAACATCTTCCCTGGTCCAACACCTTAAAGCCACAGGACATGAAATTGACTTTAAAAATACCAGAACCATTGCCAAAAGTGAACATTTTAATAACAGAATAATCAGAGAAGCCATCGAGATAGAAAAACGCCCACACAGCATGAACAAGCGAGATGATACCTCCCGCCTACCAGCCATTTGGAAACCCGCCCTCATTGACAAACGACTCCCTAACACAAAAAATGATACCAGACCCACACTCACAAAAACCACACAGGATGTCACCACCAAACATCCACGCAAAAAACAAACCCAAAGCCACACTGACTATGAGGCACGACCACAAACCAGAAGCCAGACCACAGCTGCATCATTAGCCACTTTAAACCCCCCCAATCCATACATGAAGCAAACTGACACCCTCCATGAAGAGGAAGCACGACCACGAACACGAAGCCAAGGAATGGCAGGGCAGCCCAAAATCTTGAATCCCTCTGCAACTCAGACTAACCTGAGCACAACCAAACAGAACACTCCCCCAGCCAATCAGAGCACAGCCAACCCCCCAGCCAATCAGAGCACAGCCAACCCCCCAGCCAATCAGAGCACAGCCAAGCCCCTAACCAATCAGAACACACCTCCACCCAATCAGAACACAGCCAAGCTCCCACCCAATCAGTTCATACCTCCACTGGCAGTTAAAAGGAAGAAACAGCCAAGACCACACACTGCTGCTCGAGGCACGAAGCTGAAAGCACCAGCCTGAAGATGACGAATGGGACTTCGTCGAAACGTCGCCAAGACACTTCCAATTTTACGTGGGAGAAAACCCGAACAACCAAAGACCTACATATATATATATATATATATATATATATATATATATATATATATATATATATATATATATATATATATATGGAAAAAATGAAACTCTACTGTTTTAATTATCTTTGTTCATTGGTAGAACATTTATTTAGCCATCTAAATCATATCAATTTTGTAAAGATACTCATGTATAAAGAAGGACATACCTTTTTCCAGGCTGAGGTATTTTGTTGTGGTTTTAAGGCCAGAATAAAATTACATTTGATTTAACTTCATTTAAGTTTAGTTAAAATTGAATGTAGTTAATGTGCTCATAAAAGAACTAATGTATGAACATTGGAATCATATAATGGTGACAAATTAATAAGAATGAGAAGAAAGTAACATGAGCTTATTGTGATGTCAAGAAAATAATTATTTTTTCTACTGATAGTAGTTTATATATGCTTTAAGATCTGATGACTATCAGAATTAAGCACAATGAATTTGATAATACAGAAAATTACTCTTAAGTGAGAGGAAATTTTTTTCCCCAATATTTTTCAAATAGCTAGGAAAATAGAAAATAATTATTAGTACAACAAGGAATGTATCAAATAGTAGGAATTTAACTAGCGAATAAAAGAAAAAATACTCTTAATTGTCATACATTTTAGAGTCATTATATTTTTTGAAGTTTTCAATGATAGCATCTTTTATATAAAGTGTATTCTATTCGTATATTACTTTATTTACAAATAGCTACCTCCAATAAACACATTGCATGTTCATTTAGCCAGATGATCTTATATCAGATTCATAGGTTGCATTCTGGTAAAAGTAAGTTATGTGCTTGGCAGATCTACTCCATTACCACATTTCATTTCCATACCAACTAAGAGTATTGCCCCAGGCATCTATAGCTGTGTAGTTGTGTATCATTGCAGTTCTTTTTATCTAGGCATAGACATATTTCCTGGCAAAAAACTTCCCCACATACTTTTCTTAGGGAATGAGGATCTTTGTTTATAAAATAATCCACAGATCATTATGCTGGGACTAGAGAGAAGAATCTTTCATTTGGTTTCAATCAAAACTGGAAAGCTCAAATAACTAATCTTTTCTATGCATGTTCATAATGAAAATTCTGGATAATATGATATTGCTGTAAGAAGAGAAACATAAAAGTTCTGATGGACAACTTGTATTGTAAATGGAAAAGTCTTTCAAAGTTAATTTGCAACATTGGGCTTGCTGCGGTCATCCAAAAAGTATAAAATGCTGCGATTATCCAGTCCTTCATAGTTTAGTACATAAAACATCATATTTGCCATTTTAATATTTAAAAATGTTTTACACACACAAACCATATAGAATTTTTTTAATATGATGAAAAAGTGGATTGGATGGAAGATGGAAAAATACTTACTGCTGACTTTTTTTTCCTAATTTCAGCTAAGTTTTCAGCACAAGATTGGAATCTTATATTGCAAAGCAGGCCAGAGCACTGAGGAAGAGATGTATAACAATGAGACAGCAGGTCCTGTTTTTGAAGAATTCCTTGACCTTCTAGGTCAAAGAGTACGACTCAAAGGTTTCAGTAAATACCGAGCACAATTAGATAATAAAAGTAAGTGGCAATGACAAAATGCAATAAAATGTAAAGATGGTAATGAAAGATTGCATTATTTTTGCTAAAGTAGTACCTGTAAATTCCACAGTTTTTCTTCCTCTCTTCTGCAGAAGAGGCTGTTCATAATGCCCTGCAACCATCTCTTTGGACTTAAATGCTTCCATCTCATTATAGGTGCCAATTGTTTTGTGAGGAGCAACCTTAAATCATAAAGCAAAAAAGGGGGAAGTAGGAATATTGCTCCTACTATATAACTGATAGATTTTTTAAGGGGCTGGTTTCTGTGGACATTGTTTCAAAGGGTTTGTATTTAATTACGAGCAGGTTATTTTTACCGGAGGGGGTGCAGTGGCTCAGAGGTTAAATACACTGAGCTTGTCAGCTGGAAATCTGACAACCTGGATTTGAGACCCAAGCACCATGCAATGGGATGAACTCCCGTTCCTTGCCTCAGTTCTTGCCCACCTAGCAGTTTTAAAGCATGAAAATGCGAGTAGGTAAATAGGGGCACTGTGGTGGGAAGATGGCAGGTTCTGTGTGCCTTTGGCATGTAACCATGCTGAACACATGACCACAAAAATGTCTTCAGACAACGCTGGCTCCCTTGGCCAAGAAACGGAAATGAGCACCTTGCCTTAGAGTTGGATATGACTGGACAGGAAAATCTTTACCTTTTTTATTTTTACCTGCCAGTGGTGACTAGGTAGCAGTGACTATATACCAGTGATGGTGAACCTTTTAGAGACCGAGTGCCCCAAAACTGGCCCTGCCCCCACTCCACCCCCTGCTCCGCCCCCACCCCACCTGCCCACAAGGCCACTCACCACCTCCAGGGCCCACCTTAGATTGCCCAGGCAGCCCAGCAGTACCATGGTGGCCACCCCTCTGCCCACGCCCGGCAGCATCAACTGTGCATGATGGGGCGTGACGGCAGTGTCTTGTCTGTGCTGCCTGGCTGCCATGTCCTTGGCTGTGCTGCTCTGCATGGGCCACGCTCAGGGGTGACTCTCCTCCAGGGGGGCTGCTAATGAGGAGGGGGTCATGGGGAGGCAAGGCTGGGGCAACAGCACGTGTGCCCACAGAGAGGGCTCCGAGTGCCGCCTCTGGCATCCGTGCCATAGGTTCGCCACCATTGCTTATACCAATTAAGTTATATCAGGGGTCTCCAACTTTGGCAACTTTATAACTTGTGGACTGCTATTTCCAGAATTTCTCAGACAGCGTGACTAGCTGAGGAATTCTGGAAGTTGAAGTCCACAAGTCGTAAAGTTGCCAAAGTTGGAGACCCCTGGATTGTATGGAATGAAAAAAGTTTAGCATGGGAAGTAACATTTACTTGAAGAAAATGCACTAAAGTGCACTTTAATGTCTATATTTATTCATTTTTGGAATTTCTTTTCAGCTGATTCAACCGGAACTCATTCTCTTTATACGACATATAAAGATTATGAAATAATGTTTCATGTTTCAACTCTGCTTCCATATATGCCCAGTAATAGGCAACAGGTATGTCTGATTTGCAATCTTATACAAATATTTGGCTAAGTAGCAGCAACAAAAAAAGTTAGCTTGTAATTTTTTTTCTGTCCAATTGTGTGCTGTGAACAGATTACAAAAATTGTGATTCATTTAACTTATTGTAATCTAAATATTCTAAATAATTGTGATATTTCTTTATATTAAAAAAGATCAGGCAAAAACAAAAGAATTTAAAAGGGAGAGATTTTTCTATTGCACAGTATTCCCAGTATTCAGTGATACAAATAGTTATAGAAAAAATTTTTTTCTAAAACAAATCTAGCCATCTATTTTATAGTATAGTTTGTCATGCATTTGATTCATTTTTTAATATATTTTGTTATACTGTTTGACATGAATTGCTTACTAGACTATTTGTACCTTATACAATGGGAGCATATTATTCAGAAAATGTAATATCTGAAAATGTTTATTTCTAAGTGGTTTTTTTTAATATCATAAAATATTAAGCGTGGCTAAAAATGATGTATTTGGAATTTTATAGAATTTGGGAGGCATCGCAGTCCTGATTTATTGAAGTTATTTTTTTTTGCCATTGACTCTAAAGAATTCAGATTAATAATTTTGTAATGTTGCGATAATTCTGTATTAGTTGGTCTTATAATGTGTTGAATTCAAAGCTCTGCAAGTGCTGTGGGATTATCAGGAATATTTTATATACAAAGAGTGATTGGGGCTTTAAAAATATCTTTCAAAAATAATGTTATCGAGGATTATGGGTTTAATACTAGTGAATAAGAGCTATTCACAAATGAGATTACTGTTTAAAATGCAACTTTCTATATATTATGATACGTGCAGTTTGGAGAAGAAATGGTCATAATTCTACATACCTATAGAAATAATAATGACTCTTACACATATATTCCAGGTTATCTGGAAGAATTGCAAATCCTAGTCTTTTGTTGATGAGTGGATTGGAGGAAATGTTAAAAGTAATTGTAACTATGATAGATTTATTAGAATATGCAGGGCTTTTTTTCTCATAGAACGCCCAGAACGGAGTTCCGAAACCTTTTTTTGGATGGAACCTTGTAGGGTAGGCAAGGCGGGTTGTATGACGTGTGTGAGTTCCGGCACCTTTTTTTTTTTTTTTTAGAAAAAAAGCACTGAGTATATGCAATTATGGCTGTAGAATATTTCTAGTTATTTGAGAGGAACAGTATTCAGCAAAAGTATGTAGGTATTTTAAGAATAAAAGAAACAGCTTTGTAAACATGTAGTCTGGTATATAAGAAAAACTATAATGAAAAATTCCTCTTTGAAATGAGAGAGAGAGAGAGAGAGAGAGAGAGAGAGTGCACAAGAGAGAGAAAGAGAGATTTTTTTTGGAGAAAAAAGGAATGGGAAAGATTAGGAAAAGTCACAACCTATACACAAGAAATGGCTTCTTGAATTCTTTCCATCCCTTCACCAACAGGGTAATAGGCGCCATCTCTATTTTATTCTGAGTAACAAAGTAACTGTACTTGTATGTCATTCTGCTTTACCTTTGAGTGTTGGTGTGTCTGTGTAAATGGGCAAGCATGGAACTGGGATGACCAGCAGACAGGGAAGGAGACCCCACACACTATAGTAATTTTTGTCCCATTTTGCTCAGTTTTTTATTTTATTTATTTTATTTTATTATTTTATTTTATTTTTTATTTTATTTTATGTATTTCCTAGTTTATTTTTATTTATTAAATCTATATGCTAGCCACCTCATTCTGCAAAGTGACTCTGCAAAGTAGTATCAGGAGTTTTAAAGAAATTTGCTGCAAATTGACAGAGTCCTGAATCCCTTTACATCATTTCTTTCCCAGCATTCTATTGGATAAGAAATATTTTTTTTGAAACCAATAAAACTATCTAATTATATTGTAAATCATTGGACTGAGAAATGTCCAAAACATACACAGAATGTAATGTAGAAGGGATGGTCTGAAAGAGGACTTGTGAGCTTTCAGTTTAATTTTTTTTCCTTCCAAAACTAAAGAGCCAGACTCAGGGAAATCTACAGCTTTGCTCAACCAAAAGGTATGCTCTGTTTTTAATGTTAGAGATCAGTGTTAAGGCCATCCTTTTGCTAAGGCTAAGGACTATAAGGTCTCTTACATGATGGTATTCAATGGTATCGAATAGTATTCAACATTTCATTCATTCCGATAAATATTCTGTCAAAGATTCTGGGTACCATTAAGGTAGGAAGAAAATACCATTTTTTTTTCTGAAAAGGGCACACACATACATATTCATTTTGTTTTTGTACTTACATGCTACAGTAAATGCTAACTGCAATAATAGTATTAGTTACTGCTCATCAATAATTCCTCATCCAATTGAAGAGAAATATCAAGTAAGATGTTGCAAGCATTAGTCCTGAATGTTCCACTCTTTAATATTTCATGGATGAACAGATGGAAATAATGCATATCAGGTTTTTATGTAACAAAAATTGGATAGAGAGATAAGAAAAAAAATGTGAAATTTTAAATTTTAAGATAACTTTAAATTACCTTGAAGTAGCAGAACGAAATTTAACAAATATAAGTGCAGAACTTCCTTAGGAAACAAAAATTAAAATGCATAGACATAGAAATAGAGATGAATATGAGCCAGGAGTATAATATGACTGTAAAAAGGAAGAGTATATTTGATCTAAGACTGTAAATTGAATAAATGAACAAACATAGCAAATATAATTTTAGATATAACAATAGAGGAATAATTTCCAAATCATGGCTATGTACATGAGTATTATGCCCAGTTCTGGACACTACATTTTAAGAAAGATCCAGAGAAATTAGAACAGTTTCAGAGAATGGCAATAAAAACTATAATTAGGAGACTAGAAAATAAATCAGTGAAGAAAGTTTGAAGTTAGTTATGTTTATCCTTGAAAAAAAAAGGTGACTGAGGGAGATATGTAAACATTATTTAAATAGTTGAAAGAATATCACATAGAATAGACCTGCTTTGTTGTATTTTCCTCCATTTTAGAGCTGGCAGCCTGTTATTACTGTGCACCGAAAATGGACCTGTGCTGTTTGCAACATCTAAAGGGCAGAAATTCAGGGTTACTCTTGGTAATATGGGCAACAGATGGAACTAGATGGAAGGGGGCAATACCAACAAGAGATCCAAGTTAATAAATAAATACAAAAATACCTTGATTGAATTTTGATTCTGCACAACATTATGTGCAAATTGTTATTTTTTTCTTTTCATTAACTGATTGAACTTTTTAAATGAATTATATGTGTCTGTTTTTGGATATCATCTTGTATTCATCAGGATTGTGCAGTGCTGGATAGGTGACTTGAAGAACTTATGCTGTGAAAGGGCATTAGCTATAAATTACCTAAGAACATGACGTGAGGAGAGAAACCAATGGCCAAAAAGGAAGCAGATTCTGACCAAAAGGTGGTCAGGATAGTCATTGAAACGTGATCAGGAACTAGATGGAAGGGGGCAATACCAACAAGAGATCCAAGTTTGCTGATCCAGAACAGATCATTTCAAGTTTTCTGTCCCATGCTCATCAACATATCTCTACATTTTCTGCATTTGGTGTCTAGAGATAGAATGAGAAGGAAAACACTGCTTCCAGGGTTGAATATTTAAAGCTGTGCTCTGATTGTCTTCTAAGCCACGGGTGTCAAACTCGCCGCGTCATGTGATGAGTCGCGACATATCGTGACCTTTTTCACATTGCTGGAGGTTGGTGTGGGTGCAGCCTCTATATGATGCAACTGGCCCGCGGGCTGGCAGTTTGACACCCCTAGTCTAAGCTATAAGTGGGCCATGAAATGCAGGCAGTGGCACAATGACATGTCCTCTGGAAATGGTTAGTTAGCTGTTCTCAAATTTTGATTTTAAATAGGTTTTGTTTCCAATTGTAGGCAGCGGCAAGAAAAATCTCTACCTTATGTTAAATGTTGTTTATTATAGCTTTGTTGAATTTGAAACTGGGCAATAACCTTGAACCTTCCAGATTTAAATTACATCTGTCACTGAAATTGTGGTATTCCTTAGCTACTCATATCATTGTTCTTTTTTTTCCTCATGGTTTTTCTTCCTTTCCTTTATTTTATTTCCAAACGTTCCTTGATTCCTCCACAGAGAAATTAAATCTTGTTTTAGTTTATCTCCAGCATATTGCAACACTTACTTTCAGAAGCAATCAATCCCTTTCACAATGTTAGTAAACATTAATCAGTCTTTATAATTTGTGCTATCTTGTTAAATTTAACAGCCGTATCACAGCATATCCTATAACTTCTCTAGAATTAAAACAATGTGGGCATTGTTACTGGACTTGTAAATTCAAGTAAGAATGATATCTGAAGATATAGGTGCCTTTAATTGTATTTGAATACTAGGGATACCTCTCCATAAGTTCTGATAAGCATGCTCAGATAACTAGCTCTAGTCAGCCTTAATATGTAAAAGTATAATAATATTTACACACCTTGTTGTTATCTAGTTGCCAGATAAATAGTGTAGAACATGTCCACAAGTGGATTCCAGATACGGTATAATAATAATTCTTTTCCACTGAGGTGCAATTGCGGATATTCTCAAAGAATAACCTACCTGGTCTTACAGTACAGAAATTCAGGGCTCGAATTATTTTATCCCATCACTTGTTCAGGTGTGATTAATCAAAATCTATTATCCATACTTTTTGTCTTTCTTTTATTTAAAAATGAATTAAATCAATCTGATGCTTCAGTATCTTTGATTAATACAGTGTTTGGGATATATGTACTATGATTGGGTCTGATTGAAAAATGTAACATTATTGTATCTTGTTATAATTTAATTTCTCATGAAATTTTACAGCTATTGCATTGCAATGACTATTCACTTCTGTCTTTAAACTGAATGAAGAAAGGTGGTTTATCCTTTACTACGTAGCTCTGATGTTTTACTTTAATGCCATACAATAAAATCAGCACAGAATCAATCTACTTGATTGGAATGGTTTGTTAGTCCAGAAAATAGTCAATCAGTTAGTCAATTACCTTTGTTGCTTTATCTGGAACAAGCTAGCCCAGTTTATAAAATATAGATAGCTTCTTTGGATATTTATATATGTGCATATGAACTAAGGATCAATGCCTCTTGGGGAGTTTAACAAATAGAAATAAATAAATAAATACTACAATTAAATGTTAATGAAGCATGGTGAGAGGGATACTGAGCCAGAGAAGAAAGGCAAAGTCCTATAGTAGATTACTTTAGATCCATCAGAAATGCATTGGGTACTTTTTTTTAACATTCTCTTAACAGGATGTACATCCTTAACAGGATGTACCTTAATGACAGGGTGAATTTTCATATTAATACTCAATTAATGTTTGTATATCATTGAATTTATATTTAGGGAGATCATGCAAGTTAAAATATAGTCTTCATTCCTTACTTTAAAAAATCTACAGTAATGTGCATGTTGTGATTGAAGGAAAAGAGGGATGGAAACCTCCTGTTGATGGTGGTTGCCTTCTTTGGAAGTAATGTCACATGATCTATGTGTTATATTGTATATTGGGGTTTTTTAAACAGTGATTGCATAGATTAAGTTGAAAGGAAAGATAAATCAATAAAAAGTGACCAATGTATGAAAAGAAAAAAAATCAAATAAAAAAAAAGGAAATGAAATGTTTGTATGCCTCTGTGTCTACACACACACACACACACACACACACACACACACACACACACACACACAGACACACTATTTCTTTTTTCTTAAATTTACTTCTACATTTGGATTAATAGGTCTGTTTTCCTGATTTGTTTACCTTGGTGATAATCGTAGTTGTGTTGATTTAAATGCACACACATATATACATGCAGTATCTTGGACCTCATTCATTTTTAAGAATTTGAGAATTTCATTCCCATTTTATTTTAATAATTTATTTATTTGTATCTCACCTTTATTATTTTTTACAAATAACTCAAAGTAGCAAACCCATCTAACACATCTTCTTCCTATTTTCCCCACAACGACAATCCTGTGAGATGTGTTGAGCTGATAGAGGGTGACTAGCCCAAAATAATTATATTTGAAGGTATTCGGACCAAATGTGTATCATGCCAATTAAATGGAAATATACAGTAGGGCTGTGCAAAAAATGTCTGTAAATGTGAGGCATCACAGTTAGAGGCATCACTAACAGAGTGTAAATTTCAAGGACATGATTCAAACAGAATAAGGCATTAGTCCAGAGATCTTTCAGCTAAGGCTGAGCACATCTTTGCCTTCCCAAACAAAAATGTAGCACGAGAAAACATATTCCATGAACATATCAATATAAATGGGCGCTGTCTGCAATTGAGTACATTCTGATGGATTGATTATGTGTCATCAGGTTGGTGTCCAGTCTTAACAAACACATGGATTTTTTTACAGGACAGTCTGTCCCCAGTCTGGTCTTTCAGGTCTTCCAGTAGTGCACACATTGCTGCTGTAATTGAATTCATTCAGTTTGCTTTTGGTTGTTATCTTTCCTTTCTCCTTTCCCAGAATTATAGACTTCTCCAGGGAGCTAGTTCTTTGCCTAATGTGCCCAAAGTATGATAATTTGAGTCTGGTCATTCTCAAGAGAAATTCTGAGTTGATTAGTTATAGGATTTATTTGCTTTGTTTGCTATCCATGGTACTCTCAGTAATCTCCTCTAATACTAAAGTTCAAAGATGTCAAGACTCTTTCTATCCTGCTTCTTTAAAGTTCAGTTTTTATAACCTTAGAATAGTATATGAAAAATCATTATCTGCACAATCCTGATCTTTCAGGTTTATACATATCCAGCAGCTGAGTAATTTTTTTCAATACTTTCATTGCTCCTGTATCAAATACTAGTCTGTGGTGTGTTTTTTGATTGCCAGTTCCTTTATTGTTCATATTCATTCCTAAAGGACAGAATCTGTCCATCATTTCAATATCTTCATTATCAATTTTAAGGCTGGTTGCTACACTGGATGTCATTAGTTTGATTTTTTTTAATATATGTATTTAATCTTATTCCTATTTTTCTCTGTCTTCCTTGACTTTTACTACTAACATCGCAATCAGGATATATGTGTGTGTGTGTGTGTGTGTGTGTGTGTGTGTGTGTGTGTGTGTAGGTGTATATGTATGTATATAGCTTGTTTATATTTTCCTTGAAGTGGGTTGGGAGTTGGAAGAATTTATTTTCTCTCAGGAATTAGGATGGGGCTAATTTGGCACAAAAACTTGGTCAACTTTTTATAAAAATAGATTTAAACTGGGGGAAAACACTTTTTTGCTACAGAGTGAAAATAATGCATGTGAAAGTTGTATGAGTTTTTCTGTTTTTTTTCTAACAGTGATTTATCAGTATTTCATATACCAATATGAAATTTATAGGTTTTATTCCTTGGCTAGTAGCAACATCTGACTGTCAATTGTTCTTCACTTTGGGAAGATAAACTGGCACTAATTTAGTTTACTAAAGATAATTCGGTCTATTCTTAGATTTAACAATTTACACTCCATTAAAATGAGGTTTGTGTACAATTATAAAATGAATTACAGCTACAGTAAAACTGTTATTCTGTTGCTTTTCATTCATCAAACTTTGATTGCAACAGATGAGGTTTTAGTTTGGACTTCTCATAAACTTTTTGCATTATTTCTGAAACAATCTGGACAATTGCAATAATTCATATCATTTGTATGTACTTGGATAATTGGCATATTTACAGAATGATTTAATATTAAATCACTGCATTGTTTGCATAAGGGTAGAAAAAAACGACAATACCACAATTATGCAAATGACACAAATGGATTCTAATGACCTAGTTCTGTATTTAATAGTCATTCAGAATTAAGTGGACACCCTATTTCTCCAAATGGTCCATTAAACTTTAGTTGGTTATTTGTGATGTCATGACAAAACTTGCATTAATCTTAATAAAGCTAGATTATGTTCTATAGCCATCGTTAAGCTTGTGTCAGATGAATGCTTATTTTCTCACTATCTTTTCCTTTCAAAAGCATAATTAAGTTGCCATTTAACTGAAACAGGTTAAATGTAGGCTAAGTTGAATTTCTACAGTGCAGTGGCCTAACTGATTATTATACCAAATAAATACAGGAAAAAAATATTGCAATAATTCTCATTAATTTTGAAACCCAGATACCTGATTACATGGTTTTCTACAGTAGTTTCTTTCTCTAAAATCTGTGCTTTTAAATACTGCAAGAAGTAGCTTTTGGTTTGATACTGTGGAGCGCTCTTGTGAAAATGCATTTAAAGAAGAAAATAGGTTGATGTCTACAGAATTCCTAGAATTTCATATTTGTAATAGAGTTTTTTTGCTTCTGAATAATTGCAGAATGGTCGGCATTATCAGCTTTTTAATTTTGTGTAAAGAAAAGCTTATTAAAGAAACAACTACCATTTTGTACTTTTGATATGATAGATTAAGAAATATGGAGTCCTTGGTGCTCTCTGAGCTTGGTTGTTTTCTTGCAGACGTTTCATTACCAAATTAGGTAACATCATCAGTGCTAAAAAAAAACCTAGGTAACATGATCAGTGCCTTTTCTTTTTAAAGCACTGACATTACCTAGTTCAGGGATAGGCAACCTTGGCTCTTTTATGACTCAGGAATTCTGGGAGTTGAAGTCCACGAGTCATAAAAGAGCCAAGGTTGCCTACCCCTGACCTAGTTCGATAATGAAGCATCTGCAAGAAAACAACCAAGCTCGGAGAGCAGTAAGGACTCCATAGCTCAACCGTGAGTTACAAATATTCTCTTCAAAGATTAAGAAATTACATTTCAGGAATAAAGTAGAACAAAATAACAGGAGTCAATAAATGTGGCTTTATATTTCATGTTGCATACTTGAATATAATTAACAATTCCCTTTCCTCAAAAGCTTATTATATTTCATATACATATGAGAGATAGATTATTAAATATACTTGGGAGTGATTAGTGTGTCATTATTGATTCATCTCCTCCATGTGCAATAATACGTTTATTATGATTTAAATGACTTCATTTTCTATTTGACTTCCAATTTTTTTATATTGACACTTTTTTTCCCAATAAGTAAAAGAGTTGAATTTTCATAATTAATTGTTTTCTTTTTTCCCCCTTCCCATCTAGCTTCTAAGGAAAAGGCATATAGGAAATGACATTGTTACTATTGTCTTTCAAGAGCCCGGAGCACTTCCTTTTACTCCCAAAAATATCCGTTCTCATTTTCAGCATGTCTTTGTCATTGTCAAAGTCCATAATCCATGCACTGAAAAAGTGTGTTATAGGTGAGTAGACATGTGTGAACCAATAGATTTTGCTTCTTGAAGTCCAATAAGTTTTGAATTTTAGCATTTTCCTCTGTCATCTACAAAGCTTGATTATTAGCAAAATCACTATAATTAGCTGACTCTGTAATGAATTTTCCTTAGAGAAGCAGTTTCTATTTTTTTTTCAAAGATAATTTTTATTAAATTTTGACATTTTACAAAAACAAAACAATTTTCCCCCCAACCTCCCCAACCTCCCCAACCTTCCCATTCTCTCCCCCGACCTTCCCATAGCTGGATATAGGCTTAATTAGAATTTCATCAAAAAATCTTAAAAAAAAATATAAACCATAAATAAATCTAACATTAGTTAAAAATCTAAATAGATTAATTAGAAAAATTATAAAATAATTAACAATAGTATATATATAAAAGAAACATGAATACAAAAGATAAATGTTTAAAAAAGAAAAGAATGAAAAAAGGGAAAAAAGAAGAACAAAAAAAAGAAAAAAACCCCCAAAATATTCCATTTTAAATATAAATTGTTAAAAAAGTAGATAATATTTTTTTATATCTAACTTATATTGTATAAAATCTATCCATTTTTTCCATACCACAACATACTTTTCTTGCGATTGATCCTTCAAAAAAGCCGAAATCTTTGCCATTTCCGCCAAATAAGAAACTTTAAAAAACCACTCTTGCAAAGTAGGCAAAGATTCCTTCTTCCAACATTGCCCTACTAACAACCTTGCAGCTGTAATTAAATTTAACATCAGTGTAGTCTCCTTAGTATCACAATCAATAACGATACCTAACAAAAACAATTGTGGGGTAAATTTTACCCTCCTTCTAAAAATTCTTTGAATATTCCACCATATCTTAATCCAAAAGGCTTTTATATTTTTACACGACCACCAGATATGATAATAAGTAGCATCCAAACATCCACATCTCCAACATTTAGGCTGTAAGTCAGGATACATACGAGACATTTTTTGTGGATCAAGGTGCCATCTGTAAAACATTTTATAAAAATTCTCCCTTAAATTCTGGGCTTGTGTAAATTTAACATTTCTCACCCAAATAGTTTCCCAAGTATCTAATAAAACTGGTTCACCAAAATTTTGTGCCCATTTAATCATACATTCTTTAACTAATTCTGCTTCTGAATCCAATTCTATTAACACCCCATAAATTCTCTTAATATGAGTTCGTCTTTGATCTTTTACTTGTTTAAAAAAATTCTCATCTTCTCTAAGCAAACCCACATTGCAATCTACCTTCCACCTATCCACAATTTGTCTATACTGAAACCATGAATATATAATATTTTCTTGTGCTAAATTTTCCAAAGATTTTAACTGCCAATTTTTACCATCCCATCTAAGTAATTGTGCATAAGAAACACTATCCATCTTAACTCCTCTCCTTATCCCCTCTATCGCATGCCATGGCATGGCCCATAATGGAATTTTAGAGTCAGTTCTATAATATTTCCTCCAAACCCGAAGTAAAGAAATCCTTATAATATGAGATTTAAAAACCCTATCAACCTTTTTATTAAAAATTAAATAGGCATGCCATCCAAAAAGTAAATCCCAACCCTCCAAGAGGAGTATTTCTACATTTGTTAAATTAACCCAATCACTAATTAATGTTAAAACCACAGCATCATAATACAATTTCAAGTTCGGTACCTTGAGTCCACCTCTCTCACAAGTATCTTGCATAATTTTAAATTTTACTCTTGGCTTTTTCCCTGCCCAAATAAATTTGTTGATACCTTTCTGCCATTCATTTAAATTAACCTCGTTCTTTAAGATAGGTATCATTTGAAATAGAAAAAGAAACTTTGGCAGAACATTCATTTTAATCACCGCAATTCTTCCCAGAAGAGATAATTGCAACTTCTCCCAATTTTTCAAATCTCTTTGTATCTTGACCCACAGCTTTTCATAATTATTTTTATACAATTTTGCATTAGAGACAGATAAAGTAACCCCCAAATATTTTACCTTATCAACAACCTCAAAATCTGTCAAATTAACCAAAGTCTGCTTATCAAGATTGGTCATATTTTTAGGTAATATTTTAGTCTTATTATTGTTAATTTTAAAACCCGAAACCCGTCCATATTGATGTATCAGTTGTAATAACTCTACTACAGAATGAATAGGTTGTGATAGGGTAACGACCAAGTCATCTGAGAAGCAGTTTCTATTCACAGAAGCAAAGGAAGTGATTTTGTTCCCCTGCAGCCTCCCACATTAGATTCCCCCCCCCCAACTTTCTAGGGATATCTGAAGGCTACAGGAGAGAGAAAACCAGAAAAGTATGTCTTACAAATAAGCAGAAGAATGCTTGTGTTCTATCCCAGCTTGCTCATAGCACTATCAATAGCTATTAGATCAGTGGTCCCAGGCTGTGGCCCACTAGTTGAGCTGTATGTGCATGCGTGCCAGCCCACCGCTCGTACATGTTGAGTTGTGCACATGCACGCTGGCCCACCCCTTGCATGGCCCGGTTCCCCTCTCTCCTGGCTGGGCCACCAAGCTACAAAGGTTGGGGACTGCTGACATAGAATATATACTGCTTCATAGCCCTCTCTAAGCAGTTTACAGAGTCAGCATATTGCCCCCAACAAACTGGATCCTCATTTAAGCAACCTCTAGCTTCCTGGCAGTAGGCAGAGTTAGCCTGCAATACTGCATTCTAACCACTGCACCACTACAGCTCCTAGTTACATGGCTAGAGAACGGCATCTGTAGTTGAGGTAGAAGTTTCATGTCTTTGCACTGAATTTCTTCCAATCATTAAAGCTTTACCAGCACTCATGTTGTGATGCGTTGGTACAACAGAAACTTAGACTAATTGGCTAATAAAGCATATATTAAAATGTGACAGCAAAATGCCATAATTAGAATGAGTTCTTCAACCTCTACTGCTGCTACTGCTTAGTCATCAGATATCTATTAAAGAGTATAAAAATCATTAGGGAAAAATAACTTTTCATTTGTACAGAATCATGACGTGAACAGTAATACTTCTTCAGTCTCTCTTTACTTTTTTAGTGTTGGAGTTTCAAGATCAAAAGATGTTCCACCTTTTGGACCACCAATTCCTAAAGGAGTAACTTTCCCCAAGTCAGCAGTTTTCCGGGACTTCCTTTTGGCCAAAGTTATTAATGCAGAAAATGCAGCCCATAAATCAGAAAAATTTCGAGCCATGGCAACCAGAACACGTCAAGAGTACTTGAAAGATCTAGCAGAAAATTTTGTTACTACTGCTACAATAGAAACTTCGGTCAAGTTTAGCCTCATTTCACTAGGTGCAAAAAAGAGAGAAAGAGTTAAGGCAAGAAAGGATGCTCATTTATTCAGTGTTGGAGCAGTAATATGGAATGTGATAGCACGAGACTTTGGACAGTCTCTTGATATTGAATGCCTGCTTGGTATCTCAAATGAGTTTATCGTCTTGATTGAAAAGGAGTCAAAAAATGTTGTGTTCAACTGCTCCTGCAGAGATGTTATTGGCTGGACTTCTGGCTTAATGAGCATAAAAATCTTTTACGAAAGAGGAGAATGCATTCTTCTGTCTGCATTTGACAGCTGTGCCGATGACATCCGAGAAATAGTTCAAAGGCTAGAAGTAAGTATATGTGTTAATGCTTTTATTCGTCAAAAATTATTGATGTTTTTAAGAAGCTTAAAGATGAATAAAGTTAAATGACAGTACTATGTACATGCTTCAGTAAAAGAACTCTGATAGAGCTCTGTCTCTCGGCAGGGAAGCTATAAAGAGGAATTAGCACATGTTTATTCACCTCTCAACATGCTTATTGGATCACAGTGCCTATTTAAACAGATGCATATTGTATTTGTACATATGAGAGAGAGAGAGAGAGAACAAGCACCAATGTTGTATGGTAAATTAAGATTCAGGATTACGATTGCAGAGACTTTTAAAGCTTCCTTTAGCACTGACGGCAACTGGATGATTTTGGCCCAGGCACATTCCTTCAGCCCTAGTCTGGGAAATACGTACATAGAATTAACATGTGCATTTTTATCTTTTATAAATCTGTAGAAATGTATGAAACAACTTCAAATAAATTTGACCAGCTTGCTGCTGACAGATGATACCTATCGACAATGCACTGTTGCAACTTTGATGCAGATTGCCCTTCCAAAGTTGTATTATAAGTTTTAATCAGACGAATTATTTGCATTCTTAATCAGCAATGATTACTCAGAAGGCACTTTAGCAATCCTGTGGATTTCAGCCACAAATGTGATAATAACAGGACGTCTAGAATATATGAATTAAGATTCCAATTCCTTAATTGCATACTTGGTCTCAATGCAGTTGCACCCAACTCTTATCAAAACATCTGAATAGCGTTTACTGCTAATGCAACAAAAGTTCCTATTTTTTAAAAATATCTTAATGACCTTGCTTAACGACCATTTGTTCGGAGACAATTTGAACTTACAACAGAACCGAACAAATGGTACTTATTACTGATTCTCAAAGTTCTGGCTGTCACAGTTTTCTTACAGTCACATAATTGCAACCCAGGAGCTCAGCAAGCACTTTTACAATTATGATACTGCGGTATTGCAAGGTCTGGCAGTCACTGTTGGCAGCCTACATTGCTGACTTCTGATAATGACATGCTTGAAAATGGTATGTGATTCATTTAACAATGGCAAGCAGAAGAATTGGAACTGCGTTTGTTAACAGCACAGTCACATGACATTGTGTGTTGCGACTATGTCACTTACTGTTGGAAATTCCGGTCCCAATCGCCATCGTTAAATGAGGACTGCCTGTAAAAAGACATTAATTTATTTTAAAGCAATCTTCCACTGTTTTCCTGAAAATTATTTGGAAATTAAATAATGTCATGCTTAGACATTTCAAAAGAAGCAGATTACTGGCTTAAGAACCTCAGATGGTTCCTCCAGAGACCCTGACAACTATGACATTTCAGTTAAAGCAACAGTGTCAGGATCAAATAGCCCAAGAAACAAATGCTTCAATTGACTTAATAACTCAGGAGCATTTTAGGTTAAAGACAGCTACATCCTGACAGGTTCATCCAAAGCAAAAGATCCAGTTTATCCTAACACCTATTTAAGAGCTATTGTTAATTATGATTATCCTCTAATGAGTTAAAAGATTAAAGCCAAGCAGTGATTCAATATGTTTCAAATAGTTCTTGCAACGTTAAGTTCTGTTATGCTAGGGCAGTATATCCCATGTAAAACAAATGATAATAAACTAATCTAGAAATGGTAAGGGTTGTTTTTAGTCCATTGTGTTCCAAGTAAAGCTGCAAGTGATATATCAGGTAAAACTGTGCAAAAGTCCTACTTGCCACAGTCTAACCGTAACCCTAATCCACTCAAATAAGACTAGGAGAACCATAACACTGTGCTTCTGGCTCTCAGCTCTCACAGATGTTTTGTGGTTGATGGTATCAAAACATCCAGGTAGACGAGAATGGTCATACTCCTGCTATCCAAATCCTATCCCAGATCGTGCATGAAGAAGCTCAGTACAGATTCTGTCTGATGCCCAGATCTAAATCCAAATTGCCATAGATCCAGATAATTCCAGAGTCCTCTGTAGCCCTACCACTTTTTCAATAATTCAGTAACCTCAAGATTAGAGATGTGACAATAGTAGACCATTTTTTTTTGGATCCAGGCTTGGTCTCTTGAGGTGTGGGCAGACGGTGCCTCTTTAAGGGTCTCTGGCACCTTGTCAAAGTGTTGACCCTACAACGTAGATATGGGCTGCTCTTCCCTGGCTGCTTTTATTAGCCTGGTGGGGCAGGGATCCAATCCACTAGTTAAATATTTATTTATTTAACAAATTTATATATCTGCCTATTTTATGAGAAGTGACTTTGTGTGGTGTACAACAACCAGAACATTGAAAACCAGTCTCAAGTCTCTTCATTCAGTGCCACTGTAATTTCAAAAGGTCTCTTAAAAATGTCATAACTCAAGGACTATCTTTATTTCCATCCATGTTTCCTAGTTGATTCCTTCTTCCACTCTGTCTTCACTTCCAGCACTTCTAAGTTCATGCCAGCTCCTTAGTTGATTCAACTTCTCCTCCTTGTAAAAGAATGTGTGAAAAATTCTACTCTTGGTTATTTTCCAGATTCAGGCTATCATCCACAAGTTCAGTTCATATATCTGGATGGTCATATAATAGAGTAGCATTAGTATTTACTATTGTCTTCTCCATTTTGGTTCTTACATATATTATTACATATTCATGTAGCTGTATCACTAAATGCATGAAAGAAGTGTTTAATATTCCAAGACTACAATATTATTTTAAAACACTGGGATTAACAAAAAATGAAAAGAGTTGATTGCCTTCAAATGGAAAACTTATTTCTCTAGACAAAATATTCAGTGGAACTTGTGGTTGAGGCTATTTTTGCTCTTTTTCCTTTTCCCCTCCATTCCAAAGTATAGCATCACAAATATAATGGTTCCTCAATTTAAGGATTGTTTTGGAAATATGAGCAATATGGAGGTAAACATGCTAGGGCCTACAACTCCTGCCATTCATAAACTGTGTTTATGCAACATGCTTAACCAGGTTGGATTTAGCAGCTCTATTTACATGACAAGCTTAGTTAATTTAATCTATGTTTATATTCTTGTTTCATGTTATTTCATGTTGTATGAATCCAATTTGTTGGGTTAGTTTAAAGTTCCTTATTATGTGAATCCAGGAAATGTAAGTTTATTCTAGCCTAGCCCTTTGTAAAGATGCTTATTGGTATAAATAAGAAAGCATAAGGCAGGAAAATTTCCAATCACTTTGTTGAAGACCTCACTTTGTACCATGAGATAATAAACTGTATTTTAATCTCAGACTTAAAAAAAAAATCTAAATTCTAGTACTCCCTGACACTATCCTTTCACTTCAGATAGTTATGTGGCTGGATGTGGAATTAAGGTACATAAACAGAGACAGAATTTACAGATTTCATAGGGATAACTTTACAGTTTACAAAAAAAAAAACCAATCACATAAAAGTAGTAAAACAAGTTCAGCAGGGTTTGTAAATGATTACTTAGTTACTGAAGTAGAAAGAGAACAAACTGAGAATGCATCTGGCAAAGGCAAATTTTCCTTCCCAGCTCACTGCTATTTTCTATACATTATTTTTCAAGCCAAATTCTTTTAGTTCATTTTCTTTGTATTTCCTGATAATCATTCAATTTAAATCAAAGCTGAATTCTTGATGAATTTCTTCCTTCCAAGGATGGCAGAGTAGGCTACAGAGATTTCCTTCCAACTGGCGTTTTCCCTGCCCACCAAGCATGCTTTCCCCTGACCTCTGGATAATGTCAGAAAGATTCCTTCTTTCCACCTCAGTCCTTATTATTTCTTCCAAACCTTCTGCTGATCAGTCCTTGTTAATTTGTCAGTTTCCTTTATTTTCCTTCTTCCCCAGTTCTAGGTTTCCAGTGAGTTCCTAACCAAACCGTTTCATTCGCTCCTTAAAAGTTCATTATCCATGCAGACTTCTTCTGAGAAAACTTTTAATTCGCTGAAACTGATACTTTGTGCATATAAACGAGTTTCCAAACATTTCAGTGATTAGGTTTGATGCACTGCAATAATTCTACTATTTTTACATCAAAACATTGTAATCCAAAGATTGCTTTATCAAGGCTAAACAAAGCAAAGATTACTGCAACTTGATTATCTGATGGGGATAGGCAAAATAATAGCAGAGGGTGGTGTCCTTTTTTTTCCTTTTGTGGCCTTTTTTCCGGTGGAAGATCTAGGGCAGAGAGTTCATATGGACTATCTGTCCTATTTTTTTGAAAACCTTAATTCCATAATACAGAGTTTCCTATCCTTGACAACTTTTAAGATGTGTGGACTTCACCTCTCAGAATCTGCAAAGTAGATGGGCAGTTTTCCAAATTTGATAAATAAATAAAAATTGGGAGTTGAAGCCCACACATCTTAAAATCTGTTTTATATACCAAATTTAGAAAATGTCCAGCTCCATACTCTGTATTGCTGAAGTTGAGAAATATTCCCAGGTTTCACTGTCATGATGTATGGGTTTATTTCTCTCCAGTGATTGGAAATAAAGCATTGGAAGATATTGGTGAAACTGGAATTTATATACGTAGGTGAAGGGCAGCTTTTTAACATATTTCCTTTAAACTTCAGAAAATTATAGATACATTTTAAAAACCATTTAAAGGAAAATGAGATGGCTTTTTAAAAATCAATATGTGATTTGCTAATGGTTGATCATTCGAATTATAGAAATCATTTTAATGCTTTATGACAAAATCTAAGATGGAATGAAAGATAAGTAAGTAACGTACATATATGTTTCAAGAAATGTGACTAATGACTTAGATTGCTGCTGTCCCAATTCTTCCATGTTTCAAATACATGTAACCTAAAGGAATTGTCAGATGTAATTCATCATCATGGAGATTTCTTTCTCTGGCTCTGGGTTCTCTGCTTGCTGATTTTTCTTTTTCTCAATCCTCTCTTTTTGATTATTTATTTAGTTTAGAAATTTAGAAATCCCCCAATTATTAGTTTTGGGAAGATTTGAAAAAATAGATGAGTGCAGTACTGTAGGCCACTTTAGCTGACTGTGTTCAGCAGGTCAGCGGTTCAAATCTCACCGGCTCAAGGTTGACTCAGCCTTCCATCCTTCCGGGGTAGGTAAAATGAGGACCCAGATTGTTGGGGGCAATGTAAATATATATATATATATATATATATACACACACACACACACACACACATACACACACACACACACACACACACACACACATTGCTTACTGGTGTACACTGCTTAGAGAGTGCTGCTTGCACTTAAAGCGGTATATAAGTCTCATAAATAAAAAAATAAAATAAATAAACCTTACTGTGAAACCAAACTAGGCAAAATCCTAATCATAGCAATATTTGAATCAACATTTGTACGTTCTAGGAAATATTGGAGATCAGAGAAACCATTTTTTTTTTTTTTACTTTTGGGTTTAAATCCTGAATTCCAGAACTGGGGAAATATATGAATTATAACTCAGGGCTGTCTGAGATCCCATGTTGAAATACAAAGTACATTTTTCTAAACATCAGGTCTTTTAAACACAAAGGTATCCTGCTTCCTGGAAAACTCTGCTAGAATTACACTTTTAGGCATAATAGCTCTACTATAAATCTGGAATATTTATAGCTGTTCTGAAAAAATATATATTCACATTTTATAATGAAAAATGCTACCTTGTTACACGCTAGATGATATGTAGAGATGTTCTTGTTCTTATCAAATCTGATGGTTCTTTAGATAGTAACCAGAGGATGCGAAACAGCAGAAATGACCTTAAGAAGAAACGGCCTGGGACAGCTTGGATTCCATGTCAACTTTGAAGGGATTGTGGCTGATGTTGAACCTTTTGGTTTTGCGTGGAAAGCAGGCCTACGTCAGGGCAGTCGCCTAGTAGAGATTTGCAAAGTAGCTGTAGCAACACTCACTCATGAACAAATGATTGACCTATTACGCACATCTGTGACTGTCAAAGTGGTGATTATTCAGCCTCATGAAGATGGTTCACCTAGAAGGTAAGACATCAGCGGGTGTATTCTTGAGCTTACAGATGAATTTTCCCTTTATATACAGGCTTTCCTTGCTGAGTTGATGAAATTGGATACAGGTAGTCTTCAAATTATGACCACAAGCGAGCCCAAAATTTCTCTTATTAACTGAGACATTTGTTATCCAGGTTTTGCTCCATTTTACAACCTTTCTTGCCACAGTTGTTAAGTGAATCACTGCAGTTGATAAAAGTTAGTAAACTGGTTGTTAAGTGAATCTGTCTTCCCCATTGACTTTGCTTGTCAAAAAGGTGCAAAAGGTGATCATACGACTTTGGGACACAGCAGGGGTCATAAGCATGAACCAGTTTCCAAGCATCTGAATTTGGATCACACGATCATGGGGACTGCCTGTATTTTGCCTTTGTAAGAGACTGAACTAGAAATTATTTGGTTAGAATGTAGTAATCTCCCTTTTTTAAAATTATTTTTTTTATTAGATAATTTTTTGGAGAATAAAAAAAGGAAAAATCTTTTTTTAAAAAAAATAAAAGCAGGAAAAAGAAAATAAAGGAAAGTGAAAGTAGTGAGAAAAGAATAAAGAAACGAAAAAGAGAAATAGAAAAAAGTAGTGACTTTCAATCTGTCTCTAAAGTTGCATCAGAACTCCCTTTTTCCCCATAATCTATCCTTTCTAATTGTCAAGACCAAAAGTCAGTGGGAAAAAGGTTTCCATGAATGGTTTCCAGTTGCTAACAAAAGAATGGAGTGATGTCATATTTTACATAGTATGTAAAATTATTTAAAAATATAAGACCCATCCACCTGGACCATACAAAGGCTCACATTATCCAACACTTTTTTTCTCTTAGTTGTACACTTGGGTGTCTCTGGGAATCTCACAAGCTTTATTGGCATTTCTCAGACTAGAGTTCCATTATAATCTCTCACAACCTGGGTGAGGTACCCTGGCAGCCCTCATCCTGCGTTCTGAAGAGCATGATAATGGAGTGACCCTGAATCTAAAGACCCTAACTAATTATTTGTCTTGGACCATTTAGAAACCATTTAAGTTAATAGTTGTTACCATAACTTGTGGAAAAAGATTTCAGAGAATAATCATGTACTGTTTGAAGCTACGTACTTTTGTCTGCTTGAAATCTCCTTTCATTGGATAACCCCAATTTTAATCCTATATATATATATGGGCACAAAACCTGCCTCTCTGTACTCAGCGTAATTGAATTGATCCCTACCTTGTTCCCCTTGTCCTCTTTTCTGAAGTATAAAGCCACAAGCATTTCCTGCATAGGAAAAGCATTCCAATTGTGAATATCTCCAATTACATTTATATCTGGTGTAATAACTGAAGATAGCAAAGGTTTTCATGGCTCTAGCCTCTTATCTAATATCCAGGCAGGAGCTATAAATCAATCTCCCATATTATGGATCTATTCCTTCAAAGAGATTGTGACCCTTCAAGAGGCAGTGTTGAAACTAAATAAATTTTTGAACAAACAGCCAGTCCTTATTGCTGGAATTTAATCCATGCCTGATTTATCTAATGCAGTTTCATAGACTTTACATATTGTGTTAGGATTCCCATGGCACTGGTTGCTTGACCTGGGACTATGATGGTTGAGCCTATCTTACAGAAGACATTGTCTACTGCCTTGGGATTCAAAAGAACTGAATATGATTCCCAAATGGTGTCTCATTTTTTCCCACTGAATTCTGCTATGATGTTGATAGCTCCAAGTAAATATTAGTGGTTTTGTCTGTAAATAGGTGAGATAAGGAAACTTTTTTTTGAGAGGCCATTTGAAAGCAATCTCATCAAGTGCTGTTTTGCTAATTCTGTATTCCAGAAATTAACCAGATGTATTGTGGTATGTAGTCCACAAGATCTGTAGCAATTTCTTTTCAATTACATATGTTTTAGAAATTCTGTAGAAACTTCCATTAGCACCTGCTGGAAATCAGTCCTGTGGAGATTGGTAGCACTGTTTCACACTGATTAGAAAATGAGCTGATTATGAAAAAGAACAGATAGAAACATTGTCCATTTCCAGTTCCCGAACCAGCTGCTTCCCAAAAAAGAAAAGAAGATTTAATGCATGGCCATCTGTATGCATTGGGTTAGTAATGATCTGTGACAGGAATTGACTTGGAGGTCATGAAATCCTGAGCCACTTCTTCCCCAGCCTTCAGAGCATGGAGATTGAAATCCCTGAATACCATCATTCTGGAAAGTTGATCACCTGGAGAATAGATCTCTTTGATCTACTCCTCTTCCACAATCTTATAGCACCTGAACCTAGTAGGAGGATTTCCAGCAAAACCATTCCTTTCCCCAACCAGACTATAGTAATACATGCCAGGTCTGCCCACACACCTCTGTCCAAGAAAAGGATGGGTTGCAAATTGATTCAGGTCAGGTCTCTGGATGATTTGGCAGTCTTTTGGGCTGCAAGTGGTATTCTTTAAACTGACAGTATGTGTAGATGACATGATAGTGCAAATCCCAGTGTTAACCTATTTCAGTTCTAGTATTGGATTCTAGTAAATGAATTGCAGGTTTTGTCTCATGGTCAACTGTCAGATTTTTCAGGGAACTGTTATGGCCTTTCAAGAGGGGCACCACCTGAATATCTCACTCTGGAAATATTCAGCCCCTGAACAGTCAAAATTAATTTACATTGCAGTCAGTAAAGAGCTTCATAATGTTTCATCAGATTCTGTTCTTTTTTCCTTTTCTTGGGAGTGCCTTCTTGGTATGGTCATTGGATGCCCATCTTATCAATAGAGGATTTATCTTCTTACTGTTGCTGGGAGAACGATCTACTTGTAATCTGAGACCAAAAAATAACAACTTTAGCCAATTACTTCCCCTTTACAGTTAAGGATTGTATTTGAGTTCAAGATCTGAGGAGTTCTGATACATGCACTGTTCAGTATAAATGATAAATGTATTTTTCTTGGTGTTGTTTTGTTTAAATATTCGAAGCCAATAGTGAGACATGAGGAGGAGGTAAAGGATATTGGAGAGAGGTTGCAAATGCTGTTTGATTTTGCTTGTGCTCTTTAATTCTGTTTAATAAGGCTGTAGTTTTATGCTTTCTTGTCTGGGAATAAAACTAGACAAAGTTGGACTTAGATCTGATTAGAGTCATAGAGGATTGCATATAGTAACTTATCAAACATTCAACAAAAATAGAAAGTGGATTTCTAAGGGGAGAGGGGAACTGTTTCTATTTTAATTACATGGTGAGTTTATAGTTTAATTACCTATAAAGAGGCACTAATTGTACATAGGATTACCTGGGAATAAGGTCACCTCAAATCTGCCTATGGTTGCATAATATAGACCAATATGATAGATATGGCTCATAGTCTTCAGTGAAGAGACCTTCATTCCTCAGTGGATTGTTTTGGGATAACAATAACAACAACAACGGCCCAGGGTCCATTTTTGTCCAAATAGTGGAGGAACAAAAGATCAGCTCCTAATTGTCAAGATGATATTGGAAAACTGCAAGAGAACAAAGGCCAACCTGAACATAGGTTGGATTTATTTATCTCCATGCCACATAAGTGGATAATCAAATGCCTAGAATTAACAGGAATAGTAGAAACATCAGAAGCTTTGTGAAAAAAAATGGCACAGTGAAAGATATAGTTGCTGATGAATAGTGATAGACAGAAAGAGCTTAATATCAAGAGAGGATTCTTTCAAGGAGATTCACTCTTACCAACACTGTTTGTCATTGCATTGATTCCTGTATTAACAATGCTGAACAAGTCAGGCCATATCTCTCAACATCAAAAACATATGCCAAGCTATCCCATCTTGTTTATATGGACAACTGAAACAGTATGGAAAAACATCATCTGAAATAGAATTGTTTTTCAACACTGGTTACGTATATATACAGCCAAGATATTGCAATAGAGTTTGGACTAGACATATATGGTACCCCCACCATCAATAGGGGAAAAATAGTGAAAACTGAAGGAATCAAGATTTCCTATATAAATAACATCAAGAGTCTAGATGAAGATGATCACTATACATACATGTGTGTCCTTCAAGCTGACAACATCAAGCACTCTGAAATCAAGAAGAAGGTTACAAATGAATACATCCTGAGAATGAAGAAGATCTTAAAGTTCAAACTCAGTGGAGGAAATATCATCAAGGTAATTAACACCTGGGCAGTTCCAGTCATTAGATACGCAGCTGGAATAGTAGACTGGACTCAGGTAGAATTTAAAAACCCAGATAGGAAGATTATTTTTCTTTATTATTATTTTCATAATGAATCATGCCCTTCGTCCATGCACCAATGTTGATAGACTCTACTAAACTAAGGAAAATATTTGAGTATGGAATGTTGCTAATACATTAGACAATTGAAGAAGAAAAAGGGAGAACAGTGAAGAATCCGAAGGGCACTGAAGCTGGTATATCATGAGGGCTTACTGAATGCCAAAGAGACCAAACTTACCTACAAGAAAAGAACAAAAGAAGAATAGAAAAAGACACGAAAAGGCAAAGTATTACATTGCCGGTACATAAAAAGCAGGCAAAGCAGACAACAACAACACTTGGCAATGACTAAGAGCAGGAAAACTGAAGAAAGAGACAGAGGGGGCAATTCTGGCTACATAAGACCAAGCCTTAAGAACCAAGTGCATATAAAACCAGACAGCAAAACGGCAACAGACAGCAAATGCTGTCTCTGCAAAGAAGCTGAGATAGTGGATCACCTACAGTAGTTGCTGCTGCAAGGAGATTGCATAGACTTATTTGCAAATGATATCATGACAAAGTAGCAACAATTGTACATTGGGCGTTCTACAAGAAATACCATTTGCCTGCAAGAAGAATTAGTGGGACCCCGAAACAGACACAGTAATAGAAAAGGAAGAAGCCAAAGTGCTCTGGAACTTCAGAATTCAAACTAACAAGCCTCTGTCACATAACACCCCAGATTTGACAACCATTGATAAAAAGGAGAAAAAAAAATTAGATAGTGGATATGACAGTACCTGGAGACAGAAGAAGAGAAGAGAAAGAACAGGAGAAAATCACAAAATGCAGAGACCTGCAAATAGAAGTAGAATGATTAGAGCAAAATAAGTCAAAGATAGTACCAATAGTAATAAACACTTGGATATAATCTGAAAACATCTGGAGCATTACTTGAACACCATCGGCAATGACAAAATCACAATCAGTCGATTGCAAAAGGCAGCTTTACTTGGAACATCACACGTCCTGAGACAATATCTTTAATACTGTCAGATAACTTCTACCTACCCCAGATCCTTGAGAAGGGCTTGATGCTGAATAAAAATGCCAAATCCAGTGTAAAAATTTGACTGACTGTGCAACTAGCCATAATAATTATAATAGTATACAGACATACACAGGTACACATATTTGCTTCAACGTTAAAATATTATTATAAGTTCCACAATTTATGTCATCTGTCTTTCAACCTTCCAGGTTTTGAAATACCACAGTTTATCAAAGTCGCCTATGCTTTTTATTTAGCAGACAGTTAATTATCTACTAAACATACACTTTTAAAAAATCTTATAATTCACGCAATTTTAAATTCACTGCTCTTCGCTTTGTGATCTACTTGTATGACTATGCCGGTGGTAATAAATTAAATATGCATAGTGTGAAATGGGACATCATTGTTATGGTAGAAAATACGAGTGTGATTCCCAAAAGATTCATTGCGATGTTCACCTCTGCCATAGGGGATGCTCAGAACTCTGTCGAATTCCCATGGTGGAGTACAAACTTGACAGCGAAGGCACCCCATGTGAGTATAAAACTCCTTTCAGGAGGAACACTACTTGGCATAGGGTGCCAACCTCCGCTGGGCAGCCTCTCTCTCGTGCCTCTCCAATCTTAGGAACATCTGACAGACTGCAGTGCCAGCAGCTTCTTCATCAGGCACAAACTGCTATTCCTCGCAGCACCTCTTTTGACAGAAAGCTCCCTGATGGCGCAAGGTAATATACGCTCTTCCGGCTTATATTTTATAAATGCTGTATCAAGTGAGCCCGGGCTCTGCTCTGTCTGCCGTATTTTTTTTTCTTCCTGGAAGCAAACAATAGTCAATGCTGTTAATATTGATACTAAAAGGAAGATGCAATTTTAATTCATGTATCTGCCTCGGGTGTTAAAAACTAACAAGCTTTTTTTTTTTGACACCCTCAGATGACTAACCAATGCAATAGAATATGTCTTCTTGAGAAATCAAATGAAGAATAAATATTTGACTGTAAATACATTTGATTCTAAATTGGGCAATTTTAAGGTTTTAGGGCAGGGGTAGTCAACCTTGGCTTAGCTGACTCAGGAATTCTGGGAGTTGAAGTCCACGAGTCATAAAAGAGCCAAGGTTGATTACCCATGTTTTAGGGTTTAGTGAGAATGTCTAGAGAACGGATTTCCTGAGGTTTTGCTGGCAACTGTGGTCCCCATTTTTACAGAGCGGTCTGCTATGCATTGTCTCAATGGAAAGCATATTAGTATTTAATTTGGAAATAAAGAGGGTACATAGGAGATTAAATATGATTTTCCTTGCTCAGGACTCAGAGAGTTAGTAATGCAGTCTGAAAATATAGAGAGAGCAGAAAGAGGTTAAGTTTACTATTGATGGTTAAGTGTACTACAATCCATGGATCAATGAAGGATATATTTTTGGAAGAGCACAACATTAAAGTAATTTTATTAGTTTAATAAATGACTAATATTTTTTTGTTATCCTTATAATTCATTATATAAGGTATCATTAACTGTGAAGTAGTTTGACTATTAACAAACACAGATGTGAAGCGGGCATGCAGAATGTGTACTGCTTTGAAGTTTCAGTGATTTTCACTGGAATATAAATGAGTGTTCTGGAACATAAATCAGCCTCTGGAAGTCATAAATGAATAAATGAGTCATAAATGAATAACTGAAATATAAATCAGGCTGAGTGCCTGATTATTACAGTTTTTTTTATATAGTGGTACCTAGGTACTCGAATGCTTTGAAATTCATCGAATTTGGTACTTGATGCAAAATTTTTATCCCAGTACTTGTTTGGTACTTGCCTCGAATTTTTTGCTGTCAGTTGCCTTGTGGTTAATATTGTTCCTTATGGAAAAAAACTATTTAGTTCTCACCGTTTTTGGTATTCATCGTACACCCTGGAACCAATTAATGATGGGTACTGGGGTATCGCTGTATAGTAAACCCATTGCATAGTTTAAGTTTTAAAACTGTTGTATATCACTACTTCATGTGCTTAAATATAAAATTTGTTCATGAGGAATTTTATTAAACTAATAGGATGCCTACTGGATCACTACATATCTCGCTACATCTTAAATTGCTAATTATTTCAGAAGTTCTCCAAGCAACCAGTCATCCTCCAGTGACCCAGGACCAAGCGGGAGTAGTCAGTGGAGGCATCAAGTAGGATACGATGGGTACTTGTTTTTTTTTTAATATCTTGATTGTGAAAAAAATATATAATGAGTAATATGTACATGCCTGTAGTCTTTCTGAAGGTTTTTAAATTTTATAATGGTTGTCAAAAGATAAAATAGTGGGAAAGTAGTGGGGAAGGGGAAAGGGGAAAGAAAAAAAGAAAAGTATTGACTTCTGATTCTTTTTAGCATAATAGAATAAAATAATAACATTACTGGCTCAACTTTTTACTTTTACATACTTAAGATGTACCAGCCATTTCTGTAACAACAAACTGATCTAATCAGCAAAACCCAAAATTTCATTTTTTTTCCTATCTCAAGCACAAAATCCAAGCAGAATACAAGGTTGGATGTATTCTTTTCTTTGATTAGAGCAGTTAATTTAGCCATCTCTCTAGTTCCATCAGTTTTTCCAGCCATTCCTCCATTGTGGGAATGTCTATGAAGGTTTTTGTTGAAGGAGATAACATCCGTGCGGAAATAAATTAGCTTCAATTTTCACTTTTCTCAATCTCTGAAAATTTAGAATTAATTCCCACTTGTCTCTGCCATACTATCTCAGAAAAAACACTTGCCTTTTTAGATATTATATTTGTGCCCCAGTGTGCTGCAAAGCACCTTTTTGCCTTTGAATGCAAGGCATTACAAGCATTGCTACTTAGCTAAAAGGAGAACCGTACTAATCCAGTATAAATGAAATGCAGATGTCAGCTGTGTTTAATAGAGATTAGAAATGAAGAGTCGTGGTGGTGCAGTTGTTAGACTGCAGCATTGCAGGGTGACTGCTCACTTTGCCAGGAATCCTGACCGGCTCAAGGTTGACTCAGCCTTCCATCCTTCCGAGATCGGTAAAATGAGGACCCAGATTGTTGAGGGCAATATGCTGACTCTGTAAAGCCGCTTAGAGACGGCTGTAAAGCACTACGTAGTGGTATATAAGTTTAAGTGCTGTTACTAAAGGAGAATATTTATAGCTCAGGGTTGAAATGAGGGGTCCTTGGTGCTCTCTGAGCTTGGTTGTTTTCTTGCAGACATTTCATTACCCAAACTAGGTAACATCATCAGTGCATCACATGGATGATGATAGCTAGTTTGGGTAATGAAACATCTACAAGAAAGCAACCAAGCTCAGAGAGCATTAAGAACCCCTCAGAGATTAGAAAATATTTAATTCTATGCATATCATTATTAAATGAACATTACTTCAAATTCAGCAACAGGTTTCATTAAAAACTGTATTAATCACCAACACACACCGTATTTTCCGGTGTATAAGGCGACCCGGCGTATAAGACGACCCCCGAATTCGGCGCCGAGTCGCATGCCTAGAAAGTTGTCTTATATGCCGGAAACTACCGTTATTTCCGGCGTATAAGACGACTCGGCGTATAAGATGACCCCCGACTTCAGCACCGATTTCAATGCTTTCAAAAGTCGTCTTATGCGCCGGAAAGTACGGTATTTTTTTGGTCAGTCATCTGATGAAAATCATATTTAAAATGCTATGCCATGGGAGCAATAAATGGTTCATATGGAATGAGTAGTTTGCATAGTGAGTGAGAAAACCCACCACTTTCTCTTTCCACTTAAAGATGCCAGTCCCCTTTACTTCATGACCATCAAGGTCTCTTGGAGAGTGAAGAAGGCAGAGAACATGAAGAATCTTTGGAAGGGCCCAGACATCCTAATGGTAATAAAAATTCTTTTAAAGTCAAATGACTTATTTGCTGAATTGTTCATTTTGTCAGCTTATGAAGAAAAGGCAGGATATCAGTCTAAACAAACAAGCAAAGCTGTGTGTGATCATCAGTATTCTGACGGTGACAAATTCCAAACTTTTGTAACTCCCTTATTAATATGTTTACATAAATCTGTGTATTTTAGGTATACTTACTGAAGTTTTAGGGAATAAAAGATGAAAATACAGATGTCCCCTTATAAATCTGATGGAACCCTAGGTAAAATGAGTAAATTTATATTCATCAGAAATCAGTCCCAAAATTGAGTAGAACTTTTGGAAGTGATAGCATGACTTGGCACAACCAAATTTATACAATGTGGGGTGATCCACAGTGTTTTCTACCCAATATTTTGAAACATGTTATTTCCAGTTTACATGTTCATATAATCTTTCTCATTAAGTTGCAAAGGTTGTTATAAGCGTTCCTATTTTGTACCTATACTTTAATTATATTATGTAGCACAAAGAATGGAATCAGCTATATCTCAATGCATTTTCTTTGAGGATAGTTTTTTCCCCCCTGCACATGCAAGTATCTTTTTTACTGAAAACGTCTGGGTTTTTAGGGTTACTTTATCTGTGCTGCAAAATTCTGGATGATAACATTCAGAATTCTGGTGATAGGAAAGAGATACTGAAAACTTTTAATTCTTTTTTGCTATCAAGTGGTCATGCAGTTTTTTAGATCTGGAACTGATAGCCCTGTTTAGAGCAATAGACTTTCATTTTTCACTTGCTTTTTACTGATCACCTCCATGCTCACTTGATGCTGAGAAGTAGCATAAGAGTGTCAATATTGATATTGGGGTTTTGCTTCATTCCATAATTTATTGGGATGATATTGCAAATGTGTATGTGATAACTGTTTCTTCTTATTCAGAACTGTCATAGCTAATAAATCATGTATCTCTCAGTTTGATAACGACAAGATATGATTCCAAAATTCCAATGAACATCCTTGTTTTAAACCAAACCATTAATGATAAGATACTAGCTTTTCCCCCCGTAGCTTATGCTTGTATTATTGGATATTAAAACAAATAATTAATTATGGCAGAAATGAAGTGGCATGCACCATCAACCAAGGTTTTGAGTTCTTATAAAGACCGGGCATTACAGAAAGAAAACAATGGGAAGGATTCACCAAATAAATTTTCTCATGTAAGTTTTTTTACTTGGAAATTCTCAAAAAGGAATCTTTTTTTACATGTGTCTGAATAAAGCCTGTGTTGCAAAGGTCTGAAGAAAAGTGAAAATGCTTGCAGATTTTCAGGTTATTACTTTGATGAAAGGATATTTCATCATAATCTTTCAATACAAAATCATGAAATAGGAAATATAAAGAGTAAATTGTAAAAAAAAGTTCAATGAGCTTGTTATGTTAATTTATATATTCCTAGATTCTACAACTTATTTTGGCATAATTTTGCTTATTCCTGATGAAATAACTCTGAGAAATTAATTTGAGTATAGAGAAGGTCACCCATTAGTATCTACCAGGTTTGAATATGAAATGAATGGAAGTCTCTTCTAATAAAAAATAGTAAGCTTCTTTGATACAGAAATAGCTGTAAGTATTCTTTCTGGCAGTGGCCTCAAACAAGCACATGATAAAGAGCACATCCTTGTTTCTAGGCAACTGAATAGCTCACGGGTGTCAAACTCAATCGTGTCACGTGACGTAGCATGACGTTTTTTGCCTTTGTGGAGCCGGGTGGGTGTGGCCTGTGCATGACGCATCTGGCCCGTGGGCCGCCAGTTTGACACCCCTGGAATAGTTTAAACACTAAGTAAAGTAAGCATCACTCTCCATTCTGAGCAGAATTTTAAACTGCATATTTAGAAACATGCACCTTGTTATTTTTGATGGGCGTTCTTTTATTTCCATATCTTGGAATAAACAAAATAAATGTTTATTTTGATTATGACTATATATGATTTTATTACTTAGGCAAAATTAAACATAGATTGATGCACCTGAATAGAACTTTTCTGTCTGTATAGTATATTCCTGTAAAATTTTAGTAGTGATGGCAATGAGCTAATAAGAATGAAAAATATTTGCAGATGAATTTAATAATATTGCAGATACGGCAGAAGGGAATGTGAAAGGGAACTTTGCATTGGCAGAAGTTACCTGCTTAATGTTGGATTTAGGCCACAGAGAGAAAAACAGTTACTATAGTTACAGTTAATGTTTAGTTAATAGCCTCAGAATGGGGAACTTGTAGCCCGCCAGATGTCATTGAACTGCTCCTGGCGTTCCTGTCTCTTGGCCATGCCAGCTGGCTCCAAATTAGGGTAAAACTCCCCTCGGTGTCATCTGGAAGAGCCTAGCTTTCCCAAATCAGTAAAAGAAATTGGAAGATGCAACACCCCTTCTTGAATTGTCAGCTTATCATTTCAAATTCTAAACATAATTCACTTTGTACAATAAAGGAGAATATTTGTAGCTCAAGGTTGAAATGAGCGGTCCTTGGTGTTCTCTGAGTTTGGTTGTTTGCTTTCAGTACCCAAACTAGGTAACATCATCAGTGCTCAGAGAGGACCAAGGGTCCCTTACTTATAGATTGTTTTTGAACATGTGTTAATTGAAATACTAATAATGCAAATAGGGTGGTGCATGGGGGGGGGTTGCTTCAAATTCATTTGGCATTTCTAACGTGTAACGTGTTTCTCATTTCATTGATTAAACTGCAGATAATGGAAATAAAACTATATTTCTTTTTAAGATTGGAGACAAAAACTGTTCCAGCCATTCTAGCAGTAATACTCTATCCAGCAACACATCAAGCAACAGTGATGATAAGCACTTTGGTTCTGAAGATCTGATGGATTCCGACTTGCTTGGATTAACGTATATTAAGGGAGCTTCTACTGACAGTGGAATTGATACTGCTCCTTGTATGCCAGCTCCAATGTTGGCTCCATTGCACATTTCTGGAAGTCGGTCGGGGCTTCATGGACGGACAGATCAATGGGCTGAATCATCCGAAACTCCGGGAGCAGACGATGAGATGAAAGTGTACGCTGTTCACAGCTATGCTTCAGCCATTTCTAGCAGTCACATAGGTGATGGCAGCATGGGAGACCTCAGTGAATTATCTTCACATTCTAGGTGAGTTTCCCCCCCCCCCAGTGTTTTTAAGGTAACTAAATTAAAATTCTGAGTAATGTGTAAATTTGCTTTTTATACTTTACTGGGAGTAAAGTATACTTCTATTGTCAGTGTTAGATTTCAGAAATTAAGAAGAAATTGTTTCTTGTAAACCGTGAGCCCCTGAATTCACTTTTGTATGGTGATGCCTATCTAGTCCAAAATTTTACATATTTTTACTTTTAATAAACCTAAATATGTTCCATATTCCCAGGCATTGAGAAAGATTTGGCTCGAATTACTGTTACTAGATTGCCTTATAATATATCAAACCTGTCTTTGTTGAGCAGTGTAATTTAGATAACACATTTTGTACAGAAATGATAAATTGGGTTCAGCTTTTTTTTTCAGTATCTTCGTTTCATTGGTGGGATTCTCCCTCTGCCATGGGAATCTTCCTGTCTAGTCATAGGAGACAAGTTTTGCATAAAACACATTCTAGACACTGATTAATGAAGAGTTATGCCTTAGAGCAAGGATTAAATTGGATATCATTCGGTCTACTATAGCCTATTATGAAATCAATTTATGATTACCTGCAAAAGTCTTTGAATATTCCATGGAAGGATTGCTATTTTGTATCAATAATTACTTTTTAATGTGAAAATTTTTAATTTGGATTTAAAGATATGGTTAAAGTACTTCCGCATAATTTTGTGATCTCAAATCATTGACCATAAATGTAATTTAATCAGTCTTGTAATGTTCCATTTCTATAATGTCAGTACCAATGTTTGAAGTTCTGTTCTGTGTTTCAATTTTACTATTTTTTATTATTTTAATTTTAATTTTTGAGAGATAAGTTTCTAACCCAACAGATAACTAAAATAAGGAAGTAGTATTTTTATACTACTACTTACTAAAATCAAAACCATAAGAATTCAGCTTTAGTTGGAATATGAACTCTGCATTACTGAAATAAATTACATGATAAAGACTTTATGTAGTGTGTATGTTTGTGTGGGGTTTTTGTGTGTGTGTGTGTGTCTCTCTCTCTGTGTGTGTGTGTTTGTTCATCTCTCTCTCTGTGTGTGTCCTTTTAAGATAAATAACAGCCAATGTTTTTCCTGTTTCAGATTTCCTTCAGTAGTACTACATTAAAAAAAATTATTGTGTGCATTTCCCCCCTTTTCTAGCGGGTCACATCATTCTGGAAGTCCTTCAACACATGGTCCTAAAAGCATTGGATCATTAGATACCTCCAAAGTATATATAGTCTCACAAAATTGTGCTCAGCCGATCTCTGGATCCATGGCAAAATGTTACCCCCGACAAGGAGCAATAAACAAATATGTTATTGGCTGGAAAAAGTCAGAAGGTAGCCCCACACCCGAGGAATCTGAAATTTCTGAATGTCAAGAGTAAGCATCTTTTTTTTTCATATGTGGGGAACAGAAGTTGGAACTTGAGAAGGGAGGAGGTCATGAAAGGGAAAAAAAGTAAAAGAAAAGGCAAAGTTACATGATGTTGATTTCCTAAGGATTAAAAGTAGATAAGGGTTCTGTACAAGTAAAGCCTCTGGCTTCTACTTTTAGGTACTTTCAGAGAAAGTTTCTATCAAGCAATCTGTCTGGTTTATACAGGAATTTAAGGGAATCTTAAACTTATAATCTATTACTCCATTTTGTGCACACAAACACATACATGCACATAAGCACACTGAAGAAAACCTGTGCAATAATATGTTGACAAAATAGGTGCAGTGCTGAGCACAGTACTCATATTTCATGGACTTAATGCTGAATTAACATTTGACTTGTATCTGCTTTACTACAACTTTGATACATTAACAAATCTGTTGATCGTGTCTTTCCCCCTTTTCCTTCTGTGGTGAAATCTTTTGAAAAATGTCCCTCTTGACCATATTTTCTCAGAGCTAATTGTTCCCAGCTTCTTTAAACTCTGGTTATAAACCTTAGTTACTGGTCCTCTGATCTTCTTTCTTCCCCCCTCTCTGAATATTTTGTAATTTCTTTTAAATTCTTCTTAAAGTGTGCTGCCCAGAACCAGACACTTTTAAGTATTTAGTGTGGATATTCATTATTTGGTAATATTGCTCCTGCTGAAGCAACTTTGTATTGGATTTATTTTTTTACAACAAACTCACACTGCTGACTCCTATTGTTTTCAACTAACTACTCTTCCAAGTTCTTTGCAAGTATGATGCCACGTCAGTTATCCCCCATCGTGCATCTGCTATGTTTCTTAAATGAAACAGTGTACACTTTTTCTGTTAAATGTTATTTTGTTACTTTCATTCATTTTCCCAAGGAAGATCATTTTGAGTTTTATTTCTGTCTTTTAGAATATTAGGTATCTCACTCAAATTTAGGCAATCTGCAGGTGTGATGAACATTCACTCTACTTCTTCATTCAAATAAGACAAAATCATTGAAGAATAGGAGATCCAGAACTGATTATTCTTGTGGCAGCCCACTTGATGCTTCTTTCAGATCAAATGTAGACCTTTGAAATACTTCAGATTTGAAGTATTTCTTGACAGTGTTTTTATTACCTCCAAGCTTTAATCCTGCCTCTTTATCCTCCTCATAAAAAAAAAATTTTTTGTTGCATTGTACCAAAATAGGTGCTGAGTAACTCTGTCTTTTGTTTATTGTCCTCTTTACTGAGTGAAGGTGAAAGTATGTTGGCTTGCAAGATAATGTTCAGATTAGAGTCCTAACTTGCATAAAATTAGGTGATCATACTTGGATTAAAATGGCTTTGGTTACACCTGTAGAATATAACCGCAAATAGTATTGTCCTTATAGTTTCAAAATACAAAGTTTACTTATGGACTTTCTGTATAATTTGTTTCATATTCTGTTTGGCAGAATTCTGATCAAAAGCGTACAAGAGATAATGCTGATTAATATTTGGGAAATATATACCTTTACCAACAGGGGATGTGTAGGCTGTAGTTTTCCTGTTTGACAGATTATTGAGAAATGTATTAATGTGAGAAATATACAGGTACATTTATTAATATATGTATATGATAAAATGAATAGTCCTACATTATAGAACATTTTGTATAAATACAGAGTTTAATGTTGCTTGCTGAATGTGATGAGTGATATGTAATTAAAAAAATATGTGTGAGAAAAAATAGAATCCTTAGCAGATGCTTCATGTTGGTAGGAGTGTAGTCAAGAATGTTTGTTATCTCCTTGGTTTTTTAAAATTTCCATATGGATAAACATATAAAGAATGCATGTGGTGATGTTAGAGGTGTGATGGTTGGGAATATGAATGTATCTGTATTTTTTTGTATCCAGAGGATATGATGTTCCTAGCTGAGAACCTGAGTTATTTGTAGGGAATGTTAGATTAACTGTATGAAAGAAGGAATATGGAGCTGAAAATGAATCTTTTGAGGTTAATGGGAATTGTGTTTTCCGGGAAAGATAGGATAAAAATTGCAACCTAGGGGAACAATTAGATTAAGTAGATTAATACTTTGTGTACTGTACTTTGATTTACTGCAAGATAAGGAAATGATGATGTATAAGTGTTGATAAAAATGTAGTGAATTGTATGCTACTATTAATAATAGTCTATTTAAATGTTACCAAGAATGAATGAATGAATGATCAAAGAAAATAAAAGGTGCTATTTATACTGGTGTCCTGCTGCCCTTTTTAAAGATGCCAATAAATTGGATATATCAGGAAGAAGCATAAATGTTGAATGTTCAGGAATTCAAATCAAAAGACAAGTATGTATTAAAGACATCAGTCACTTCATATCTTCATATCTTTTTGAAAGATTTGTGTCTTTCTGAAAGATCTTGCTTTTGGAACATATCTTCACATCTTGGCTGTGTGGGGGCAGGATTAGATGCTTTAATCAATAGGCTTTTTATTTGTTCTTCTACATACTTATTTTAAGACAAATACTCTTTACAAAATTGCCCACTCATTCATTGGGATTTCTGAGTAGGAAGGGGTATTCTTAATCCATGTTCAGCTCTTCCACTTTCTCTTCTGTTCCTTTTGAACCAATTATATCCTTCAGCTGCAATCTTGAAGCCCCAGGTCTCCATTGTCCCTATTAAACAATATTGGCCATTAGAGTTTGGGCTCATCTTGTTTATTTCCTCTACTATGAACAAGATTGCATAGACAATGAAAGGCAGAGATTTTGTGAGCTTTTGCTTTGTCAGATTTGTCTTCCAGGGATTTCAGAGGCCTATTTCACTAACACTCTCACTTTCTGCAGTGCAAAACTCCTTGTCTGACCTCCTAATATTTTCCTTCACTCTTAGCCCCCAACCCCCAGTGCAAGATGCAAACTACCGTATTCTAACAGTCCATGATGCGGATATGTCAGAACACGATTCAAGAAACCTAATTGCTTCTATTGATACCATTTGCATAACCCATTTTTAGCATGCAGTACTCTTCTTGGAAAGCTCATTATAATCATGCTCACTATACAGAGCAAACAAAGGAGAGGGCAATAAGAACACAATAACTCCCAGCTTGTTTTTATTTTACTAAACCTTAGTTTTGTACAATTAGGAAATTAAATTATTTATATAGCCATTCAGCTCATACACGGGTGACCTCCAGGCAGGTTACAAAATTTTAAAAATCTACCATATAATAAAAACCCATTAAAAAAACCCATTTCACTCTCCATGGCAGCAACAACACAATCAAATCAGCCACTTGATCAGCTCTATCTCCATTAGTGGTCCCCAGAACCACTTAAAAAAACCCACATTTTTTAGGGGCTTTTGGAAAAGCAACAAGGTAGGGGGGGTCAACCCTACATCAGGGGGCTATGGTTAAACATCATGTTTAAATTAATGTTTCTAATTGTAGAAGTATGTTTATCTCTGATAAATATATATCCACTGGTTTTGTTGGATTTGATAGCTATTGGTCTTACATATATGACTGAAATATTTGGGAAATTTCAGTCTACATTATTTTAATACATAATTTAACAGTGTCTTTAGGAAAATAAGATACTTTGTGTAATTGTTACACTGAGCAGTTTTGTCGGATTTCTGGTAATAATAAAACCATGTCTTTGTAATTGAACCAATTATAATTTCACACATTATCACTGGAACTTAACTAATAATGTAAATAACATTCTTGGGGGATAAGTGAGCTTTGTTCTTTATTTTGATCTTGGATTTTAATTAAAATGTATTTGAGAATATATTGAAAAGAATAAAGCGTGTTTTATCTTTTAGGTGTTCTCTGAAATGTCAGATGGAACCCTAGAGCTGAATTCAATTGGCAATGGCTTCCATTAAAACAAAAAGGGGGAAGGATTACCTCTGTGTTCTTTAATACTCATTTGCCCCAGAATGTTCTCTTGGGTGTTGGGAAACACTTTGGTGCCAAGGGCGAGAAGGAAGAAGTATCATTGTGTCAGCAGATATCTGTTTTATGATACAGTTTTATGCCCCAGTATTTTAAGGGATTATTGCTTCATTGAACATTTCATGACTGGAAATATGTTTCCTCAGATAACTGTTCTTTAATATCTATTTTGATCATGATTGTTGTTAATTTTAGTTTCCATGCTTAGTTTAAATGTTTTATAAATTAAAATTTATTTATGTATTAGGATTAGGATAGAATTAAGCACATACATACAGGCACACATTATGTATGTGTATTTATGTGTGTGACATGAAGAGGAATAATTATAAAGATATTTAGATAGGAACACATTATTAATTAAACTAAAAAACCTTGTCTCTGTGGGATGTATAATTATGTTGATGGCCTTTCTTCAAGTCAGCTTCAAGCTTCTGTCAGGAGTATAGTTTCTGAAGGCCAGCAAGCTCTCTCAAAAGAAGAATTTCTGAAGTTGATGATGCAGAATAACATCTCTGCAGAGGATGGAAGAAGAAAGGTTAGCTATTTTAATATATATATATTTACTTCTTAGAGGCTATTATGCCCCAAATCCATTGCTAAAGATTTAAAAATGTTAGCAGTGAGCAAGAGGAGAGAATAATTGAGAGAAGTAGGATTGTATACTGCATTTAGAAGAAATATTTTGCAAAACATAGTGCATGAATGGGGAATCCCTTCTCAAAGAATTCAAGCACTACATTCTCCAGAAAACTTGCTCATAACTGTTTTTAAGGCTTGTCCCCAATCCCACAGGTAACATTGTCTTCAAAGCTATGCATAATTAGCTACATAAGAAAGGCTTTGTTTATATTATTTCTTGTTTATTTAAGAGCACGTATTCGTATAGTAAATTAGAAAACAACATTTGTATCACATTTGGAAAGTTGTATTAAAATCAGCTTTGCTTTAATTATAGCAAAAAAAAAAAAAGTTTGCATTCCAAATAGTCATGCATTCTGGATTACAAAGAACATTTTTTCCTTCCAGAATTGATTCAGATTTGTGAAATGAGAATAAAATTCTTAGATACATGTGTAGGGTAGTTTACCAACACTTGAGAACTGGTCTCTCTTAGCATTTAAATTTTATGTTGTGGCAAAAAGGAATTTATAGTGGACAATATAGTGTCTTTCACTTACCAGGATAGAGGGAAGAGTAACCTTAAAGAACAAATCTTATTATGTTAGCTTCCCAAGCATCTGAAATCCCCAGGGAAAGCCCTGCTTGTCTGTGCTAAGGCTTATAGAGTGACACTTGGTGTGACATGGAGACAGACCTTCTCAGCAATAGCATCTATCCTAGATAATAGTTTCCAATTTGCAATATGCTAGGGCGATGTATTTTAGAATCTTTAAAATATTGACTTTCTTATATTGATTTTCCTCGGACATGACTCCATCCCCTATTAATTTATTGTTCGGTTCGTTAACTTTACAGAGTTTCACCCTGAAATGTTTTTTGCAACTTAGTTTAATGCTTTGGATTGTTTTATAAAGAGAAGTGTTACATAAATACATAAAATAATGGTAAATGTCTTCTATTTTCCATTAGGGAGGTTAAGATCCAAGTTGCTGATTTTTTTTTTTTACATAAATATAAATAAATAATATTTTTAGGAAGTAGAAACACATTTGTTTTGTTCTGTATTATTTTAGGGTTAGACTGTATTTAATGAAGAATTAATTATATTGATTCAGTATTAAAACTTAGTCTTACTCATTTTATGAAAACATAATTCTTTATTTAGCATGGGCTGCATGTTCTATTCAACCATTTGGAGCTAATTTTTTACTTTCCAATAATTCATGATAGGAGAAGCTTGTATATCAGGATAAAATTGTAAGATGTGTACTATAATAATACTACACTCTAGTTCAGTGGTTCTCAACCTGTGGGTCAGGACCCCATTTGGGGTCGAACGACCATTTCACGGGAGTCACCAAACAACGCAGTCCGCCATTTTTTCCCCTTTTTCCTTAGCTGTGCTATTCCCTTTCATTTTATTGGCTTTTGAAAGCCAATAGAATAGACTCTCCTGAATAGAGTCTAATTCTATTGGCTTTCAAAAGCCAATAGGAATTGTCCAGGCTGTCTCTGCCCTGCTGAGCCCGCCAAAAGTCCCATTCTGCAAACGGTGCTACACCAGTTGAGTAGTCCTCAACTTACGACCGGTTGAGTAGTCCTTGATTTACGACCGGTTGGGGGTCGCGGCATTAAAAAGGTTGAGAACCACTGCTCTAGTTTTTGATGCTAGTGAAGCAGTATAAAACAAGCTATCTCTAGAATAAGAGTTATTTTGGTGAAAACTAAAAAAAATTATGATAATTGTTTAAGTCGGCCTACTAATTTATTTTCCTAAAACGTTTAGTTTTCATTTTATGGCAACCTATCTCCAAGGAGGATACTGTACCGTACTCTTTCTGATGAGAGCATATGTAGCAATCGGAGAGGATCTTCCTACGCTAGTTCACGGAGTTCAATGCTAGACCAAGCATTGCCAAATGATATTTTGTTTAGCACTACGCCACCTTATCACAGCACCTTACCTTCTAGAACAAGTTTAAACAATGGTATTGGAAATCTGCGAAGTAAGTTGTGTGTGTTTGTATATGTGTGTGGTGCATCTGCTGGTTTTATATTCGATTTTCAGTTGGCAATATATCCTCTAATTGAAACATAAAAAATGGCTTTATATTGATGGGAGCAGTTGATTCACCTAGCCAGGATTGTCTGGAGGTGGGGTGGAAAAGAGTCAAGATGGCAGGCATGAATTACAGAATCAAGCCTTTGCCTTTTGGATTATAAGGTCATGCCTGCCATCTTCATTTTTTTTCTTCTCTTCCCTCACAATTCCTTTACATTAACTGGAAATAGCTGTCCAGAATTTCAGTTTAAGACATCAGGCTAGAAACCTGGAGATTTGTAAGTTCTAGTCCCGCTTTATACTTTATACATGAAAGCTAGCTGGGTGACCTTGGGCTAATCACTTTCTTTTAGCCCAACTCAACTCACAAGGTGGTTGTTATGGGGAAAATAGGAAGAAGAAGGTGTCAGCATCCATCTTGAGGATGGTACTGTCGAAACAAAATTAATTCTGAGGTTCCCAGACACCAACTCATAGAATTAATTTTGCTTTGACAGTACCATGCCGTGTATTCAGTTAACAGTAAGATTTTCGGAAATGGAATGAACCTGGTGATTTATTTGGACCCTCGAGATGAATGTTGACAGAAGGATTATTAGGTATGTTTGCCACCTTGAGTTATTTCTAAAAATAATCAAAGGTGGAAAATAAATAAATGTTGAAATCTGTGAACTGTAGCTACAAAGGATGTGAAACTTTACTGAACTGCATCTGTGTCTTACAATATTTTTTTAGATTACTGTAGAGATTCACAAACGTTGGGTACAGTCTCTAGATTCCCCTACAGGTAGTAGCTAATTTATCATTTTAAATGTGAGTGTTTCTTTGTATATAAAATACTATAAATTTCTTGTTCAGTCACACAAATTGCATTTAAATTAATTTTAAATTAAACTTTTTCTATATAAGTGTGTGCTTTTGAGTTATCGACTCCTGGGGAATCCCTGAAGTTTTCTTGCAACATTTTTGGAAGCAATTTGCCATTACCTCCTTCTCAGGGCTCAGAGAAAGTAACTGGATCAAGTCGCCCAGTTGACTTCAGGCTTCTAAGGGAGGGACTAAAAATTCATTATCTCCAATTTTCTTGCCTGGTGCCTTAACCACTATATCAATAAATTAAACTTTTTAAATTAAATTCTTTTTGTATGCTTTGGTCCTCAACTCAAAATGCTATGTGCACCCAAGCATTAGATTATTGTAAATGACATAAATTGTTTGTATGCATTCATAGTCGTGGAAACAGGTTTCTTCTACTAGTAGTACAAACTCCATGGGTTTATTCTGCTGGTATGGGAAGTATTTTTACCACTTCTCAATCTCAGCTGCACTCACTGTTTTTAAGGGGAGCTAGGAATAAAATGAATTGTTCAACATTTGAAGCAAAACTTGTGGTCTGTAGGTATTATTTGAAAGATTATTATCTATGATATGAAAATTAGATCATTTTCTTCAGTCAATTGAAAATGTACAGCAGAAAGAAATGAAAAGATTTGGCAGGTAGTGGGGTTGGATGATAAATATGTGGCATTCATTATATGAACTCTCATATTTAGTTTTGCCAGGGCATTGAAATTTTCTGACAAATTCAGGTGCAGATAACAATTGCCAGGTCAACCAGCTCAAAAACATCTGTGTACTAAATATAATTGCGTAAACCTGCAGTGAAGCACAAGAGAACATATCCAATTACAAGTGAATTCTGGTGCAGATTTTGAGACTAATAATGTCTTTTTTCTGTACTCAGTCTGACCAATGAAGAATAAAGTGAGATTATTCATATAACTCAAAAACTATACTTACATTGCATCTTCATCCTATATTTTCAGAAAAATAACCAGCTGTTTGAATTCTACAACATAGTTATCCCACCTGTTAATGGGCCCCTTTGTAGCAGTTGCCCGATGCTCATATATTTCAATGTTTTTTTTTCTAACCTATTAAGGCATCATCTTAAAGCCCACTTTCTTTTTAATATAGATGAACTGTGGTTCTCAGATGGATCTTTATCTGACAAATCAAGATTCAATGATCCTGGCTTAATGCCCCTTCCAGATACAGCAACAGGATTAGACTGGTCTCATTTAGTTGATGCTGCACAAGCATTTGAAGGTAATGTGCGATCAATGTAACTGCGGCTAAATTAGCACAAATTAAGATGCAATCCTCCTGTTATTACCAGAGGCAGTAGTACTCAAAACATTTGATAATTTGGCAATTCCATGCATGTTCTCCTAACCCATCAGTTTTCCATTTCTAAACCTGTAATTCTCAGTTAATAAATGGATTATATAGGTTTCACGGTCCATCAAATTACTGTTAGGTTCAGTGGACTTAAGACAAAATATACAGCTACAAGACTAAAAAATATCCTTTGTCAAAAACAAATATTGATAATTTGTTCTTCATAGTCACATGGCCACCTATTTCACAATCAAGTGACTGGGTGGTGTACAACAAAATTAAAAACAATATCTATAAATTATCCTCCAGATAAAGACTTTTCTAAAGTTGTTTTTCTGAACCTAGTCAGTTTCTGTTATGCTACAATAAAGCTAATAAACAGGTAGCAGGACAGAAATGATGATAGAGAAATGATAGAGAGATACTGTTGCAGAATCCCAACAGTTACATAATTGCAATTTGGGTGCTTTGCAACCGGTGTTCATTTGTAACCGTCACAGAATTCTGTGGTTATTTGATCACCATTTGTGAGCTTCACACCCAGCTTCTGACAGAAATAATGGAGAACTTGGTGTTAAAATCAAGGCATGATTGCAGGATGACTCAAGAACTGCGGGTGATTTGCTTAAGGAAATGACATTATCAATCTGGCACGATAGGTGGACTTTCACTTAACCACATCACTTAGTGACAAAGTTGCTGGTCCCAACTGTGATTATTAAGTGAAGACTATCTGTAGTTTTCTGATTTTTGGTTTTTTTACACATACATACACACACACATACACACACACACACATACATATATTGAAAGCAATCTAAAGCGTGATATATATGTATATATCACACACACATACACATTATATTGAAAGCAATCTAAAACGTGTTAGTTGGAAAGAGTGCTACCAGGGTCTTTTTAACTAGAAAATGTCAGACTCCTGACATTTTGCTACTATAGAATAAAACAGCTCTCCTACTTTTTCTTCTAATGTATCATTTATTAAACTTGGTAAAGTAACTAAACGATAAAAAACATAAAACACCATTTTCCCTAAAAAAATAAAATAAAATAAAGCATAGGCATACTATAAAGAGGTTGTTTTTAACTTGTCCCTGAACCCATCTCAGTATTCTATGTTGTGTCTTGAAATGTTGTCAACTTGATTGAGAACAGCATCTGTACTTTTACAGATACTACAATAGTTTCAATGAATTGTCTTGATTGAACATGGTGGTTTCAATTCACAGTTGTATGAATAGAAGGGTGTTTGTGCAATGGGTTTCTTGCTGGCTTTTCATGGTAAGATAATGCACCCTCTAAAAAGCCTCTCCTGAAATTTGCAAATTCCTGAGTGGTACATGCTATGATTATAGGTAGATTCAGTATATATATTGGATATACAGTAGTGTGTCCACACAAACGCAGTTGTTTATCTTTTATTACCCCTTAAAATGAAAAAGAAGGGAGACCAAGCTTCAGATATGGAATAAAAGCATTTGTTTAAATTCCAATAGATCTTACATAAAATAGAAAATGAATATAATGAAAAACTGCATATCCTAGTAAACTTCATAAGCTTAATGAGAACTTGAAGCTTGATTTCTCCTTTCTGCTATAGATTGAAAGATTAAAATAAAGTACTTAAATATATTCAGTAGAATTAAAAACATTAAGCAGGAGAAAAGAATATGCTGTATGTTTCTGTGTTTCATTATTTCAGTACATAGATGTGCAAGGCATTTTCTTTTTTCTCACTCTTTTTCTTTCAGAGTGAGTAAGTTCACTTTTGAGTGTACTTGTGTTTTATTACAAATTTGCCTTGTAAAACAAAAAAGAAAACTAAATGCTGTTTCTTATTTTAAAAGTTCAGCTATACTTATAAATCAAAACCAGACTAACTCACAAACCTATTTAGTAAATTTTATTGCTCTTCCTCTAATATTGCCTAACTAATAAATATATCTGGAAAAAAAACTGTTACTCTTTTTGTTCCACATTTTATTTCATATATTTTGCAACTACTTTGTTTTAACTACTAGAATTGTCAACATCCAGATGATAATGATGAAAAATATTGAGTGAGGGTTTTTTTTTTTAGAAATCCCACAGTAAAGTTTACACAACATGACCCGGTAAATTCCACAAGCTTGAGTTGTTTCACATAAGGATAGCAAGTGCCATAATCCAAAGCTAGTTCAGTGGATTCTGTTTGTTCATAGGAAAATTCTAAATCTTATTTTCAGATTATGACTCTGACGAAGAACTTGGGCCAGTCTGTCATCACACTTCGTTTCTAGGTGATGATCTGGGTAGACTGTTGGATATTATGTTATTTTTTTAAAAAAGTATATGCTTTTATATGTTTGCACGGTTGCATGAATATATACAAGGTTTGCGTCTTTACAAGAAGAGAGGAGGGCATGCTGTGGTCAGGGCCAAGACTCAGAGACATAATGAATAAAGTCTACAAACAAATTATCTTTGCTTCTACTGAATACAAATGTTGCATGGAAAAAGCTCAGAGTTCTGTTCTTTCTTGTTCTATAATAAATGTCTGTGTGCCATACTTTTTTTTTTTTCCTTTTAGTACTAGGTATAATTTTGGCTGCCACACTGCATGTCTTTCAGTGGGGAAGCTTATTTCCCAAAGAGTAAAGCATGTGTTTTGCCCTTGGAAAGGAAGTAATTTAAAAATCATTGGTGTAAGCAGCTTTCTTTTTATGACTAAAATTGATCTGCCTGTGATAAGATCATAATGGAAATTTTAGCTCATTGGAGTTCAAGTGTATAGGTAATTAGTTCCTTTATTCAAGTAAAATAGTAGATCGGATTTCATATTTTTAAAGGAAATACAAAGCTTTTTTTCTTATGAAATATCTGCTTTGCCTTAAAGTGTTTTGGTTTTAGAATTTCTGTGAGTTTTTGGAAAATGAGATGAGTAATAAATAGGGGGGGATGTAATTACAGCAACGCTCAAGCTGTAATTCGCATGCTTTGGTATTTGTCCGGAAATTCAAGGGATGGGGAATGCAGATTTAAAGAAATGGTTGCAAGCATTTTCTTTTTGGGCTCTGTTTGGATTCAGATAACAACAGTTCTTGACCAGTTTTGAATTCTGAAAGTATTTCTAGGTTACCTTTTTTTTTTAGTTATTTGCCTATGCATTTGCCTTTCTAGATCAAAGGGTGGCATCTTTTTGTACCCTGAATGACATGCAGCATATGCAAGCTTTGGAGAACAACCAAGCCTTGGGCTCAAGTCCAACAAATGGAAAAGACTTCATTGATGCTAATGGGTATGTAAAGTATGTACAAAGAAGGCTACTTCTTGCGTGATTCTACTACTTCAAATTTTGGGGGAATGTCCAAATCCAGTATGCTGGATGCTATTTGCAACAGACTGTCTCCGAAGTGAGGCACCCTGTGTGGAATTCCCTTTCCAGCAGAATACAAGGAATTCCTTCCATATTGGCCTTAAGAAGACTTCAGAACACGCCTTTCTCAAGTGACTGTTGATAATGTTTAGTTATGCAGTGCAAGTCTGAATTTGTAAGGTTTTAAATAGTAGTTTAATAATGATTTAATTTGCGGTGGATCTGTTCTTTTAATAGGGCTGTTTTTTCGGCTTCAGATCCTTTGATAGTGGGTGGCCTAGAACTCGTATAAATATCTCTTGTTTCACCTTTGTTATTTTTCTTTTAATGCTGATAATCCATTTAGGCAGAAAGGTTCAGAACAGAAGTAGGAGACATGATCTGCATTTCTGTGGCTTTAAGACAGCAAAACCAAGTGTATGCTGTAGGTAGTGTCTGCAGTTTAGATATATTCAATTGCTTGTTTGAAGTCTGTGTGAGTTATAATGAGTTCTGGTACTTTTCTTTAAAAGGAGCCATATGCATGTCATCAAAATTTATTTGGTTAGACTTGTTACTGCACAGAAAACCATTTGAAGTGGCATCACAATGTCACTTAAATTTTTTGGCTTTTCCAATTATTTTCCTTCACTATCATAGTCAGAGTGGGGCATGTACACAATGTAACAATGTCTTAGTCTCTTCCCACATATTTGTACTCACCTGTCATTGTTTTAACAGTAGTTGCTTTTCCCAATTTGACTGCTTCCTTCTTATTCCCTTGCTTTTTCTCCACTCCATCACTTATTCTCTTGCATTTGTTCACATAATCTCAATTAGGTAGGCAAGGCAGTAACCAATTCTAGTAGAGCTCAACATGCATGATTTTATTTGGATTAGATTTTATGGAGTTCAGTTTTGTTGCTTTATTATTTCTTCTCTTTGTTTTGCATTGTGATCCACAAAATTGAGTTGGGCAGCTATATTTATTTCTCTTGTTTGTCTGTCTAACTTCTCAAGGAGGGATCCAGCAATGCTGGTCTTGCTTACATTAATCTTGGTGAGCAAATATGTGTACAACACTTGCAGCTCTCTTGAAATCATCCACTTTCCTTCCAGGTTCCATCACTATGATTTCATCTGTTTATTTACATCCTTCCTTATTTCCTTAATTTGTATGCCACCCATTCCCAAAGCAGCCCAGCAATTTCAAAGGCAAATTACCGGGGGGGGGGGGAATATCACCCTTCCTTATGGAAAATACAGAAATGTATTAGGAGCAAGACAAATCATATTGGTTGTTTCTCCACTTTATAGTTGTATCTCCATTGTGGAATTTTGTCCTCCATAATAAATTCATTTACATTGTTATTCATATAGCTTCTGAATATATTTACTCTTTCTTGCATTTGTTCTAACACGCTTTCTTCTTTGGACACATCTGTACAGTTTTCTTAGCAATATGGAGGTCCTGGTTTTTGTTCTACTTCCTAATCTACTTCTTAATCTATCCTATATCCTTGGTATTTCTTGTGGTCTGCCATCCAATTATTAACTAGGTTTAAGCCACAAGATCAGCTAAAGTTTACTAGGCGTTACTATCTAGCTGGGTCTATTAATCCATACTTCACTATGTCATTAAGACTAATTGTTTTGGATTTCTAGTAACAGAAAGCCTTTAATTAATGACCAGACAAGGCTGAGGCAGATCATGGTGTTTTTAAAAAATAATAATAGTTGTTTTTTTAATGGCTGCCCACTCTGGGTGGCTTACAAAATCCTGAAATAAGAACAGGTAAAACAGCACAAGCAGCTGGACCAATAGCCCTAACAACAATAACAGGAAACCACAACAGTGCCCTTACAAACACATTAAACCCTGGCCTAAGACCTGAATCAGGCTTTAAGCAGTTTTCCAGAAGCCCAGGAGAATGAAGTTTAATACATGCTTTTCATTGCATTTAAACCCAAAGAATGAATCTCAGCAATTTTTTCATTTAAGATCTACATGTTTTTGAATTAGAATCTGAGTGCTTTCATATGGTTTTGAAAACCATAATATACTGCACATTGCTCAGTTGCTATGTATGATTTGTATGGAAATGTTTTATTAGGAAATCTGTATGATATTTTGAACTATCCCCAAAGTGCATTTTGATTTTTTTTTAGAGAGGATAGTCCTGCTACTTTGACTGGAAAAGTAAACCAGCTAGAAGTGATCCTCCGACAATTGCAAACTGATCTTCGAAAGGTAAAAAATAAAATGTATTCATTCATATCACACAGTTTAAATAAAGATACTGTAGGATTTCTGTCTAGGACCTGCATACTAGCTTACATGTTATATGAAAGCTACACTCACGTGGTACAGGCTGCTCTTGCCATCAGAAGTAACGTGGAGTCAGCTTACTGCAAACTGGGTAATTAGCATTAGTGAAATGAATTAAAGAAAAAAAAACTGTGTGTGTTGTGACCTCAGACCACATCAGGCCACAGAGCAAACCACATTTTTCCCTTAAAATGATGGGAAATCTGCACATAACTTCTGCTTTCTAATTTCATTGTTTCCTAAGTGTTCAGATGTATTTATTGTAAGCTTGCAAAAGTAAATTGTTTGAAAGGCAAATATGTATTCTCAGATATAAATTCAGGTTGCAGTACATGCCATAGAGTCTCTAGTGAATCACATTGCTATATTATCCTAGACCAGTGGTTCTCAACCTGTGGGTCGGGACCACATTTGGGGTAGAACAACCATTTCAGGGGGTCGCCAAACAACGCAGTCCGCCATTTTTTCCCCCCTTTTCCTTAGCTGTGCTACTCCCTTTTATTCTATTGGCTTTTGAAAGCCAATAGAATAGACTCTCTTGAATAGAGTCTAATTCTATTGGCTTTCAAAAGCCAATAGGAATTGTCCAGGCTGTCTCTGGCCTGCTGAGCCCGCCAAAAGTCCCATTCTGCAAATGGTGCTGCACCAGTTGAGTAGTCCTCGACTTATGACCGGTTGAGTAGTCCTCGACTTACGACCGGTTGGGGGGTCGCGGCATTAAAAAGGTTGAGAACCACTGTCCTAGACAGATCAGTATCTGCCTCCATAGAAGGCAACTGTATTTAAATAACCATCTTTGAACCAGGAAGTATACCAGGAGTATTTTTATTGAGTGGCCCCATTGCTTCCATGGAATAAAAGCCATTTCCATACCCTCATTACAAACTTAACTAGTAGGCTATCATGAAAATAATGTGAATAGGAAACATCCTGCTTTATCTAATTTATTTTGGGATTACAAGTGTTCAAATATGCAAAAAAAGATGTGTTAATTTAATTACTCAATATTTTCAATTTAGATTATTTTTGAAGACCCAGATTGTTGGGGGCAATATGCTGACTCTGTAAACTGCTTAGAGAATGCTCTAAATCACTATGAACTTGTATAAGTCTAAGTGCTATTGCTGTTGCAATCTAAATGTATGTTGACTACATATTTCAGAATAACAACAGTATAAAAAAAATACTGTGCCCACCTCAGTGAGGTATGAAAATATAGATGCACTGTTTTTCCAATTACATATGATGGTGAGTGAGATTACACACAAATTTTAGAGTCCAGTACTTTGTGACTTTTGAACTTTTGATATCCTATGTAAGATTAATTAACACACATCTTTTCAAACATTGCAAGGAATAATTGCATAACATCAGCTAAAGACCTTATTGTGTAACTAGAAAGCTTGATTTCTCAAATTAAAATTTCATAAATATACAGCTCACACTGCATCTGACTGCAGTAGATCTGATTAATTAAACTCATATCTTGTACAGTTTATAAAAAGGAGTGGCTGGAAATAATTTTGGGAGGTGTTGATGGCATGAACTACTAGTTAAAATTGGCCCTTTGGAAAAATGTCCCCCTGATCTCTTTTTTAAAAAGGAGAAATGCAGAGAATTGGAGGAAGAATAACTGTCATACCCACCACTTACCTTCACACCACATTTCCTCTGACAAACTCGTTATAGGAATAAAGGGTCCTTTTGCTCTGAAAAAGATGTATCCATTCCTCTTTTCCAAGTTGCAGTTCTTCCAGATGCTTAGCATTTCAGCTATTTTGAACTTAAGATCATATTCTAATGAGAAGGGTTAAAATTTGCTATCAGATCTAGTTATACAAGTGGAATATTCATTCATTCATGAAATCGTTTTCTGAATCCCTGTTAAACTTAATACAAGAAATAATACCCCCCCCCCAAAAAAACCCTCAATCATGTTCTGAGAGTGATGTGCTGAATTAGAGAGTGAAGTTCTAATATTAAGTTTTTATATTCTAGACAGTAAGACAGTTTCATGCCTACAAGCTACAATGTCAACATATTGCAGTTACTATGACCGGCTCTGGCTATTCTCCTGTGGTGGAGCCTCAAAATATGAAATAAGCAATGCAAACATTTGTATATACTATGGTTCAGTATAGCCTATTCTTAAGCATTTACGAACACATCACATTTATTTCTATAATACTGCAATGCAATGCAAAGCAATGCAATACAATACATATGACATATATTCTTTTAACTCTTACTGGATGCTAAATTTCCTGTGCATTTGTTTGAAAAATGAATGATGTATTCACATAATATTTGGAAGCTGCTCAATTCATTCATGTGATATATGCTCTTCTCCGTGTTTCAAATCAGATTTTTTAAATAGTAATGTATTGATGGGATGGGATGGGATGGGATGGGATGGGATGGGATGGGATGGGATAGGATAGGATAGGATAGGATAGGATAGGATAGGATAGGATAGGATAGGATAGGATAGGACTTTATTGGCCAAGTATGATTGGACACCCAAGGAATTTCTCTCTGGTGCATAAACTTTCAGAGAACATACAAGCAACAAAATGATAAATCATAAGATACAATCATAAATCACAAGATACAACCAACAAAGTGATAGTCATAAGATACCAATAGGAGTAGGTAATAGGAAAGATGAGAAGGGTAGTAATATCCTTAGGCATAAGAATTATGTGTTTAGCAGAATGATGGCATGACGGAAAAAACTGTCTTTGTGTCTTAGTCGTTTTGGCACGTAATGCCCTATAGAGGAGTCCCAAGGGAAGAGGTTGAAACAGTTTATGTCCGGGATGTGAGGGATTTGTAGATATTTTCTCAGCCCTTTTTCTGGCTCTTGCACTATACAGGTCCTCAGTGGAAGGCAGGTTGGTTGCAGTTGTTTTTTTTCTGGAGTAAATCGTAAATAAATATTAATAAATAGTAAATAGAAACCATTCAATTGGTCATCTTGTTTTGTCTTATTGCTTTGTGTTCTCTTTGCAAGCACATTTAAGTCATATATGTTTTTGTGAAATGATATCCTTGGTTGACAGCATGATGCTATCAATGATATAGAGACTTGGTTGTCCAGTCCCATTTAGCTTGTTTAGGCTGCAAGGCTACCTTCTTTAAAATCAAACTAATTGAGATAAATTGAGAATCAGAATTCCACTGCCTTCATTGTCACTAAGGAAATGAAGTAAATATGTGCATGTTTGTTATCTGTGCTACAAAAAGAATGATTATAAACATAATTTCACTCCTTTTTCTGTGATCTAGGAAAAGCAAGACAAGGTTGTTCTCCAAGCTGAAGTCCAGCATTTGAGGCAAGATAACCTAAGACTTCAAGAAGAATCACAAACAGCAGCTGCTCAGCTAAGAAAATTTACAGAGTGGTTTTTCAGTACAGTAGACAAAAAATGCTAATATCTGAATTTTGAAAAAGCGCTATTGAAAAACTTCATAATTTTGAATTTGCCTAACATTATTTTAATCAGCCTTCAATCTTTTAGACATTTTCTGCTATAATCTCCACCCAGGCCATTTGAACAAAGCTACAAACTATGAGAAAGTCTTTATATCCAGTGGAAGAAGAGAATGAATGACATGCATTTGCTTTCATGAAAATGAATGTACATTCCTGGTGTCATTTTAGACATTTTAGAATAAATTTCTGGTTTGAGCATGGCTGGAAGAGAATAATGATTTGGGATTCATGGTCACTCCTTCAGGTGCTCCAATGAAGTTGTTTAAGCAATTTATGGTAACTTGGGTTTCAGCATTGTAAGATAAAAAAAGGTAGCCGTATACTTTCATGTTTAAAGGTGCTCTATTTTTTTCTATGTACAGTAGATATTTCCACAGTCACATTGTCATAGCAATAAGAATGGACGTAGAATTAAATAGTCACAAAGCTGTGTTTATTAATAAAAATAGCACTGATAAGTTTAAGAGTAGTTTGGATGCAGATATACAAGGAAATATTTATTTGCAGAAAAAAATGGTGCCTGAATTTAAACTGTGTTCCAATTTTTCTAAAGATACACATGCTTTGTATAATGGCTCATTTGATCAATTCACTGTCAGTGACTTTATATAATTCATATTCAGCAAAGATGGTTATAGAGAGCCTAATAATAATAATCCTACGTGATGTGAACCAGCCAATCATTTGTATAATGCCAGATTTGTTTATCTTTGTACAGAAGCTTTGAGCATGTGACTTGTATTTAACATCTTTATTTAAGCTTATTTAACCTCTTTAATTTTATAAAGCTTTTGTTTTATCTGCACTACGGTGAGGAGGGGGTTGCAAGCTACAATGTGTGTTTAGCTTGCCAACATGGCACTGCAGAGTTCTAGAAGAGTCTAACAATTGAATGCTGCTAGTACACAACTTGTGTTTGTATGCTTTAACATTTAACTGATTTGTTTGAAATGAATATACTTTGCTTTTTTAAAAAAAAATAAATGTTTAAAATACCAACCACAAACAACAGTGCTCTGTTTTCAATGATTCGAGTTACAGTTGGATCTCATTCAAAGAAGAACATAGTAGAATATTTTTGTCACCTACACAGTTCCATAGGTAGTAGCAGATTTCTGGAGGTTGGACTTGATAGTTTCTAAGAACTTAACAGTCTGACACTAAACTGATACATAACTTGAGAGATTTGCGGAGCTATGATTCCAACTCACTTTTCATACTTTTTAATGTCTTTCAGTAAAGGAGAAACCAAATATCAATGCTTTTAGTTCTACACACCTATAAACAACGAATACCATGGGGCTTATTTTTCAGTAAATGTACAGACGTGCCCTATAAATCATTGATTCAAGTTTTCTATTAAAGTATTGATTGAGAATATTAATGTGAAAAGGCTATATATTAAAATATTCTCTGTGGTTTTAAAATTGTAATACATTTTTTTCTTAATGTTAATAATTTTTTCTTTGCATAACATTCTGAACATCCTGCTTCAAATGTATTAACTCAGACATTTTATCAATATAAAATAAAATTATGCAATTAGAAGAAAGGGAAGAGGAGGGACACACGGCCACTTCTCCCTTAATTCTGCCACTATAGTTTCAACTCAAGATCAACACAACATCATTTTATAGAATTTGTCTTTAAAATTGTAATTTAATGTAAATTTTAAAATCTGTATTTTCCTATTGTTCAAGCATTATATTCTTTGCCCATTCAACCATGCAAAGTTTCACATACACATTCTCCACATTCAATTTCAGTAACAATTTATAAACCTTTGCAATAACATATTCATCATTACCACACAGTATAATTTCAAATTCATTTTACAAAGTCAAACTCGTAACTTTTTTATTGGTTTAAATGTTTCTTTCCATTGTAAATATGTAAACCAGTGACAGACACATCATGACGCCAACTCTTCTTGGCACTTAAGGGTAGGTTCGCCTTGATTAAAAAGTATTGTTTGACCATAAGTCTTCCAGTCTGGCCAGACAGGTGTTTCTTTTGTTTCTTTTCTGAAAGAGGATTCTGAGGTAACACCCAAAGAGGATTCTGAGGTAACACCCAAAGAAACACCTTTGTAAAGAAGATTTTCACAAATTAGTTTTGAAGAGATGCTTTGTTTGAAATATTGAAGGAAACAGTTCTTCAAAGCTTTGCATAGTCCTTATAGGCATTTATCAGTGTCTGGTGTTAGCCCAGCTTCCATTTAATGTATGAGAAAGAGTGAGAGAAATATATGTAACAATGGATAGATAAACGCAACTCTAAATTTAACTAAAGGCTTCAGTTAGTTAAAACCAAAGAACTGAAACAATTTATGTATTTTCAGGTGTACTTCTGTTCTCAAATAAGTTGGATTGATTTATCGTAATAATGTTGTTTAACTGTTCTATTTGGTATGTACCCTCTCTTTCACCGAACTCTCTCCGCACAAAAGCAGAAATACAATTCTTCAATTGTATTTTGAAAGACAATCTCAAGTCATGTGATTTGGTTTGCTTCAGTTGCTGAAGGCATTTTTTTTTTTAATTGAATAAGCTGTGATTAGACTCTTGCCAGTTTAGAAGCAACTGGATCTCCCTCCATTTGAAAGTGAGAAGGTTTTCATAGCGGAACCAAATATGAAAAGAAACATCTGCAATAATAATTGTATATTCATGCTATAAGGTTGCTCAGATTACAGTATTAATGAAGCACTTCAATGTTTAACTGACCATGTCTGCAATAAGTTCTTAGATGTGATATATAGAGACATCAGTATACTGGAAAAATACCTCAGTGAAAGCACAGCTCTATAATAGGCATCACTTGCTTTTGGAAGAGGGTATGCAGCACTGAAAAATGAATGGAATCCATACAAGTATTTGATATATGTTTTATCCAGAATAAAATAGGTGGCAGCTCCTGCAATATAATCAAGAAGGCCAAAGGAAATGAACTGATGGCTCGGTGAGGCACCCAACAGTTTCAAATAATTGAGCAGAAATTTTAGCTCATTGTTCTGCCCTAAGTAAAACTCTGATGCTGGATTTTAATAGTTCTCTTTTTCCTAAAATTCTCTAAATCTTCCCAGAAAGTAAATTACAAAACTGTGTCTTAGGCAACTACAAAACTGATAGGTTTTGTTTAGAATTAGGTCTTGAAACAAACACTGAGAGGCAAAAATTATCATAAATCATCGAAGTTATTGGGTATGAGAATTTAATAGTCTTGTACACAATACAGAGAATTTGATACGCTTAATTAGCTGGGACTTTTGAAGTATAAACTCACTGCCAGGCATTTGATCCTCATTGGCTCAAGGTTGACTCAGCCTTCCATCCTTCCGAGCTCAATAAAATGAGGACCCAGATAATAATAATGATGATGATGATGATCAACACCATTGGCATTGACAAATTCGCTATTAGTCAATTGCAAAAGGCAGCCTTACTAGGAACTGCTTCCATCCTGCGACGATACCTGTAATACCATCAAACATCCACATCTGCCTATCCCAGGTCCTGGGTAAGGACTCAATAGGTAGACAAAATGCCAAATCCAGTCTGAACATCTGGCTGACTGTGCGATGATCCATAATAAATAATAATAATAATAATAATAATAATAATAATAATAATAATATAACAAAATACAAAGACCTACAAATAGAAATAGAAAGACTGTGGCAAAAGCAAGCAAGGGTAGTACCAATAGTCATAGGCTCCTTGGGTGCAATCCCAAAACAACTGGAGCACCACTTGAACACCATTGGCATTGACAAATTCGCTATTAGTCAATTGCAAAAGGCGACCTTACTAGGAACTACTTCCATCCTGCGACGATATCTGTAATACCATCAAACATCTACATCTGCCTATCCCAGGTCTTGGGTAAGGACTCGATAGGTAGACAAAATGCCAAATCCAGTCTGAACATCTGGCTGACTGTGCGATGATTCATAATAATAATAAAGTTGGAAGGGACCTTGGAGGTCATCAAGTCCAACCCCCTGCTCAGGCAGGTAACCCTATATCATTTCGGACAAATGGCTGTCCAGTTTCTTCTTAAAAACTTCCAGTGTTGGAGCATTCACCGCTTCTGGAGGCAGGTTGTTCCACTGGTTAATTGTTCTAACTGTCAGGAAGTTTCTCCTTGGTTCTAGGTTGCTTCTCTCTTTGGTTAGTTTCCATCTGTTGCTTCTTGTCTTGCCTTCAGGTGCTTTGGAAAATAGCTTGACTCCCTCTTCTTTGTGGTAGCCCCTGAGATGTTGGAACACTGCTATCATGTCCCCCCTCGTCCTTCTCTTCATTAAACTAGACATACCCAATTTCTGCAACCGTTCCTTATATGTTTTAGCCTCCAGTCCCCTAATCATCTTTATTGCTCTTCTCTGTACTCTTTCCAGAGTCTCAAAGTCTTTTTTACATCGTGGTGACCAAAACTGGATGCAGTATTCCAAGTGTGGCCTTACCAAGGCATTGTAAAGTGGTATTAATACTTCACGTGATCTTGATTCTATCCCTCTGTTAATGCAGTCTAGCACTGTATTGGCTCATATTTAAATGATTGTCCACTAGGACTCCGAGATCCCTCTCACAGTTACTACTATTGAGCAAGGTACCCCCTATACTATACTGTACATTTGGTTTTTCTTGCCTAAATGTAGAACCTTACTTTTTTCACCATTGAATTTCATTTTGTTAGATAGAGCTGTGTTCAAGTCCGTCCAGATCCTCCTGTATCCTAAGCCTGTCTTCTGGAGTGTTGGCTATTCTTGCCAGCTTGGTGTCATCTGCAAATTTGATGAGTTCCCCATCTATCCCCTCGTCCAAATCATTGATGAAGAAGTTGAAGAGCATTGGACCCAGAACAGAGCCCTGGGGTACCCCATTACACACTTCCCTCCATGTGGATGTGGTTCCATTGAGGACCACACACTGAGTACGGCCGGTCAGCCAGCTACAGATCCATCTGGTGGTGATGCTATCTAACCCGCATTTTCTATCTTATCAAGTAGTAGGTTGTGATCTACTTTGTAAAATGCCTTACTGAAGTCCAAGTAAATTATATCCACAGCATTCCTTTGGTCCACTAATTTGTCACTTGGTCAAAGAATGCAATAAGATTTGTCTGGCATGATCTGTTTTTGACAAACCCGTGTTGGCTTTTAGTAATGACTTGGTTTCCCTGTAGGTGTTCGCTGATTCGTTGTTTGATTATCTTTTCCAGAATCTTCACAGGTATTGAGGTCAGGCTGATAGGTCTGTAATTTCCTGGATTCATTTTTTTTCTTTTTTTTTGAAGATTGTTGGAACAATATGCTGACTCTAAACCACGCAGAGAGGGCTATAAAGCACTGTGAAGTGTTATATAAGTCTAAGTGCTGTTGGTATAATAAATAATAGAATATTGCTTTTTTATTTGGGAAACTTGATGTCACTTATAAATAATAAAAATTGTTTGCCTGATTGATTTATATTTCATTTTACTTTCATGAGCTACTGACAGATGCAATAATATTTAGCAAAAATGCTAAAAATAAATAAATAAATCTTAGTTCAAAAACAGAGTATTAAAATCAGTGAATAATTAAAAAAAACCTGGTGATAGAGATGTTTATTTTTTACTCTGCGGCTTTATATAAACACCAATAAAATAAATTACAGGAATACCTTATAAGAACATCTTCTCCCATGAATAAGACAGATGACACTGAACGACAAGAATATCTTCAGAAACATGTATCCTATATATTTTATTTTTATTAAATTTATATGGCTGCCCAACTGACACAATGCGTAGTTTTGATAGGGTAATACCACTTTAGTCTGATGGAATTCTAGGGAACTTAGATTATATTTAAAGTAATAATAACATCATCCATGCAGAAATGTTGACAGACTCTGCTTCTTACCAGAGAAAATAAGTGGGCATGGAATGTTGCAAGTACAACAGGCAACTAAAGAAGAAAAAAGGACATTGGAAAAATATCTGAAAGACAGTGAAGAAGAAGCACTGAGGTTAATATACCATAAAGGTTTACTGAGTACTGAAGAGCCCAAACTGGTCTTCAAGAAAAGCCATATGAAAAATAGAAAAGAGACATGGCGAGGTAAAGTATTACATGGGCATGTTTTTTGTTTGTTTGTTTGTTTGTTTGAAAAAAAGAATAGCAGGTAAAGTAGATAACAAGAAGATAATGTCTAAGAGTAAGAAAACTGGAGAAAGAAACAAAAGACTTAATTCCAGCTACACAAAACCAAGGTTTAAGAACAAATGCATACAAACCCAGAACTGAGAAGATGGCAAATGCTGTCTCTGCAAAGAAGCTGAAGAAACAATGGATAACCTAATTAAATGCTGAAGAAAATCACACAGATTGATTACAAACAGTGGCATGACAAAGTAGCAACAATGGCACATTGGAAGATCTTCAAGAAATACCATTTGCCTGCAAGTAAGAAATGCTCTGAGACTTTAGAATTCAAACAAACATCCACTACACCAGTGTCCCCCAACCTTTTGGGCACCAGGGACTAGTTCCTTGGAGAGAGGTTTTTCCCACGGACCAGAGGGGATGTGGTTTTGCATGCTGCCTGCATCCTGCAGATGAAGCTTCACTGGTTTGCACAGACCAGTTTCTGGCACATCATGGCCTGGTGCCAGTCCATGGCCCAGGGATTGGGGACCCCTGTGTTACACAGCACCCCAGACCTAACCATTGTTCATAAGAAAGAAAGAAAAAGTCTGGATAGTAGACATGGCAGTACCTGGAGACAGCAGAATAGAAGAGAAAGAACTGGAGAAAAATCACAAAATACAAATAGCTGCAAATAGAAATGGAACAACTGTAGCAAAAGAAAGCAAAGGTAGCACCAATAGTTATAGGAAGCTTAGATGCTATCCCAAAACATCTGGAGCACCATTTGAACACCATTGGCACTGACAAAATTACCATGCAAAAGGCAGCTTGAAACCGTTTGCATCCCGTGACAATACCTTTAATATTACTAACAGCAACATCTGTCTATTCCACGTCTTTAGGAAGGACTCAATAGCTGGACAGAAATGCCAAAATCAGTCTCAGCATTTGGCTGATTATGTGATCAACAAAAATAAATAAATGTATGAATAGGCCATCTTCTCCTTAATGGAATGCCAGGCTCCTATAGAAAACATTTGCCATTGGGTTCATTCCTGGCTATATGGGTCAGGCAAACAATATCTCTGAAAAGTGGCCTCTTAGATATCCAGGACCTAAGCTAGGGAGTGACCAACATCTTGAATTACATTCAGAAAGAGATCAATGTAGTACCTGTAGCAATAATGTAACATGGCATTGTTAAAATTAACCATAAAAGCCCATGGGAGAAGCAGCTCCTTAGCTGATAAAGTCCTACGATATTTAAGGCTATAGAGGTCCATAAAATTTTCTTGAATTTAAATTCATAATTGGAAATAAAATGATATAGCATGACAAAAATCATATACTTTCATATTTAACAGACATTTGCAAAATAACTAATACATCCTCCCATTCATCCATTAAACTGAGATTATATTGTACCTAAAGAGAGATTTTCCAGACAACACTATTCAATTAATATTGACCATAATGAAACATCTGAGGTCTCATTGTCTGTCTTCTGGATTATGTAAAAACATGACACGGGGTAAATAAGAACATTTCAACTGATTCCAATTTTCCAGTCACTTAGAAATTATCAACTGATGTTTTCAAAATCCTAGATTCTCAGTTTCCTTAATATGCCTGGTTGACAATTCCAAAATAGTATTAATAACTTCCAATCTGGGTCAGTCACCAAGACCAGAGGTTTAGTCTTCTGAGTTTTCAGATTCGTGCTGGAGCCCATCCGCAGAGAACTTCTTTCTCACCAGAATATGACCTGGCCAGATTGAATCTGCAACATTATCTTGGGACATGTATATTTGCCTTCATTTGTATCTTGTTAACATGACAGACTCCTTCATGGATTACTGAAGGACTCACTGGCGAAGAGCCTAATGCTGGGAAAGATTGAGGGCAATAGAAGAATGGGACGGCAGAGAAATAGGTGGCTGGGTAGAGTCACTGAAGCAGTGGGCATGAGCTTAAATGGACTCCAGAAGATGGTAGAGGACAGGAAGGCCTGGAAGAACATTGTCCATGGGGTCGCGATGGGTCAGACACGACTTCGCAACTAACAACACCAAACATCACAGAAGTAAAGCAAACAAATATTTCTATAACTTTCTAAATGCCTCCATCCCCTTAATAGCAGTGGTAATCCTGTCTAGAAAGAAACTTGGTATTTGAAAATCAATTGTTTCCCCATATTGTTGCTTTCCAAGTACCACAAATTTTTAAAATAATAATTTCCTTTTGATAGAGACAGCAGCTTGATAAAATCCACCTGTAAAGTATTATGACTTTTCAAACATCTAGATTTTTCATTGAAGAGAGTGTGCAGAATATATACAGCATTAAGAAGGTTAATGGAAGAGGCATGTTTGGAAAAGAAGAACTGAGGTAGAACTTGGTCAACATCTTTAAATATTTGAACATTGCCTGGTGAAGTAACATGTGGCTTAAAATGGAATTTCAATTGTCAGTGGAAAGCATTTATTATGCCTATTTAAACTTTTCCTTAGGACCCCTGCCAGATGCTACCTTTGACAGAGAGAGTCAAAGAGGTAAACAGAACTTCAGAAAAAGTGAATGACTGAATAGTTTGCTTATCTTGAGATGAGGGTCTTCAGTTCATCTAATATTTTAAATTTTCTAAATACTAGCTTAAATATATCTGCTGTGCTTTTGGTCTAAGCTTATGATTTATTACCTGCCTTTTAAACCCAGTGCTCTGCTAGTTAAGTGGCGCTCTTTTACAAACATTACAAACCAGCTTTAGTGTGCTATAGAGCCTCATTTTTGGTTTGTTTGTTTGTTTGTTTGAGTTAAGAAGGGGAGAGTTTTGTCTTAGTCATTTTTATAGCACTCTGCCTTCTGTTGCACATCTTCTGTTGCACATTCTATCCTCACACATGGCATCCATTTCAAAGTTCAATAGCAGCAAACTAGTTCTTCCTTCTACTTCTGAAGACGCCTTCCTTTGTCACCCTCCCCTCTCTCTTTGTGAATCCCTTTGAACTTAACCCATCAACCTGGCAACAAATCACATCTGTTTTATAGCACTCTTTAACTGAGAAAACCAATGCGAAAAGAGGTCAGACTGCTCAGTGTCATTATTTCCATGGAAGCTATTATTATTTTGTAGAGGGTGAAGACCATTAGAATAGTTTGCACAGGGGAAGATTCCACAATTTTGTAGGGTCTTGTTTAATGTTTGCTTTCTTTGTTTGTTGTTTTCTGTTAAAGTTTGTATTTTAACTTTGGAAGTAAAATAAAAAATGTATTTAAAAAAGGGAAGAGATTCTAGGAAAAATAGCAACATTTTGGCAGTGGGTTTCCTCTCCAAGCCTGTTTCAATTTAGTTTCTGAACGTTTTGTTACCAAACTAAGTAACATCATCAGCAGAATTTTCTTGTTCTATGTTTCTTAGCTTATAAATGTCTTGTGTGGTCAGTAGGTCATGTGATTGGTTGTTTGTTTGGAGCTATATTTAAATTCTGATTGGTTCTCTTGTTGATTTGTAGTTCGAAGGGTCTGGTTCTTACATATTCATATGCTGGATCTAGATCAGACATGTCAAACTCGCGATGTCATGTGACGTTGCGTAACAGTTTTGCCATTGCTGGCAATGGGGTGGGTGCAGCTTCCGGATGATGCATCCGGCCCACGGGCCGTCAGTTTGACACCCCTGATCTAGATCAATATGCTTGTTAATTGCTCCTTTGGTAGAATTCCAGGCTTATAGAAGCATCTTGCCCTCATGTCTTGGACTTGCTCTTCAGAACTCTAGAGTAGTGGAAAGAGAAGGGCCTCGTGTCTTCTGACAACTTGTTTACTTCCTAACTAGGGTTGCTAAATGTCCAGCAAAAGAATATGTTTTAATCCTCATGTCTTTTGACCAATAGGCATAGCCTTAAAATTGAATATTTTCTGGCTTTTTGAGTGTCTTGTTTTGTTTTGGACTGTTTTCACAACAGTAGTCATTCAAAGTTTGGTATACTGTGACCTTGTAAATCCTCGACTTTTTTCTTTCCCTCATCTGCCAACAGCCTAAATTTACATTATTTAATTTACTTCTTGATTCCAGCCATTGGCTTCAATCCAGCCCCTTTAAATCTATAGTCACTCTAGACTGCAGGTCACATGTCCTAGTTGAAAAGCATGTCATCATCAAATTTATATTATTGCTAACAAGTTTTCGAATATAAAGATGTGTTGGAAAAATACTGTGCTTAAAAATGATCTTTTTGATGCTGGAGAAAGTAATTTTATGTATATGTAGAGCTAAGTACGTTTTTGCAGTGATTTTTTCTTGCAGATATCAAGAAAGATAAACAATATGTCCTTCTCCCTCTCCCCATTGTCCTCTTTTCCAGTTGTCCATGTTTTCCTTTGTCTCTTCAGAAATCTGATAATCCTGTTCCTAACCACTCTTTCCACACAGTGATTCTTAGGCATCACTAGAAATGGACTTAGACCCCTGAAATTTATGACAGAGAATTGTTTATTCTCTTGACAAATGATGTTGACTGAATCTAATAACATTTTAAAAAGCGTAATACTTCAATGCATATGTGGAAGCATGCACTCTTTCTTAAAAGGAGGACTTATTCCTTTCCTCCAAAGGAACAAGCTCAGTTTTCTCCAGCTTTACAACATTTAGACATGCTTCTTTCTAAATCAATCATTGATCAGGTACTATCTTTCACCCCCCCCTCAAGGCCCATCTCAAATAGATTGTCTATATTATTTAAAATCATGCACATTGGATTAAGTGTTATAATGGGTATGTATTAATCTTCATAAGACATGTTTTGAGTTGTAGGTATATGTATGTATATGTGCATAGAAATTGGGGTGTGCGTATATGCATATAAAAACATTTTTCTCTGTGACCTCATAGCCCTTTCTACAAACCGATACAATGAATAACCAACTCCTACTTCATAGGAACATAATTATTTTTTCCGTGATCTTGGCTACATGGAGTTGACCATTTAGTTGAACAAAATGCATGGAATCAGCTTCCAAAACATTTTCCCCATTCAAAGTCCTCATAATGGGCTGCACCATCAGATCAGCATCAGAATGGTGAGAATAACCTAGGAGACCCTGGGTATGCAGGTAGTCCTTGACCTATGGTTACAATTTTTGTTGCTAAGCAAGACAGTTGTTAAGTGAGCTTTGCCTCATCTTATGACCTTGCTTGCCATAGCTGTTAAGTTCATAACATGATAGTTAAGGAAATTTGGCTTCCCCATTGATTTGGCTTGTCAGAAGGTCGCAAAAGGTGAACACATTTTGGGATGCTGCAACTGTCATAAATATATGCCAGTTGACAAGCATCTGAATTTTGATTATATGACCACGGGGTTACTGAAATGATTGTAAGTGTGAAAAACGGTCATAAGACACTTTTTTTCAGTGTCGTTGTAATTTTGAATGGTTACTAAATGAATGGTTGTAAGTCAAAAACTACCTGTACAATCTGTGCCTACTTGTTTTAGAGCCAGCCTCAAAACTGTAAATTATAGGGTTAGAGTAGACTTAGAAATCAATCCTTTGTGCCAATCCCTTGCTCAGGGTAGGATCCTGGCAACTTTTAGTCAGAAGAATTGTGCTCCATTTTCAATCTATGTTTAAGAAACTTGGTAATGGAAAGATTGCTATTCTGGAAGTGGCCCAAGGGCTAAGGCAACAATCATGAAATAGTGTGAAAACAAAGGAGGGAATGGAATTTGCAAACTCTTTGTATATATAAATAGACAGCTTTCATGCCTGCCCCTGCTTTCATCTGTGAAATGTCTGCCAGGAATTCGGTTCAACTATGTAGTGCGTTTATTAGCTTAATAATATAGGCAATTCAGGAATGCTACCGCACCCCCTTGCCCTCTCTTATTTGCAGTATCTTGCAGATTGTTTTAATGGGGCCATATATTTTTTTTCAGACATCTTTCAATACTTTTCAAGTAAATGAATGTATATCATGGTAGAAACAGTTCAAATTGGGCAAAAATAATATCTTACATTTATCCAAAATGCAAGCATTTCAGGGTTTCCATCTCCAGCTTTTTGTTTCAGGGACAGGATCCACTCCACACACATATTTACACCACTCTTCACAATAAATTGAAAACTCCAGAGCGTATTAAAACAAAACTACTGCATTGTTTTAAAATATTATAATTACATTTCACCAAATGGAAAAGTGTTTTGAATTAGCTGACTTTTTTTTAAAAAAAAAGAAATACTTCCTATTGCTTCTCTTCCAAACTTGAGTTTTTATCACTAGTTAACTCTATAGATTTTTAACAGATTCTAACCAGCCACTTCGGAGATCTATTTCTTCAGTCTGTCTAAACATTTGTGTGAATAACACATTTTATATTTTAATAACATGGGTGATAGTTTTGCTTTCCTAATGGAAATTTCTCAACGTAGCAGAAACAAAACCTCTTTATCAAATAGGCTGGACTGATCTTAGTGTGAAGAGCAAGTTTTCTATATTACATCACACTTGCTGGAAGAATCTCACCTTCCTGGAAATGTTTCAAACAAAATAATTTGATAAAGAGCAACAAGGGTAGCATGACAAGAGTAGAAAATAAATCTGAGAATTGCAGAAGGCATAACCAGTCCTGGAAAAAGAAAAAGGCTAAACCTTGAAATCTGAACCCTTGTGAACAAATGTCTGGGCCCACCAGCTTCAAGGAAATGAGATAGAGAATGGCAAAACACTTGGGACAGTTGCTCAACTTGCCAATATATTTCTACCAGAATAGCAGTAAACATGGGCAGGACCTCTTGGTATGCTATCCAAACAGACCCCAACTAAGTAGAGAACATATGCTGTGAAGCCACCGACTGTTCAGATGAAGGTTTTGAACAGATGCTCTCCTGCCTGGCAATCAACAATTAAGAGCCAAAAGCATTAGAATTTTAGGAGACCGGAGAGGCTATGAAACCATTTGGTGGAAGGACATGTTGCTTTACATTTTAACAAAATGATTTATTTCTGAATTAGCTTGCTTAAATTACTCATTTGTCCTCAGATGGATCAAAGATATACAATTGCCTGTAAGGGACCAGAGGCTTTAAAAAATGTCCACCATGATCTAGCTTTCTATTATGGTTGACTCTTATTGATCTAAAAGAAAGGGCCCTGTAATATTATCTAAGAAAAATTTAGAATGAGGAAGATCTCCATTAAAAAGGCTTTTTAAAATGTTAATTGTAACCAAATTGACAAGTCAGGCAGCAATGCATTGTTCTTCAAGAATGGCTTAATATTCAATTAATTAAAAAAAATTGAGAGCAGATTCAAAAAGAAGGTCTTCCGGAAGTGAAAAATGCAGTTATACATAAGAGGAGAAACATATCCAATTGAACAATCAGCATTTTTTAAAACTGTTTTAACAGCTACTAAAATAATTGCTGTGACTATTGCATATGTCATCAAGCAAAACCCATTACAGAGTGGACAGAATCATTACCGAAGTAACAGATGAAAAATATGAAGTATCCTATAGAATTTCTCAATTGTCTTCACATATCCTTTCTGTATGGATACAATAATAGGTCTGATATGAAATTATTTTGGCAAGCTCCATGGAGGCTGTCTTCAAGTCACTTTTGACTCCTGGATGCCTGGACAATTATTGCATTTTCTTGGCAAGGTTTTTGGAAGTTGTTTGAAACTGCTGTCTTTCTAAAGTTGAGAGAAAAACGACTGATCCAAAGTCCTCCATCTGGCTTCATGTCTAATAGAGATTACAACTCACAATTTTCCAGTTTCTAGCCCAGTGCCTTTAATCAAACCTCTTTTAAGGCTGTGCAAATATTTTGATATATGTCCTTTAAGCCTTTATTTTACTTGAGTCAGCAAAACAGCCATTTATGCTTCCAGGGTTGGCAGTGGCTTTGTAACTTTCTCCCGGTTGACAGTGCATGCATAGCCACTTCTCTGAGAAAAAATATGAACGTAGGAAGTAAACCAGTGAGCTTGGAAAAATATGTGACTGATTTATTTATTAGAGATGAAGTACTTTCTGGGCTTTTCTGCATGCTGCAAAACACCTCTCTGGAAAGATTTACATTGCCCCAATATGCAGATTTTTATTATTCACAGATGAGGGAATTTCATCTTTTCTTTAAAAACTCCATCATAACCTGCAGCCATTCAAACAATCAAGATAGTAGCCTATAATAAAATGTCACATTTAAAATGAGGGGTGGGTTGCTGTAAAGATAGTAGGTCTTTACAAAAATCAGATTGGAAAATTTCCTGTATTTTAGAACAAAGGTTAAGGACAAACAGTAAAAGCACAAGCTTAAAAATAAAGTCCTGAGGAAAACTTCCTATTCAAAAATAATTTAAAAAAAAAAGACTTCTAGGTTTTGAGCAGGCAACATTTGTTTTGCTGAACAAAGATCCTAACCACTCTGTTGTTACTCCACTACTGAAAAAGAGGTTTGGAAACTATTAAGAGTACACATAAGGAGTAGTCCTTTTACAAAACAGCCAGTGAGTTTCTGAATTTGTCTGCCACAAATTCAAATATTCAGATCCAAATGGACAAGAGCACTCAAAGAGATATTAACATATATTTTGGAAGTAGGACAGAGATGCAGGTCCTGAAATCAGTTTGAAAGATCAGTTTGCCTACAGTCCATTTCTGCTTCCAGGAACTGTTATTTGCCCATTCTTTTGATGGTGCAACTACATAGTACAAATAAATCCAAAATCTAAGCTAGCAAATGTCCTGATTAATGCTATCAGATAATGCTCAACTCTTAATGATTACATAGATAAATTTTCTCCATGATGATCTACCCCTAACATTGTCCTTCAACTTGTCCAATGACACTCTAATTACCAACGTAACTGCATCTACCCAACTTGTTGCTGGTTGGCCTCTTCTCTTTCCTTGGATGCCCATAGTATTCTCAGGAGTCTTCTCCAGTGACAAAGTTCAAAAGCTTGATGAACTTTTGTTTCAATTGAGCAACAAACACCCTCATGGCATTTGTCCTAATTTTCCATTTATGATGCCTTAATTCAACTTACGTACTTTGGATCATCACCAGTTTGTATTGTTAATAATAATAAATGATTTATACATGTTCACATTTCCTTCTCCACGTTATCTGTTATATCATTAGTTTGAACACAGTGTTATCCATATTACAGTTTAAGACCATCTATTTCACCACTATCTGCTTTTGATATTGCTGTTGCTTCCTGTTTCTGAATCACAAAATACAACATGCTTGGTTGCTCATTTTATCATGTCTTTTAGATTCCAAATTTGTCATATTATAATCTTACTACCTCTGATATTTCTCTATTTAGTCATGTTCACCTACGCTTTCTGTGTCATTCAACTGCGTGTTTCTTAACGCTTTCTCCTTTATTGCATCATAAATCTTCATAAACTGTGTGTATTCATGCTTCATAATACACTGATATAATATCAGCCAGGAATTTTTTTCCCTGCATTATTTCATTTTCTTTTCTAAGTCATTTTATGATTCAGTTTTTGACATGAAATGCAATTTATAATTCTTTGGAATTACATTTTTAATACTGACTGCCATTTTTTTTTGTTCACACTACTTGGTTGCATTTTTTTGCCTCCACACTTTTTTTAATGGAGATTGCACTTAAGTAGCAGTCAGTTCTGTGCCAAAAACTATCACCACTGTGATGATCCATGAAGAAAAACAATACAAAACCCTTAATTGGATAATTTTGCTAGGAATGTGCAACTGTCATGATCTTCAGAGCAGCTGGATTATAACAGATGAAAAATATTTGGAAAACGGATTGTGGATTAAAAGATCGAAGATGACCAAATATAGCTCTTTCTCAAGAAAGAGAAGAAAGGGATCAAAGAAACAGTCAAGTTAGAAAAGTTAGAAAAGGTACTAAAACAACTTGTCAATGTACTTGAACATATTTTTGACAAAGCATTAAAACAGACTGTCAATCAATACATATGTGAGAAAAAAAGCTGTCCTTATAAGAACTATGATAGGTTGCTCAAGATTGTGTCATGTCAGGTTACCCATATCTCGTGAAAGAATGACTTCATTAATGGAACAATCAAATATTATGCTGCAGTTTTAATTTTGCAAAACATTTAACAGAATCTTATATCTTTGTGGACAAGATAAATGAATATGGACTAGTCTAGTGTAGTGTAGTACACTCCAGTTAACCCCCCTCTACTCCCAGATTCAACAATTACATATAAAGGATCCTTTGAAATAGTTTTTGCATAAACCTGGAAATATCTAGTAGCACCCTTCAGAGTTATGTTCTCTGCATATATTATTCACCATCTTTATAAATATCCTAGAGGACAAAATAGAAGGGAAACAAGTCCATAATATCCAGATAACATTCAGAAGAGGCTTAAGGAAATACCACTTTAATTCACTGGGCCATAAAAAGGAGGAGGAGGAGGAGGTGCAGCACAATCAGATTTGTATGATTCTGTTGTCATAGCCAGTCTTGTGTTTTAGCTTTTGCGGGGAGTTGCTTTCATGGTCTGATCTACCTAATAGTGCTGAAACATAGGAGGTTGGTTAATAGCACAGAGAACACAATCACATTTCAGAACAATCTCAATTGTCTAGAACAGGGGTCCCCAACCCCCAGTCTGTGGACCAGTACTGGGCAACGGCGTGCCAGCAACCGGTCTGCACAAACAAGCAAAGCCCTATCTGCGAGATGCAGGTAACACACAAAACCATTCACCCTCCAGTCTGCAGAAAACCTCTCTCCACAGAACCAGTCCCTGGTGCCCAAAAGGTTGGGGACCTCTGGTCTAGAACAAATCAAATGGGATAGTGTTCAACAAGTTATGATCCTGTATCATAAAAATCAACTGCATAGATACCAAATGGAGAAAACTTGGGTTGATAGAAATGCGTTTGAGAAAAATCTAGAAATCATACTGAAACATCGGCTCAGCATGAACAAATAGTGTGTGTAGCAGTTTTAAAGGATATTGCATATTGGGCTACATTAATGCAATCATGGTGTCTGGTTTATGAAAAGTAATTGTTCTACTATACATAGTTAAGATTGGAACCTGGACCCTCTAGGTCTAATTCTGGATACCACAATTCAGTCATGTTTCTCCTGCCATTCTAAATGTTTTATCAGATCAGTTTAAAAAGCAAAAAGATCAACACACAAGTATGAAACTCTGAACTAACCAAAAGGACACCTCCAATCAATAGCAATTTAATTTCCTTCTGCTTGCTCCCATCTTCTACTGTTTTCTGAGTGACTTCTCATCTGATCTCTTGACCCTAGCTTCAGCAGAATGAGGCGTAAAATTTCATTATGTAACCCTAGGGTAACTGCTTCTTATCTCCAAGCTTCTGCCTTCATTTTAAGTTTCTAAGTACAATTTGAATGTGGCATCATCTTTACTATATTCTAGAGTCTCTTCTTTGGGTTTTGGTTCTTTAAAAAAAAGCTAGTTTTTTCGGAGACTTTGTGTTTACAAAGAGCAATCTTAAGAGAATCCATTCAGGGACGTTTGTCTCAAGCAAGCAGATACCCCTTTCTACAGCATTTAACAGTGCTATTCTCTACAGCTTTGAACAGTGCTGAGGATCTTCAGAAGTCTTGGACATTACAGCTAGACAGGTTATTATAAGCCTTAATCTTGTTATTGGGTCATACAAAACAATTCCACTTTTTCCTTCCTTAACAGAAAATGATTAATGGCTTAACTCAAGCATGTTCCATTTAGGAATTCCTTGCTAGGAATTTATAGCATCATCCAAGTTTTTTGAGGGTGGTATAATGCTGACAAAGATGGACTTTGTATTGCCATAGTGATGGATGGGTGAAGCAAGTGCAGAAATGCTCATTATTACTTTCTTGGAGGTAAGAGACAATGTTGCATCCTGCCTGAGAAAACTGATAACAAACACGCATATTGTCACTAAAACGTGAATGTAAGCTGAAATGCACAAACATACATGAGCATAACATAAAGTTCTGAGAGAAAACTCAAAATTAATGGGTCAATTACCTGTAATTTAATCATTTCTCCACTGCATTGCTTGTATAGTTATTATGGAACATAAGTAAGTCAAGGTACAGGTAGTTATTCACTTACTGAATAACTTATTCACTTATTTCATTTAGTGACTGTTCAAAGTTACAACAGAACTGAAAAAGAGTCCTTGCAGTTACAACTCTCACAGCATCCCCACAGCCATGTGATCCAAATTCAATCCCTTGGTGACCAGCATGTATTTCTGATGTTTGCAACATCCCAGGTTAATGTGATTGCCATTAACAACCTTCCTAGCCACTTTCTGACAAAGTCAATGGGAGAAGCCAGACTTGCTTAATGACTGGATGATCCACTTAACAACTGCAGTGATTTGCATAACCACCATGGCAAAAAAAAAAAGGTAGTAAAATCTGGGACAACTCTGCCTTAACAACTGCCTTGCTTAGGATGGAATGGAAATTCTGGTCCCATTTGTAGTCATACATCAAAGGTTACCTGCACACTAATTTCACCAGTCCCTATTCACCATTCCTGTGCAGATATTGAAAAGATACACACCTTCCTTCAATAAATCTGTTCTCATTCCACCTGAACTATGAGGACTTTCAGAGATCAGCGCTTAAACAGTACCCTGACCTATTTCTGGATCTTGGCAGAAAAGGGACTTGTTCTATTTATGTAAGAATTAGGCTGTGTTTGAGAGCTGTGAATAGGATGGTAGCATAAAGTGAGTGATGCTAAGATTTTCCACATTTTTTTTTTGCAGAAAGTGGACTTTGATTGTTTATTTATTTATATTTTTATTTATTTACTCACTTTCTATAGCTGCCCACTTCAATCAAGTGACTCTGGGTGGCCTACTGTTCTAAAACTATGAAACAGTTAAAACAATTGATAACAGTAAGAATGTCTCTTTAGGATTTATATGCTCGCGTATTCTCACCGCAGAAGGAAGAAATCACATTGCATCATTTCAGCACCACAACTGCCATAAATGGGCAATGTCATCAGAGTAAGTTCTAAAAACTGCAAAAAGAAGAGTGCTTTACATGCCATATGTGGCTTTGTGGTTGTAAATTGCCTATTTTGTGGGGCAATTGGCTAAGTTTCACAAATGGAGAGGGCTCTATCTCAGATACAGTTCAAATGAACAGATTTTTAGTGCTGTAAAACAAATCAATTAAAACTTAATCCCAAGATCTTATTTCAATAGAGACACTGAAAATAGGTTTTGGGCTAATCTGTATTCCAAGCATGTGCACTGTGAAACTGAGCTTGCCTTCCTCTTTTAAATGCTTCCCAACCTTAGCCTTTCCCAGCATATGCCTGCAAACTCAAATCAGTTAATACAAACTCTTTTTTCTTCTATCGGTCAATTTTCCTTGAGAAAACCACATAAAAAGATTGACCATCTAGGAAACTATATTGCTGGAATGTTCTGTGGAGGCTTTCTTTTCTGGAGTTTTGAACAGTACTTACTAAATATCATACAAGTCTCTTTGGGGGCACACAATGTTATGTAAAGCACAGAAAACCCTTCTTGTTTCCATATAGTTGCATGTTATTTTTATTTTATTCTTTGCATTTCTCACATCTCTCTTTCAAATTTACTTCAACAGCTATATTTTTTCCCTGTGCAATCACTTATGCATTATTTTCACTTATACATAAAAAAAATGAAAAATCCTCATTCTGAAGAGCTTGTAAATTATAATGTATATAATTACTTTCTTGGGTCTTTTTCTTCACGCATAAATGCTGTGTTTAGAGATTTGTTTTGCAATTCATCTTCATTCTCAAGGATCAAATCACTTCATATATTTCTTTAATACTGGCACTCACTTTTTGTATTCAGTTCACATAAATTGTGTTCAACTTAATTTTATATTTTTCCTGACATACTTAAATGGTAAAGTGGGCTGAAACATTCCTTTTTCGTTTATTTTAACAAACTTTCATTCCTTGCACAAACTTCTTACTACCTATTAGCTTTCTAAGATTTGTGTGTCTGAAGATTTTTCCATTCGTTTCCCCAACTTTACTAAACATTTTACCAATACATCAATGTTTGCCCTAGTTTTGTGATAACTTGAAATCAAAATCAACTCCATTTTGTTTATCAGACATATCTACCTTGATTACATAAAGTTTCAGATCCATCCATAACATCATAAAGTCTAATATTCACTGCAAATAAGTAGATTCTCAACCAAAAGCATAGCAGCATCTACTTATGAAAATACACATACATTCACATTGCCCACCAAGAAAATATTGTCACCACAAATATTTTTATACGTACAGCCATAATTACAATAATCAGGCAAAGAGATGACACAGAACGGGTTTATTCCTTACTCAGTATTGAACAATTCACCAAGCATTCCAATTATTTTCACATAGGTTTTGTTTCATAAATTACTGCTATTTCTGGATTCAGCTGTCAGCCTTCATATTCACACAAACACTTCATAATTCTATTTTATTCAGTTTATCATGTACCTTTTCTAAATAAACATGCAAAAGTGAAATAAAATGTACTTTTTCTCAATGACTTATTTATTTGAAGTTATTAGCCACCAAACGCCAATGGACTTGCTAAAGAGCAGAAGCCTGGTGTGAACATCCATGCCCAACTCACATTGCCCTTTTCGATTTTTGTTCCTTATCTCCTCTAATTTCAGTCAGAAATTTCAGCAGGATACCTTCTCACACATTTAACAAAGGGGAAACATCTACCCTGCCCGCATTGTTTATACTCTTTCTGACTACTTCTCCCCTTCCATATAGGGTCAATAATGTTCCAAATCTTGGGTGCACACAACCACTTACTTCTGAAAAACAAAAAAGAACTTCTGAATTTGCCATTCAGTCAAGAACCCAATGTCTTGATGTTGTGATCCAGGATAATCCAGGATTTATTCATATCTCCACCAAAGAACCCAGGTAGAAACCTAATAGTCCATACTACTACTAATGACACTGGCTGCCTCTGTATGAAATGTAAACAGTGGCCTGCTAAGTACCATAGTCCTACATTCACTGTTTTTTACAAGAGCAAGACAATTTTCCTCAGGGGAGTAATGGAATGGGTCTATTATTTTCAGTAATAAATGCTGATATCTTTCAAATATACCCCTTTCAAACCAAACAGCACCAACTCTGTGCAGCAGGAGGAACATTTGGCTTTTTTTTTTCTATGACATTTATGCTAAGATCTTTCTTGAGCTCCAGAATTGCTGCAGCTTGGAGCAGATACCAGTTTTTTTTAAGATGCTGTTTACTATTAATTAATTGGACTATTATTGATTTAATTTCATTTTCTTTGAGTTTGCCACATTTAAGAAAAAAGGTGGTAAAGGCCATCTTAAAGCAGCAGAAACCCATCATAGCTGCATCCAGTATTTTCTTGAACCATATACCTGTTCTCCTTCTATATGGCTTCAGTTCTCTTGGTAGAATATTATTATTATCATCATTATCATCATCATCATCATCATCATTATTATTATTACTACTACTACTATTATTATTCTATCTTTCGTATTTGCCTCACTTCACTCTACATTAGGCAGCAACAGAACTACGAATAGGCAGCTCCAGCCAAGGAATTGGAAGACCACACATAATACATGGTCTCTCACACTCCCAGTTTCTTTTTCCTCTCATCACATTAAAAGTGTGGGTGGGGAGGGAATAAATGAAATGGAATCACTCAGGAGGAAAGGGAAGAATGGAAAGGAATTTCAATTGGATGGCATCTCAGTATTTGAATATAAAGCCCTTCCAATGTAGATATGAAGTAGAAAATAGGCTTGCTTTTTCAGAAAGAAAAATAGATGGGAATGAAGGTCTAAACATCACTGGTCTATGCTGTTCATTTTATATTTACTTTTTCCTCACATTTTTTTTTTACACAGAAGGCATTTAAAGTAAAGTATAAATTTATCTTCTTTTGGATACCTTTCTCACACTTTCTTTCTCTGTTTATATTCATGGTCCTCCCTGTTGCAACAAGTAACAGGGGAATCCTCATGTTCCCATCTCTTCAGCCTATAAAAGCTCATAGACAACAATACCCCAGTTTTGATACTTAGATGTTTTAGTGTCTCCTGAAACATCTGATAAACTGATCCAATGTCAAATAGCCCTGAGTAGAATTTTCCCCTAAAGGGCTTCAGGCATGTATTTTTACAGCTACAAAGGCAGAACTGCAAAACAACAAAAGTAAAACAAAAAGCAGTGTTTTATAATTCTCTTAAGGGTTTTTAGGAAGGTAAATATAAGAGTCTAAACCAGGGGTTGTAAACTTCAGCTCCCAGAATTCCTCAGCCAACCATAGCTGGCTAGTGAATTCTGGGATTTGAAGTCCACAATCTTAAGGTTGCCAAGCTTGGACACTCCCTGGTCTATGTATTTTCTGATTAGGTTCAGGACATCAGAAAAGGGTCCTTGTCCTTCCAAAAAAGCTAGCTTTCATTCATCCACAGACTATGAGATTTACTTTCATTTTTTTCTAGGGATGAGCAGCTGAGTGCTATTTTGTGACAGAAACTAATGATAGCCTAACGAAATGTGAGGGTCAATTTACAATTTCATGATAGGCTACTTTTCAGACTGGTCGATTTCTTTGCCAGTAGTACCTGGCTGAGGAATTCTGGGAGTTGAAGTCCACAAATCATAAAAGGGCCAAGTCTGAAGACCCCTGTGTTAGAGCAAATATACACAAAAGCCCAATTAAAAAAATATCCTGATGGGCAATTTTGTATTTTATGCTCACTTCATTTTTGCTACTATCACAACTACAGAAATAAAGCACAGATGCCATATCTTCCCCCATATACATTCTGTTTACCTGAGAATATAGCTTTGTTAGAAAAAAAGTAATGTTAATGCAGAAAGTAATATGATTTGAGCTCCATGACTAACAATGTGCTTGTGTGTACACACACATGCACAATGATCAACATTGACCCTATTAATACTATTTGTTCCCATCTCACCCACCACTTTAGGAAAAACATCTGAAAACACTCATTTTAGCCACAAGATCTAACCCCGATTATATCAGTATAGTTGTTCTGGACCCATCAGTTAAATAGCTCTGTATGTTAGAATGTTCTTCCTCCATACCAACTTCTAGCATGGAATGGGACCATCTGAGTCCTGTGGTGGTCCCATGCTTATTTCAGATAAAGAACATTCCAAACTTTTAAAAGAAACAGACCAAATAAAAGAGGAGGTGGAGTCGCTCTCTATATAAGAAATAACTACATCTCCACAGAAATAGAGCACAACAATGATAAAAACTGTCTTGAATGCATTTGGGTCAATATAAAAGGGGGGGGGAATGACATTGCCATAGGTGTATACTACAGACCACCCAACCAAACAGAGGAAATAGATGAACTTTTGCTAGTCAGCTAGCTAAGGTATGTAGGAAGCACATCACAATAGTAATGGGGGACTTTAACTACCCTGACATCAACTGGAAGACAAACTCCGCACCAAGTGGAAGATCAAACAGGTTCCTGGCAAACCTAGCAGACAACTTTGTCTCCCAAAAAGTAGAGAAGGGAACTAGGGGATTAGCCATTTTGGATCTAATTCTCACTAACAGAGATGAAATGATAGATGGTGTTGAAGCCATAGGAACCCTGGGAGGAAGTGATCATGCAATATTAGAATTCAACATTATAGAAGCACAAGCAATAGAACACAGTCAAACTAGAGTCTTGGACTTCAAGAGAGCTAATTTCAATAAACTTAGAGAGGGCTTGGGAAGGATTCCATGGATGAGAATCCTCAAGGGGAAAACAACTCAAGAAGCTTGGGAAATTTTGAAAAATGAGATAATAAAAGCACAGTCTAGCACAATACCAACAAAGAGGAAAAACAACAGCTCCCAAAAGAAACCAGCGTGGCTGCATAAAGAACTCTCTGACAAATTGAAAGATAAAAAGGACAAGTATAGAAAATGGAAAGAGGGGAACATAACTAAGTCAGAATATCAGCAAATAGCCCAAGCCTGCAAAGATGAAGTGAAGAAAGCCAAGGCTCAAAATGAACTAAGGCTTGCAACCAAAGTCAAAAATAACAAAAAAAAAAAGCTTCTTTCAACATGTAAAAAACAAGAAAAAAGTGAAGGAAATGATTGGTCCATTAGTGGGTGGAAGTGGCAAGAAGGTGACAAGCAACAGAGAGAAAGCAGAACTATTTAACTCATTTTTTGCATCTGTCTTTACACAAAGGGAAAAAACAGACCAACCTATCAAAAATAGTGCCATAAAAAACAAAATAGAAACACAAGTTAAGATAGGCAAGAAAATGGTTAGTGAGCACCTGTCCAGCCTAGATGAGTTCAAATCGCCAGGACCAGATGGATTATACCCCAGAGTTCTCAAGGAACTGGCAGATGTGATATCGGAGCCACTGAACTATATTTTTCAAAGATCCTGGAACACAGGGGAACTACCAGAGGACTGGAAAAGAGCTGATGTAGTTCCCATCCTCAAAAAAGGAAAAAAAATGGATCCAGGAAATTACAGACCTATCAGCCTGACCTCAATACCTGGGAAGATCCTGGAAAAGATAATCAAACAACGAATCAACGAACACCTAGAGGCAAACAAAGTCATTACTAAAAGCCAACATGGGTTTGTCAAAAATAGATCATGCCAGACAAATCTTATTGCATTCTTTGACCAAGTGACAAAATTAGTGGATCAGAGGAATGCTGTGGACATAATTTACTTGGACTTCAGTAAGGCATTTGATAAAGTAGATCACAACCTACTACTTGATAAGATAGAAAAATGTGGGGTAGACAGAACCACCACCAGATGGATCCGTAGCTGGCTGACCGGCCGTACTCAGCGAGTGGTCCTCAATGGAACTGCATCTATATGGAGGGAAGTGTGTAGTGGGGTGCCCCAGGGCTCTGTTCTGGGCCCAGTACTCTTCAACATCTTCATCAACGATTTGGATGAAGGGATAGATGGGGAACTCATCAAATTTGCAGACGACACCAAGCTGGCAGGAATAGCCAACACTCCAGAAGACAGGCTTAAGATACAGAAGGATCTGGACAGACTTGAACACTGGGCACTAACTAACAAAATGAAATTCAATGGTGAAAAAAGCAAGGTTCTACATTTAGGCAAGAAAAACCAAATGCACAAGTACAGCATAGGTGGCACAATGCTCAATAATAGTAACTGTGAGAGGGACCTCGGAGTCCTAGTAGACAATCACCTAAATATGAGCCAGCAGTGTGCTGCCGCTGCCAAAAAGGCCAACACAGTGCTAGGCTGCATTAACAGAGGGATAGAATCAAGATCACGTGAAGTATTAATACCACTCTTCAATGCCTTGGTAAGGCCACACTTGGAATACTGCATCCAGTTTTGGTCACCACGATGTAAAAAAGATGTTGAGACTCTAGAAAGAGTACAGAGAAGAGCAACAAAGATGATTAGGGGACTGGAGGCTAAAACATATAAGGAACGGTTGCTAGAATTGGGTATGTCTAGTTTAACGAAGAGAAGGACAAGGGGGGACATGATAGCAGTATTCCAATATCTCAGGGGCTGCCATAAAGAAGAGGGAATTAAGCTATTTTCCAAAGCACCTGAAGGCAGGACAAGAAGCAACGGGTGGAAACTAATCAAGGAGAGAAGCAACCTAGAACTAAGGAAAACTTCCTGACAGTGAGAACAATTAATCAGTGGAACAGCCTGCCTCCAGAAGTAGTAAATGCTCCAACACTGGAAGTTTTTAAGAAGAGACTGGACAGCCATTTGTCCGAAATGGTGTAGGGTTTCCTGCATGAGCAGGGGGTTGGACTAGATGACCTCCAAGGTCCCTTCCAACTTTACTACTATTACTATTACTACTACTATTACATAGCCAGAATATCCTGTGATGAACTTCGTAGCTCCTCCTACTGATCTGTTAACATGGGATTTACTGAATAGCTAAAACTACATTATCCATAAGCCATCTCTTATGGAGACAGCGCTTAACCCAATACATGCCAAATATTCTAACATACACATCTATCTAACTGATGGGTCCAGAACAATAGTCTTGTCTTATCCTAAAGAAACATTCACTTTTCCAGTCATCACCCATTTCTAGAGTATCACATCTAAATTGTATATAAAATTGTCCTGCATACACAGAGTTATACTAGTCTTCCCCAAATTAGATATTATCCAGAATGCAAATTTCATTTCCCAGAATTCCCAGTAAAAATATCTACTATTGCAAATTTCAGATTCAAATTCTTCTACCTCTGGAAAGTGCCCAGACTGAAAAAGACTGTTAGTGCTTCACCATTTCCATTTCCCAATACCTCAAAAAGGGTTTTTAATGTAATTAATTATCTGTTTCAATGCTTTTAGCAATTTAGAAATGTTGAGAACAAGCCTATCACTCCTATCCCATGCAAAAGAAAAAAAATAAAAGGAGGAAAAATCCAAGTGGCTAGCACAGGTTAGTCAATTTCATTCACCTTTCCTGGCTTTGAAGGACTTATCAAAGGTGAATTGCAAAACTATTAAGCCAGCATTCCACTTACAAGATCTGCTTAGTTTAGCTGAAGTTTAAGAGCCAGGAGGAAAAATAAGGCAAGCATTTCAAACAGCCTGTCTCCTCTTTCGAAAATCCCATTGTTTCCAATTCCTCTTCCACCACAGCTGAGGCAGAAGTAAATGTGCTCAGCTACTGAAGAGAGATTAAAAATGTGAGATTGGAGTGGTACAGAGCTGTTCCTGGAGCAATGCACATAGGTCAGAATAAGGTGCCATGAGGTACATCTTGAAATGCTCTAGAAAATACTTTCAAATCCTCACTTTAAACAAGCTGAACCTGCCTGTAACTGTGTATGATTTTTTAAGATATAAAATTATGCTCAAATTTTTAAATGTTTCAGTGGGTACAACAGTGACCCCCCATAGTATTTAATAGTTGTTTTTCAGCTACAGAGATATGTCTTGAGACATCAGGCTATTCACTGCAATGTGAAAAACTTTTAGTGAACATGAAAACACCAACCTCTCTTCCAGAGTTATTTTCCATCTCTACCTTTCAACATAAATTCATCATCTCTCAGACAGTGGTTTTGCATTTTGTACCATTGAATCAGCCCCAAATTTAGTTTCTCGTATTCCCCAAATATATATACATATACACACACACACACATGGAAATACTTTATGAAAGATGTGGAAAATGTTGGCCTATGAATTAGCTTTTTTAAAATTTCTACCTAACTTAAAGGATGTTGTTTGAACTGTGCAATTGTGGTAGATGCTATTGGATTGCTGCAAGGCATCCCTTAAATGATAGACTAATGGGGAAACGAGGCTCATCTGCAGCAAATAGTTTTCTTAATGAAGCAGGTAAAATCTCATTTGAATTGTGCTCAGTGTCTAATGTTTTTATGAACTTTTCCTGAAAACAATATAATAGTGGCCTGGAACAGTCTTCTCCTGGGATTTCTTTTGACTACAGTACTTAGTATAGCCTACAGATCTGGTAGACTAACCAAACCTGACACTTAAAACTTCATACAAGGTTGCCTGGATGCTACTAAGCTTTAATTATAGCAAATCATTTTCCAAATGATGCTGGCATATATAAATATGTACTTGCATAATTCTTAAATTCAGGGGCTTACAGTAGTTTCCAAGAATATTATCAGAGCCCAAGGGCATAGAAATGGAAGGTTTTGTTTTTGGATATAATTATCTAAAGAGACTAATGTGTATTTATTTCTTTACTAAGCTTCCTAAGGACTGAGGATTTTGTTTCTCCTTTATCTGAGAACATTATATGTGTTGGAGCTATCAATCCAAGTCTTTTTCCATGGGTCATGGCAAACTAAATACTGCACCATGAGCAATGGAAGTTGACAAAGATACTGTTTTCCCACTGTTATTGTGATTTGTTTAATTTCTTGCCTTTCTTTTATACTATGAAGGCAACTATTTAAAATCAGGAGCTGAATGATGTTCCCCACTGTTAAAAAGGGGGAGAAGGAAGATGGATGAAAAAGCAATTTCCATTAAATTAATGACTTTATATAAATCTATGCAGTGACCAACTTTTGGAATATAGTATGTCATCCTAGTATTATAAGGCTGGAAAAAGAACCAAAATTCATCAAGGATAAATCATCTACTTTAAAGAAAAGTCTTCTTGGTCTCCTTCCTCCAAGGTCCATTCCAGTCCTATGATCTATGTTTTCTATGTCTATGTTTATGTCTAAGTCTACTTGTATTCAGGGTTCAAAAGACATTAAAGGGAGACGTGACAGAAACAAAATCAAACATTATAAGGTGATCTGACAATACAAAAATTTGAGGTCACCATCTCTGGACACTAACTTCCATTTGCTAGGGAGCTACATTTGGTGGATACTAAGTGGTGGACCTTTTCTGCTGTGGCCTCTTTTCTGCTGTGGAATATCCTTAACTCCAAAGTAAGGCTCGTTTCTTAACTTTTGACCTTCCAAAGATCCTTCAAAATCTAGTTGGGCCATCAGACCTCGGAACTCCAAGGGACTGGAGGTGGTTCCCCTGTTATTAATATCTCCTCACTAACATTTGCCTTTAGCTTTGCCTTTTACAGTTTTTTATCATGGTAATAATGAGTATTGTTTTAAATTTATTTAACTGTTACTTAGTCTTGCTCAGAGTCCCTTGTTTTTGAGATGGGTGGCTATAAGAAATTGGCAAATAATTGTGAGTATATTTATTATAAATACTTCCTCCCATGATGCAGAGCTGTTACAATATGCAATATGCTACCATCAAACATTTTTCTCTACTCTGATAGTGCAGATGCATAATGTCGCCAGAAAAAGATTTCCTAAATGACTAAATGCATTGCCCTACAAATAGCATCTAAGTACTCAATTTGCCCAGGAGGATGGTTTAGTGAGTGGTGGTAGTGGTGGCAGATGGGGTATGATGGTTAGATAAGAATACTTGCAATCAGATCAATAGTTTAGGAAATCAAGGAACATCCCTAGGTATACAATAAGAAAGAAAAATTGGCAAGTATACAAAATTTAAATCATATCTAATGATAACATGACAAACAACAAACTGACAAGGCCTTCTGACAAATAAATAACGAAGGCGCCAACCTATTATTAGCCTAAGAGACAGAGCGAGAGACACTCTGTATTCTGCATTCATAGCCAAACATTTCCTTAAGGAATAAGACTGTAAAAGGTGTAAAATGATATGAATCATCTAATCTTCTACAAGTACCAGCTTCTCCTGATTGTCAGCTATGTGACTCAAAGGCTGTTGATGTAACAATAAAGCTGTTGTACTCTATATACATCACTGTCAGGGGCTTTGATACATTCACACAATTACAGAGAATGGTAAATGAAGAGATGGGAGGTATCGCGAGTCCCAGACCCTGAATTGGACACACTCAACATTCTGTTCCTTCACTTTTAATGTTCAGAAAAAGTAAAGTCTTGGTTATTCAAAACAGGCCGTTCTGGAACCGAGGTCTGTTTTTTAATTATGGTTGAACTGAGTGTATTTTATGCACAAGATCTTACCTATGTGATCTTATGGATTTGATGGGGGTGAAGATTAATATGCTTTATATTTTGTTGATTTTATAGACAGGAAATCATTTGCCATTCAGAACAGCCTATAGGGAAGTAAGTAAGTCTAGTTAGCATTGGGATGCATACTTTAAGATCATTAACATAAAAGAAATTTAACATAGGTCAGATCTTTCTTTCTTTCTTTCTTTCTTTCTTTCTTTCTTTCTTTCTTTCTTTCTTTCTTTCTTTCCTTTCTCTTTCTTTTCTTTCCCTTCCTCCCTTCCTTCCTTCCTTCCTTCCATTGAGCTGTATGAGACTTTAAAAATTAATGCATTCATAGTAATTGGCTAGATTTTCCTACATTTGCTGGAAAAACTTTTCCATTGCTCACAACCAGTCGGAGAAGAAGCATTTCTGTAGCTTTCATAAAGCTTATAGCTGGTAAGGAATTCCAAATATCTTGAGACTGATAGCTATAGAGTACAGAATAGAGATTTTGTGACTCTCCAAATATTGCTGAACTACAAATACTAGCAAACCCAGCTACTATGCTTAGTGATAAGGAATGCTAATAGTAACTTGCCATTCTATGACATTTGGAGAAATACTGATTCCTCACCTTGGATTTAAAAGGACAAGAAAGAAGCAGAAAATATTGATTAATGGATTGTACATGCTTCTGAAGAATTAAATAATGTATGGCAAGAATCATGTGGAACATATGTTAGTAGAGGAAAGCAATGGTGGGCTCAGTTGGTTAAACTATGTAGTTTACAAAATAGCAATTGCTGGTTAAAATACTTTGTGCTGAAAGATTTCACAGACAATGATTGACATGGCGTGTAATAGTCATCACAATTTTCAGAACTGGGTAGTGCTGGGCCAAGGAAAGCAAAATTGGCTATTTACCAGGGAGCAAATCCCATAGAAGACTACTGCCTTTATGTATTTTACACCCTACTTTGAGTATATCAGATCCATTGTACTTTAATTCTTACTAGGCATAGCCCAACCCTTCTACTTTGAAGCGTGGAAGGTAGATGCTGGTATTACTTTGGGGGGCCCCTTTCCTAATTTTTATATCTATAAAAGTCAGAGGTGGGCTCTTTATGACCTGTGATCATCAATTTCCAGAATTCCTGAGGTTGGCTTAGGAATTCTAGGAGTTGAAGTCCACAGGTCATAAAAGGGACATATTTGTCCATCTCTAATATAAGTGGTATATAGTGATTCTGTTTCTACAACCAATAATATAGTTGTTAATGGAATTTGAAGACGTAGAGAAATAGTTCTCATGCTGATAGATCAAGCTTGGAAGTGCTATGGATACTACCTCAGAATGAATGCAAGACACGTGGCCTATCCCAGAATGGCTACCATTCACAAAATGGAAGAAAATAAAACTGATTATCTGAACAGCTTTCCATGACCATGTCAGTTCAGCAATTTCCACAAACAACCCACTCTTCTTGGTGTAAGATTTAGTTATCAACTTCCATATATCAACAGGCCCCTGGCACTTGAGATACATGGTCTATGTCAGGGGTAGACAACCTTGGCTCTTTTATGACTCGTGGATTTCAATTCCCAGAATTCCTGAGCCAGTTGAAGTCCATGAGTCATAAAAGAGCCAAGTTTGTCTACCCCTGGTCTATGCTATCTAAAGCATTGAGCTCTTGATGGATAGCAAAAGGAAAATATGTAATTACATAATCAGTGAAGAACTTACTTTCACTGTCAAAATAAAGAGGAAGTGAACAAAACATCCTTACTATGGCCACATTGCTGATTATATTCTGAAGGTGGTTCTCTAGAACTGGTGTGCCACTGGAGAATGAATATAATGCAGTGTATCGCTCCACAGGAATGCACACTGAAGCTGAACTTTTTAATTAAAACCCTCATTCTTTTTAATTCCCTTCCTAAACTTTTTGATTAAAAACACAGCACATTTCTTTATCTTAAAAATGCAGTCAGGTGGCTGAGCTGAATTTTGATAAACAATACATGTCACTGAGATCTACAGTATTCTTCTGGTTTTGCATGTTATTCAGGGCCCAAGTATTTTGGAACACTGTTTATAATTTTAGCAATTACATGTTCATCATTTGTACACAATTCTATTTCAAAATCAATCTTACAATGTCCAAAACCATACACTCTTTTGACTACTTTAAATTTTTCTACTAACTGTAGATAAGAAAACCATTGACAACTATATCCATCTTCTACCAGTTTTTCTCTTCATTTTATTTCATAGACCTCTTACAAAAATCTAGTATCTCATGATAAGTTAGCCATGTATGTTTGCCTATGATTGTTGTCTATAAAATGCTTCTTGGGCTAAGAACCACAAACAGTTGTTTTTAGGCACAATCTGGGTTTGTATATATTCCCTATTTTCATTGTGGCATGTTTAATATAATGATTTTTTTAAAAAAGTCTCAATAATCTTGACTTTGTCATACTAGAAATAGCCATGCCAGTCAAATCTCATGTCAACTCCTAACTTTAAAAGCCTTCTACACAATGATCTTTAGCCTACTTTTTTTTTGAAAATACAGCTTTCCCAAATATAGTATATGCAAATGTTATGGAAGTTAATATTTTTACAAAATCCCTAATTCCACCACAAATAAGAAAGGACAACATATTCCATTGGACACTGATGTCTAGACCAGGGTGTTGAGACAGATCAGGGAATTTTGTGTTTTAAGATAGAGCACGTCTTGTCATCCTTGCTAATGTACAGGATGATTTTCCTTGGAACAACAGCTGAAAAGAAAATGGATTCTCCTCCACATACCAGGTTCCAATGAAAACCTTGTAAAAGATATTGTTGGAAATCATGCTTATCCTTACACTACTTTTCCAGCTGGTCACAGAGTATTGCTTGAAACTATCGCCATGACTTTTACAAACAGCTTTTCAGAAGTTTTAATTAGTTCAGGAATGAAAATAACACCCCACCCAGTTTTTGAATGGAGAGTTTTCAAATGAAGTAGAATATAGTCCTCTAATATAATTCACTTTGCAGACTGCAACTGTTTTTTTCTTTCCATACAGTAAGCTGTAATATTTATAATAAAAGCCTACCAGGCTTCAGCCTTCAAAGCTAAGACATAACAGGGGAAACTACAAATTCTCTAACATGAGTGGAGGATGAAGTTTCATTTAGTTTAGTTAATAAGCTCCTTCTTTTTTGTGTTTTTTTCAGTGAGCCCTTTGCAGGATGAGAATTAACTCCTGTGCTCTGCTGATGTGAGGCACTTTCAGCTAATCCGGGAATCTTAATATCTAAGAAAAGGCAGGATATTTTGTATGAAATCCAATAACAAGAGTGGAATTTTAATGTGTTAATTATTCATCCTCAGCTGGTGTTCTCAGAATGTCTTCCTGTTCTGTACATGTATTATGAATGGCTTCGGCTATAGATAGAAAGGTCTAGGGGGGCCACTGCTTCAATTACCTGCCATAAATTAGCTGCCTGCTGCCTTGGAAAGGGATTACCCACCCTTGGTGCATGCAAAGGAAACATATGGGTGATGAGGAGCAACAGCCTTTCAAAAGAGAAGCATCCTTAATACTACTCAGCTTAGATATTGAAATGGGTTAGTACATATAAGCACAAAGGCTTCAAGAGGCCACATATTAGAGGCCTCTTATGATCAGAAATGTAAATGCTTTGCCATTATAGAGGAAAGGCATAGAACATGCCTTTGTTTTTCAGACTCAGCAGTTCATCTGACAACCATTTTCACCACATCATCTGGCACCTTTCAGTCCTAGTGCCTCAGGCTAGAAAATTAGTTAATTGGCAGCAAGTCACCAATTATCAGGACAGGTGGCAATTCAAGAGCAGATCCACCTGACAATTCACTTGCTTGACACCCAAAGCTGAAGTTTCCCACTTAGTTGCCCTGACAGGGAAGGGGAGGAGAGAAATGCCTGATCCTTATGCAATCTGTCCATCCCTCAATGCTGTTGTTTCTACTTAGGCAAATGGCAAACTGTCTTCCACCAAAGGCAATTATTGGTGGAGCTATTCTCATATTGTGGATGTTGAGAAGCTGTCTGGAGCACTACCCCCAAACTTTCCTAGGAGGTACAAACCTGTGACTTCTAGTATCTTCTTCAGTGAGGTTCATAAGATTATAGGAGGGCCAAGTACCTTCCCCAAAAAATCTTAAAAATAATTAGCCATTATTACAGTACTGATGACGTTACCTAGTTTGTGTAATGAAAAGTCTGTAAGAAAGCAATCAAACTCAGAGAGCACCAAGAACCCCCTCAATTAGCCATTAGTCTGTTTCTACTTACATACTTACCTGTGTATCTTTCTTTGCCCAGTGACTACCATCACTTAAGCCTGTTACAGGTAGCCTATCCCTCTACAACAGAGTTGGGGAACTATGGCTCCTTTATGACTTTGTGGACTTCAGCTCTCTTTACTCCCTAAGCCTGGATTAACAGAGCACAATTGCTGTGTCCGATGAACAAGCTAATAACCAAAGAAATACATGGTGCTATGATTTAATATACTGCTTCACACAATCTGTATAAGACAATGACTGAGCTCCCCAAAATACATTGACCTCCAAACTACCCAACCTCATTTTAATACGATGTTGCTCAATTTGCAAAGTAAGCTTAGGTATACAGTATGTTCTCTTCATTCTCCTATACTTCTATTATGTTTTTATTATGATCTACATCTCATTCAAACCAAGCATTCCAGTTAGCCTATCTTGACTCGCATACAATCTAATAATTGCTTAGAATCCTCTATGTAAACTTCAGTTATACTACTGGCATGATGTTAACCTTTTGTGATTTTCTAAAGCAGGCACACCAAATTTTCCCTGCTCTCTAGAGTCAGATATCCAGTAAGTTTTACCGCTGTCTATTATTCTGGAAAGTCACTTAGAATAAAGAAGGCAGAATCTGTCAAACTGGTAAATTTCCATCAATCTAAGCCAGTACTTCTCACTCTTAGCAACTTGAAAATGTGTGGACTTCAACTCCATGCAGGCATGCTGGCTAGGAATTCTGGGAGTTGAAATCCACACATGTTCAAGATGACATGTTTGAGAAACATTGGTCTAATCATCCAAGTGTCAAGGTTCCGACTGACAAAACCAACCAAGCAAACATCTCCGAGATATTCTGATCTCCTAATGTAAAACTTTATTGAGTACATCATTTCATCATGTATGAAAGCAAAACCAACTCTGGAAAATCCTAGCCCAAACCTCTATAGCAGACATGTCAAACTCACGACGTCATATGACATTGTGCGATGTATCAGAACATTTTCCCCATTGCCGGCAATGAGGTGGGCACAGTTTCGTTGTGATGCATCCAGCCCATGGGCCGACAGTATGACACCCCTACTCTATAGTAAAAGTATAGAATTCCCCTTCCCACCCCTCAATAGGTCACATTGCTCAGTTAGGAACAATTATACTGTTATGAGAAAAGGTCTCTGGGTCAGGTCAGACATCTGGTGAATCATCCTTGATTCTCACGGTCTGCCTTCTTTATCTTTGTAGCCTGCATTCCATTTCCAATCCTCTCCCCAAATTTGTTGGCAAGCTAAGAAGACCAGCACCAGCAAAGCGAGCTTCAAGCTTGACACCAAGTACTTGCACCAAACCTATCTTTAATGACAATGCATTTGTTAGGGAAGTTGCTCACAGAAATGACAAAGCAGGCAAAGTGGAAAACTGCATTACTTCTGTTTGTGATGGGTAGAACTGCTGTAACATTTGTTCCACGGAGAGACCCCCAGGAAGAGTTAAGAAGATGCCACAAAATCTGACCAGAAAATAAACCATATTTTAAAATCACTGGTTTGGTGAGAGGACAATAGTGCCTAATTACAACATTTAACAAAGCCATTGTGAGTTTTATATCCATTCCCTCTGTCTTTGACTTTAATGATACAAAAAGAAAAATGAACCCGATCCACCCCTTCATCTAGGAAGTGGCCTCTTTTCTCTCATATGTATTATATAAGTATTAGTTCCCATCCACATGCTTTTTTGTTCATTGACAAGAGGGCTTTACCCTCTTACTCACCATCCCAAAGAGAACTTGGTCTACTCTTGCATCAAAGCACATTAAACCTATCCTTGAGTCCAAGCACGATGGGCCATGGGCAAAACCACCTTTAAGGCATCCTGATGGTTTGATCTGCTGCTGTAACCATGAGAAAGGGAGTGGGGCCAAGGGGCACAATGCTAAGCTAAAGCATCTCATTCCCCATCATTACCTCCCTATTGGCCTCATTTGCAGGTTGTTCATTCTGACTCCTGTCTCTCTGGCCAAGAATCTAATTCATCAGCCTTCCTGCAGATGGGCTCATCTCCTGGGAGTTCAGCTGGCTCTATAATTAGTAGCAGTAGTATTTTCAAAGAAGCAGAGAGAACTGCTCCATTGAGGCTCCATGTGTTCTGGTATCCCTACAGGCATCTCTCCTTGCTTCCACAGGAGCTCTAACCCAGGGGAATATGCTCTTCCTATGAAAAGACTTCCCAAAATACTGAATTAAGATCATATCCACTGTCATTCCATTTAGCAACTGCTTCACTTAAAAACCGAGTGTTGCCAGACCCAATTGTGATCGCTAAACTTTTCTCAGATGACCAATTTGGATCCTTAAAGCTTCTGTTTGGAGGACTGAGCCATTTGTGCTAGAAATGTGTGCCCTGTGCAATGAAGAATCTAGTCTTTCCTTTATATCAAACTTTCTAACCTAGGTCCTTTCCATATGCATTGTGTCCACAGTACATATGTTGCTGAGAATTCTGGGAGTTGTTTCTCCAACAGCATCTGAAGGTGGAGTGGTATAAAAAAGGTAAAAGCATACACTGACACTGTAATAACCACCATCTTGCAGAACTGGTGTATGTATTGATCTGTCTAAAGTATACCAAATGGACTGCCTTACAACAGAATAACAGAGTTGGAAGGGACCTTGGAGGTCTTCTAGTCCAATCCTCTGTTCAAGCAGGAAACCTTATACCAGTGGTGGCGAACCTTTTAGAGACCAAGTGCCTAAAAACTGCCCCCACCCCAATCCACCCCCTGTCCCACCCCCACCCACCTGCCCGCAGGGCCACTCACCACCTCCAGGGCCCACCGCAGATTGCCCAGGCAGCCCATTAGCGCCATTGCGGCCATGCCCTCTGCCTGCACCCTGCAGCATCAACTGTGCGAGATGGGGCGTGAGGGCAGAGTCTTGTTTACACTGCCTGGCTGCCATATCCTTGGCTGCGCTGCGCTGTGTGGGCCATGCTTGGGGGCAACTCTCCTCCAGGGGGGCTGCTGGTGAGGAGGGGGTCATTGGGGGAGGCAAGGCTGGGACAACAGCACATGTGCCCACAGAGAGGACTCCGAATGCCACCTCTGGCACCCCACCACTGCCCTATACCATTTCAGACAAATGGTTGTCCAGTCTCTTCTTAAAAGCCTCCTATGATGGAACACCTATGATTCCAAAAGCAAACCGTTCCACTGGTTAATTGTTCTCACTGTCAGGAAATTTCTTCTTAGGTCTAGGTTGGTTCTCTCCTTGGTTAGTTTCCATCCATTGCTTCTTGTCCTGCCTTCAGGTGCTTTGGAAAATAGGTTAGGCTATCTTCTTTATGGCAGCCCCTCCAACATTGGATCACTGCTATCATGTCGCCCCTAGTCATATGTAAAGAATGGTATCAGGAGTGGGAAAGATGCTGAGATGCCAGAAACAGAACATGGTTGCCTTCTTCAACACATTTCAATCGGAAGTGTGTATCATTTACTGCAAAAAAAAAAAAGTGTGCAAATTCCAATTGTAGTTTGGTCAATACACCTTGGCTATGCAAACAATAACTTATAATTCAGTTTGTCAGTCATTCTTTAGATGATATATTTGTATCTAAGTAACATGGTCTATCAAAATTATGATTTCTTGGCATTTTAATATGTTTGTTGATGAAGTAGCCCATTTTATGTCATTGATCACGAGGAAAGGCTTACATAACATGATGCAAGCATTAGATTAAATCAGAATTCAACTAGAGGTAAATGTGGAAACAAATCTGTAACCCCCATCTATATTTACTTATCTTGATTTCAGCATACTTAGATTTAGAATCATAGATTTGAAAGACAACATTTAGGTCTCTGGATCTAAATTTAAGCATCACCAGCAAGTTGTGAAGCCAGGAGAAAACATCTGAAGAAACACATATTTGAAATGTTAGAACTTTCAAATGTGATGCTCCCAGATGTCAAAGCTTTTTTTTTTAAATCCTAGCCAGTGGCAGATTCATATCTGACCACCCTAACAATACATAGTCTATGATCTTTGACTATTTCTGCCAGAATTATTGCACATGTTTTAAAGATGTGTGAAGAGAGAGAAGGAGAGACAAAAGTATTTCTATCAAACAGAAAAGGATTGAGTGGTTGTAAAAAATAGTGTTGATTTGGGTGATGGGGGAGAACATTCGCTCTGGTGTGGGTTTGCAGAGGTTGTGTTGAAAGGTAGCATAAGGTAATAAACAGGGTGCCTTTGTGTTATATCTCCTGGCTTTGTGTTTATATCTCCTGGCTTGAAACTCAGCCCAGGTCACTGAAGAACCAATATATAAACCCATGTTGTAGTATTTCTAATGCTAACAACTTTATATTATAACTAACTGCCTTTGTTTACACAGCTTCACATTGTACTGAGATTCAAGGGAAATGCATTAATGTTCAGAAAATATTCACAGAGGGGAAAAGGTAAAGTTGGGAATGTACAACGTATGTTAGGCAAAACATCACACTTGGGCTTTGAGTGGAAGGTGTTTTTCAAAGAGTAGATAGGGCTAGATCAAACATGTCACTCAATTGTATTAAAATCACATCTATTAAATTACTCCTCATATTAATATTTTCCCTCTTTGATCTTGAGATTGCAATAAACAGCATGCCAGTTCTGTCCCATGGGAATTCTGAAAGCTGCAATCTTGACACACTTGAGGGATACCAAATTGGGGGATCTGCTATATGTTAAAATTGAAGTGCTTCCAATGCACATGTTTTTATTCAATAAATACACTATCCACCCATTAGGAGGAGATAGGAGCAAGCTAAGGTAATGTGCTGTCCCACTCACAAACACCCCCCCAACTGGTTTATTAATATTGAGGGTTTATTAATATTCCCCCACAACTCCCTTCATCAAAAACCCAGAACTGTCCCAATTAATTCCAGCCATAAGCAGACCAATACTAGTCCATAGAAATAATGAGCCAATGAGTCCACAAGGTACTTGAAAGTTTCCCAATCAAAATAAACCCACCAGGCAAAATTAAATCTATAATACAAGAGGGTTCACAGGCAAGAAAAGTCCAGAGTTCACAAGGCATGATCCAAATCAAGGCACAGTATCAAGCCAAAGCAAGGTAAGAATCACAACAACCAGAAAACACACAGCTAAGAAATGAACATGTTCTTCCCAGCATCACTTCCCTCTCTTTGCTGTGTTAAATAGCCAGCTCTGGTGCAGCCCATCAAGAAAGGCAAGGCTTTCTTCTCATGGGTAATCTGGATGACCTTCTCTGCTCCTGCCTTTTCTCTGTGCTATGTGTTCCTGGCTCAGGTGCAGAAGACAGTTCCTCTTCCTCATCACTGACTGTCTGCAGCTGTATGTTTGTTTCACCTGAAGCCTCAGGAGTGTCCTGCTGCAGCTGTGCTTGAATCAAATCCCTCTCAGATGGCTGCTTGGAGCCATTAACCAACTCCCCTCCAGACATGCCTGGAACTGATTCATCTTCCTCTGAGCTGACATCTGGAGAGATAACTGGGGAAGCAGGGGGGGGGGAGGAAATCACAGGTAAAATAAAAACAAACACAGGGGTAAAAAAACCTACACCTTTCCAAAAGACAAATGTGGACAGAAAATGCCCCAATCCTAAATGCCTTTTTGTAGGAAAAACAGGAAAAGAAAGGACATCGGGAAATGTGATGGAATAGGGTATCCTGAAAGATGGCTGGTTTAAAACCTGGGTAAGAATAATACTTATTGCAACAAGTCCTACTACTTCTAGTTGGTGTATATACGTTACAAGTACAAACTGGAATCTGGTTTATAATATAGGCAGATGGTTCACAAATTGCTTTCCTGAACTAAATGGAAATGTAGTAGGTAGACAGACAAGGCCTTATTGAGGTTCATTCCTGCAGATAGCACAAAGAAATGTATGGATTGGGGTGTTTTTTCCCCATTGAGTGCTGCAGTCTGTTCTATAACACAGTAGCAATTTCTAAAGTTTTCCCTTATCCTTTTTAATTTCTCAGCCAAAAGAGAAATAGAATTTGATTCACATGCCTACTTAAAAAATACTCACCAACTTTTAGTATAGTAATGAGGTATATATTATGTTACTGGTTTGTGAGGTTTTTTAAAAAAATCTTAGAATTACTGTAGCTGAGCTGTAGAACTCCAGACAACCACTAGAATTAAGAGTTCAAATTTTGTGTATTTTTTTTTTGCTACCATCCATATTTTCACAGCCAGGCTAAGATCCATCCATCCTTCCTTCCTTCCTTCCTTCCTTCCTTCCTTCCTTCCTCTGCCCATCTGAATCCAATTGATTATTTTGCCATTGTTGCAGCTATTCTATTGTTCAGTCCCTTCTGATTCTTTATGATCTGATGGACATATTTTCACCAATGATTTCTTGTAAGTTCCTGCTTTTATCATCCATGATAGTATCTTGCCATATTACTTTTGCTGGCTTTTTAAAATTACTTTCAATTTTTCCAAGAATCTCTTGGAAGTCTTCTCTGATATCTCTTCATTTATATTACTGTATGTATTCCGAATATTTAAACTTTAATTCATTACTGGTGGTTCCAGAAGTCTGGTTTTATTTCGAGGTAGTACTGGTCGATGTATTATGATTGCAGTCCACAATTTTCTCAACAATTTTCTCCAGCACCACAAATTTGAAAGTATCCATTTTGATTCATGCATTCCCATGAGCTCCCACAACCATATGTTAACACTGCAGAAACCACAAGCCTTAAACAAATTATTTTAATAATGGAATACAGACAACTATGTTAGTCACAGAAAAAAAAATACAGTACAGGTTATATAATGAGAAAAAAATCTATAAACTTTAGCATTGATTAAAATAATTTAGTTAAAAAAAATCCATATACTATCCATGTGGTATTAATATAGATATTATATTTTTTTTCAATTGATATTGTTCATAATGAGAGAGGTGATCTCTGCTGGGGCAGAATTAGAATTAGATATTTTCAGGAAAAGGAAAAGATACAAGATCTCTCACTCAAAGCCTAATCAAACATCATAATGTCTCCCGTGACTGGAAGGTTAACTTACGATGAAAGTGTATGAATTTCATCTGGTGAAAGCCAGGAAGATGAGAACAGATTTTCAAGGGACATAATTTAAACCCTGTACTGTTTCCATGAAATTGGCACATGTCCATCCCTCATAATTTTTACCTTAAGTCAGCCATTTAATGTAGATGCAGTCAAGAAACAGATACCACAAGAATTCCAGAAAAATCTGCTTTATTATTGTAGGGCAATGTTTCTCAACCTTGCCAACTTTAACATATATGGACAGGGTATGTGCTGGTTAGGGAATTCTGGGAATTGAAGTCCATACATCTTTAAGTTGCCAAGGTTGAGAAACACTGTGATAAGGTATAATAACAGAATCTTGAAAACCTGTTCCGCCTTATAGTAAAGCAATCAAAAAGGGATTCTTTTGAATTTCTTTCTCAAGCTTGCTTCAATTGCTGGCTGTGCAATTTCTTCTCCAAATTCCTCTTTAATTACTTATATATTTTCCTTTCCCCTGAATGGGCCTTTTATACCTTCCCTGAGGTATGAACTTTGACTTCCTTTACAGTTTACTTGCATCCCATTTTTTCCAAAACAAAATCTTTGTGTTTCCTTTATAGTAATCTACTGTAGAAAACAGATCAAAACAGATTTTTTTTGAATTTCACCTAAGATGTGGGCATCAAATCAATTTAGTTTGCCTCTGGAGTAATCTGAACTTGGTGCATTTCCAAGATTCTCAAATAAAGCATCTCTTCACGAGAGCTCCTCCCAAGTTCAGAATCGGTTCTGAATTTTTTTGATCTCACCGCATCATCTGATTTCAGCTACTGTATTTCGCAAGTTGATTTGAAAGTGGATTCAAACTGGTGTTTCCCTTTGAATTGTTTTGTTGGGCACAACATATGGATATTTTGTTTTTTTCATCAGAGAGAACTCTTATCTCACCCTGTTGCCTGACTTTGGGCTCAAGGTAAATTATTCTATCTTCTGCATAGAACAGGGGTCTTCACACTTGGCCCTTTTATAATTTGTGGACTTCAACTCCCAGAATTTCTCAGCCAGGCACACTCCAGGCGTGCCTGGCTGAGGAATTCTGGGAGTTGAAGTCCACAAATCATAAAAGGACCAAGTTTGAAGACCTCTGGCATAGAACTTCAGTGTTTTTTTCCCTAATGTTTGTGTGTAGACTTTATTTAACTCCCCATTTCTACTATTCCATTGTGGTTAGGTTTTGAGGGAAAAGATCTGGGTTAAAAACTGCCCACATGCTATAATTTCATCACCACTGCTTTTGTAGAGGAAATAATAAGTAAGGGATGATGGTTCAGAATGTTTTCAAGCAACCAGACAAATGTATATAATATACTGGGATTTTTTTTAGATGTCCCAAGGTTGAGTATAATTTCTAGTGTCGATATCCATTCTGTTTACTGGGCAATTTTATGAAAGTGGTTTGCCAATGTCTTCTGAGAATCTTCTTGACTTCTTATACTAGTCTAGAGCTTTGAAATTCCTAGGCAATCCAAGTTCTAACCAGGGCTATCTCTGCTTAGTTTCTATAATTATCAGCCAAGATGCTGCCAGTTGCTCAAGTGAAAGTGTATTTTATTTCATTTCTGGGAAGTTGGGGGGATTTTTATTCCTCCAGAATTAACATTTGCTCAGAAAATTAGTTGAAAACTATTACTCTGATCAGCTGGAGATGAACATTGATTAGTTCATGATGTTTCTGGCATTTTGAGCTTTACAGAAGTGAAGGCCATCACAGGTCAGCTTCCAAATGCTTCAGGAGCATGTGTGTGTGTGTGTGTGTGTGTGGACACAATGTAGCATGGAAGTGTTTCTAGACTAAATGATTTCTAAAGACTAGACCCTTAGTCCCCACTCACAACAAGCTGATGGTATGTGATGATCAAAGCAAATAGAACTCATTTTTTAATCAGCTGATGGTGTCCAGGAGCAGTACATTATAGGGAAGGGACTGGTGTGCAAGACATTCCAACATGAATAATGATGGCTGATGTTGTCCTAATCTAAATTGGAAGGAGAATATATGCTTCCCACATTTTGAAAAATGACAGTATTGGACGGTCCATCCATTTTCCTTGATTAGTATGTGTGATGGAAGCTGATATCCCATATGACAATCAATCAATCAATCAATCAATCAGAATAGAGCTGGAAGGGACCTTGGAGGTCTTCTAGTCCAACCCCCCCTCCCCCGCTCAAGCAAGGGACCTTATACAGTCTTTTCTTAAAAACCTCCAGTGATGAAGCACTTACAACTTCTGAAGGCAAGCTGTTCCACTGGTTAATTGACAATGACAAAAGACAGATGACAATGACAAAGTATGGGGAGGTCTGCCAAGTCTATTCTACTTGGTAATTTGGTTTTAAAATTCATGTTCCTACTATTTCCTTATCCTGCATCTGCTGGTCACAAATGAACTGAGGGTTGCATTTATATTAATGACTGTTTCACTATTTTTGGGAACTAATGAAGAGCTTCCATTCAGCCTAAGCAACAAAGCATGAGCAGAAATCAATTCCTCTGCATGCTTATATGCTTCATTTCTTCTCTTTTTCCCTTTTTTATTTCACCTACTCAAAGGGAAATACTGTGATTTTATTCCAAAAGATCTTTTGTGTGGCACTGACACTGTACATTTAAATATCTATTTCTCCCTCTATCATTTGCATTTTAATGCTTCAAACCAATAATCACGAAACCGTCCATGAAGAAGTGAAATAATAAGAGGAACATAAAGAACTTTTGATCTGATTGGAAGCCTCCCTTAAAATTATGCTTTAGAGGTGGCAGCTAGTTAATAGGCATTTTAGAGACTGTTTAAATTAATAGGCCACTTGTGGGTACGAGCTGAGTGATACCCTAGAAGTCTGAAGTGCATCTGGTTCTTGGTCCATGGGCCTTTTCTTTCTAGTGGATTTGAAATACTAATATTGGCACAAACCTATTTTTCATTTAGTGGAATAAACATTCTAGCCCATATGGGAAAAGAATTCACTTTGCACAGTCTAGTTCCTGGATTTTCTTTGGCTCACAAGGGAAATAAAATTCATCATGGTTTTGCTACCGCTTAGAAGAAATAGGATCTCAAATACATTCAGTGATAAAACCAGACCTTGTGCAGTTTTAAAGTAAGCCTCCTAAATGTATGACTCAAACACTCCACCCATTTATTAAGGTTAATTAGAAAGTTGCGAAAGTATGTACTGCCTGCTTTTTTTTTTTTTTTTCATTATCTGCAGAAAAGCAGCAAAAAGCAAAGATACCCTGGGCCATTTTGCCTGTGATGTCTTTAATTAAGGCATCATTGGCACAGCCCAGGACCATTAGCCTGTCATTCTTTCCTGTTAGGGTTGCTCATACTACCCTTTGTGCAATTATAAGTATCCCCAAGATACTTTTCCACACCAAGGTGATGATATTCTCTTCACCAAGTCACTACAGGCATCTCCTCCAATATATCTGGTAGCCTGAAAACTTTTATCCCTGCACAGAAGTCGTAAAGATCTGCCACTATTTTATCCCCACAACTACCCTGTTTGTTTGGCTGGATTGGAAAAAGAATGACTGAGCCAAAGTCAACCAGTCAACTCTACGGTCAAATAGGAATTTGAACCTTGATCATCCAGACTCAACCTAGGCTTTCTCACGGTTGGCACAATCCCTAGCAATTCCAGTGGCAGGGAACAGGCTCAGAATTATCTGTGGCATTTGTAAAAGCTGATACAGCACACCAGAATACATACCATTTGGGCCAGGCTTAAGTTTGAGTTCTGAGTACTTATAATTGTAAGTTCCTCTTAGCCAAGAATAACAGCAGGTTGTCCGTTTATGTTAGAAGCTAACAAAATAAATTGCTTATTGTTAGATAAAACATTTCTGCATAGAACATATGGTTACATTCTGAAATGTGTTGCCATCAGTTGTTGTAATGGCTGCCCATTTATTTCACTGGTTTTAAAAGCCGAACAGATAGACATATTCACAAAAGTTCAGGCTTTCCATATCTGGTAGGCTTTAAAGCAGCGGTTCTCAATGTTTGTGTGACGGCGACCCTCGTCACACAAACGTTATGCGCATGCGTGGTGGCGCCCCCATGTGCGGCGCACATGTGCGGCGGCGCCCCCATGCACGGCACGCATGCTTGGCGCTGCCCCTGGAGGGGAGAAAATGGCGGATCGCCGCCTTTGGCGACCCCCGAAAAATGGTCGATCGACCCCAAATGGGGTCGCGACTCATAGGTTGAGAACCGCTGCTTTAAAGGGAGATATGCTTCAAATATTAGCTACTTGGGAGCTAAAGTTAAAGAAATAATCACTCTCCTATCCTTGTTTTTGAGCTTCTGGAATATAACTAATAATGGTGGGACACAGAATGCCAGATGAGATACCAGAATAGACTAGATTGGCCACTGTAAAGGACATAGGGAACGGCCTTAAGGACAGGAAGAAAGGCTGCTATCAGATCAATGGTCAGATAAACGAAGCTTGAGCCCACTTTAAGATATTAATTTGAGAAAACATCTCAGATAGACCCCTCTCTAGGTCGCATAGAGGGAGGGGGAGACACATTTAAACATACAATAAAATCTTTTACAATAAAATCTTTCTTCTGCCATGATTCCTCTGAATATCAGGATGAAATAGTTTGATTTTCTCTCTCTCTCCAGATATGAGAGAGAGATACTGAAGTGTCATTGAAGACACTTGCTAATAAACAAACACAACATATGTACCATCTGAAATAATTGATTTAAATCAAGCGTTCTTGCGTCTTGCTGAGACTTTTTATCTTTTTCTGGGCAAAAGGAAGCTTTTAGGGAAACTTCAGGATGTATGATTATATTAAGAAACGTCTGTGTCCCCTTGAAAAATGTTGAAAAAAGCAACCAATGATGCATCCTCTTGTAGCTGCTGGGGAGAAATACTTGCAGGATAATCTGTGTGTGTTTATTAAAAAAAATTGAAAATAAAATGAATGGGGTTCATTCGTTATAAATGGAAATCTGGATATGCTTGCTTCCATTTGTTTCTATTGATTTTACTTCTCCTGGCAACAGCCAAAATTCTCTAGAGATTAAAACAAAAAGAAAAAAAAATCAGCTTTTAAGTAAAAATGATTTTTAGTTCCAGGTTGCTATTCATACAATACAAAAGAAGAAAACCCCAGGATATTTTTCCGGATAAGTAAGCTAAAAGTTATTTTCAAGACTTGGGAGAAGAAATGAAATAGCCCCAGAGGGAGTCTAGCTAAGCTCTGGGGAAGCTCTGTAACCCAACCTAGGACAATCTGGAAGCTGTTGGAGAGTCTGCAAAGTTTGTTACAGCCCATCTATTTCCAAGCTTTTGACTGGGAATTCCTAACACATCTGGATGATGCAAGGTAAGACAGAGCTCTCTGTGAGCTGGGCTAGACTGAGAGAAAATGACTGGCCCAAAGCCACCCAGCCAGCTTTCTTACTTAAGAACTCGCAGTCTTCTGGTTTCTAGTTCAGTACCTTAACCATTATAATAATTGGCCTTTTATTGATGTTACGTCAGAAGTCTATGGTTCCCTCATTAATCATTTCCTACCTTTTCAAAAAGGCCCAAGACTTTTTGCTGGTTAAGATAAATCTCCAGTCGACTTCTGGTCTTGCGTTGTAGCGACATTGGCCATGGGATTGTGGAGCTCCACACCCCTCGGCTGGTTTCACCCTGCCTGGGGACCCTAAAATGGGTCTAAAGTTGCCCTGGAGAGGTGACAAAGAAGGAAGGGCACCCCAATGATTGCAAAATAACAGCAGTTGATCTGCTAGATCTGGGGGAAGCCCTCCAAAATCTGACAAGAGAAAGGTTGGCCACACCTCGGTGACCAGCCCAGTCTACTGGCAGCTGAAGTCCAAAGGCACTAACCAGAACAACGGTGAACAGTGTGCTTGGAACTGGGTGAGAAATTCAATTTTCTCTCTCCTATTTTGTATTTGACTCCCTGGAAAAGGTCCCCAAGAAGCAAAAAATCTTCTGAAAGTGAGAAGGGAGGGGACTGCACTCCCACCCTCCCATAGACAGAAGTGGCGAATTACATTTTTATGGGGAACAGAAATATAATAAAATGAAATTAATAATACTACAGTCTGGATAAATCTGAAAACCATGGAAACTGTTAAAATTTCACATCTGAAAGAGTATTGATGAAATTATAAGAAAATAATTCTCCACTTTAAAAGTTGGAAAATGAATAGCTACTAACATGTAGTGGAGAATTAGAGTGTAAAACTATAGCTGCATTGACTTGAAATTGGCAAGACACCCAGAAATAGAAAACAACTTGATCCTTTGAACTTCAATGACTTCTAAATAAACAGAAAACAGTTGGGAACAAAGGAAAGAAAATATACTGGGCCATCTACAGTAGAGTGAGAACTATATTTGTTTAGAAACTGTTGACTTTCTGGGATTATAAATACACTGAGCTGCAATTTTCAAGCTCAAGAACTTTTGCAGGAAAGAAAAACCTTGACTTTTGGCTAATCTTCTAAGGGAGAAGTTACTGGAAAGCTTTCAGGTGGTTAAGCATTCTGAACCGAAATCTTGGCTGGCTGATAATTGCAAGATCCCTGAATAGAACTGTTGCAAAATACTGCTTTCAGTGGTGCTTTGATAATTAGAAATGTATTGGACTATAAAAACCATATATAAAGATAAGAGCTACATAAGATTTGGTTGTTTGGATTTTAAGTGGCTGGTTTGACAAGGCAATGACTCAAGACAAAGCAAACACATTTCAAGAGGAAATGTATGCCGGTGACGGCGGCAGCGATGGCGGCTGTTTTCAGCCGTCCACCCTGGAATGTGTCAAAGCCAGCTGAGACAGCGAGCAACAGCCGTCTCGTGGCTTGGAATCTCTCTCCCTGGGTGAAGGGGAGGAGATGAGTTTCCCTCGGATAGTGGCAGGGCTCCTGAGAGACCCCAAAGTTTTTTTTTCTTTGGTGGTCGGAGGGTGAGAGCTCCCACGGAGTCTGAGGCGTTCTCCACATTCCAGGATGCCTTTGCTCTAATTTTTTTTGGGGGGCAAAGCTGGACGCTGCTTACACATCTGCTTTCAAAATGAACTTGTGAGTAAAATTTAAAGCAGACAGAGCTGACCAGGGAGATTATATCTGTGATTATTTTGAGACTTTAATTCTGGAAAAGATTTCATCTTCTCTCTTTTCTTATTTGAGAGGGGTGAAAAATGGCGCTGAGATGTTGTTTTTAAGAGTGAAAGGACCGGAACTTTAATTTGAAATAATGTAACAGCTTTCTTTCTTCTTCTTCTTTTTTTATTTACACAGGGGGCTTTTGTTTTTTTTTCCCTCCTTTTGTCTTCTTTTTTCTCTCTCTCTCTTTGTTAAAGGTTTTATAAGATTTTAAGAGTTTTTTTTTTCAAGATGGCTTCAAAGCATTTTGGAGCTTTTGTTTCTAAAGCCTCAATCTCCTCTTCGGTAATGCAGACAGCTCAGCAAGTCGAGTCTAAATTTCCACCACTTTTCTCAGCTTTATCAGCAGTTTTACCTAAAGACTTACAGGACACTTTGGAAGATAGTGTACGATGGATTGAAAAAGAGATAAGTGAAATTATTGAAAATAAATTTAGGAAATTGAGAGAAGATATAACGTCTGTGCTTCAGAAGTTTGCTGATCACATAGATCGTTTGGATCAGCGTATTGATGTTGCTGTAGAAAATTCTGAAAAATTGGAAGATAAAATAGAAAATAAGGTGGAAATAATTCAGGATGAAATTACTATGTTACAATACAGAAGTATGGAGTTTGCTTTAAGAATAAGGGGAATGCAGGAAAGTAATCAACAAGATCTGAGACAAGTGGTTGCAAAGGATATAGTTCCTATTTTGGAATCTGAGCCTGAAGAAATATTGAGAGAGACAGAAAAAGTTTTTAGGGTTAATTCAAGGGTTGCAAGACAGAGGAATCTGCCACGAGATGTGGTTATTTATTTTTTTAGTAGATCACTTTGTAATAAAATTTTACAAGCCTTTTACAAGCAGAGATTTCAAATTGCAGCCCAGGATGTTATACTTCTGAAAGAACTACCTTCAAGAATTCTCAAAGTAAGAAAGCATTTTGCTTTTTTGGCTGATGAGCTTAAGAGGCGACAGATTCGTTTCAGATGGGAGATACCGGCTGGAATGGTGGTGAATTATGCAGGGACATGCTATAGACTTGATACAATTTTAAAAGTGAAAGATTTTTATACTTCTGTTTTGAAGGCGGGCTCTTTATTACCTACAGCTGAGATATTAGAAGAAAAGTTGGAAGAGCAATTGATAGAAGATATGCAGGTTAAACCTTTGCAACAATCTCTCTTGACAGAAGATTCATTAATGAAATTGAGTACTTGTGGAGCTTTTAGAAGTAAAATAAAGGTGGAAGAAAAGCTGGAAGAGCAGCTGATTGGAAAAAATATGCAGGTTGAATCTTTACACCAGTCCTCCTTAACAGAAGATTCATCAAAGAAATTGGGCATGACTCGTGCAGTTTTTAGAAGTAAAATAATGGAACAGCAGAAGGTTTTTCGTCATCTTCTAAGTAATAGATAATAGAAGGAGAAGTTGGAATATCAGCCGGCTTGTTATAAGGAGTTTTGTTAATTTTTTGTTATTTAGGGGAAAGTTTAAATTTATGATTTTTGTCTGGGAGAAGATTTGATAGGCTTTAATCTAGGGATTTAATATCTGAGAGTATCTACTATGATTTCTGTTCGAGAGAATAGTTGATAGGTTTTAATCTGGTGATTTAATATTTGAGAGTACTTATGATATATTAAAATAAGAATGTTATAAGGTTTTGATTTGGGAGAAAAGGGTATTACATTCATTTGGGTCTGGGGGGGAAAAGAGTTAAGAGCTAAGTTTATATTGTTTAAAAGAAATACACATCTCGGTGAGGAGAAGGTGGATAAATTATATGAAGAACAAATATGGGATTTAATGGGTAAATTATGATTAGAGTAGATATGATTAAAAGTACTGTTTGAATTATGATTAATTTTCGTTTTACTTATTGTGATTTAGTTTGTATTAGTTAAAGTTAAAATAAATATGGGATTTAATGGGTAAACTTTGATTAGAGTAGAGATGATTAAAAGTATTGTTTTGATTATGAACAATTTTTGTTTTAAATTTGGCATTATTTGATTTTGATAATTGATTTTCTTTAATTTGTTTAAATTTGTTTTATATTTGAGTTGAAGTAATGTATTGATTTTGTTATTTGTATAGTTGGATAAGTTTAGTTAGATTTAGTTTGCATTAGTTAAAGTTAAGTAGATTTTTTTTAATATGTTTGAAAAAAATGGGTAAACTTTGATTAGAGTAGATATCATTAAAAGTATTGTCTTGATTATGAATAATTTTTGTTTTAAATTCGGCATTATTTGATTTTGATAGTTGATTTTCTTTAATTTGTTTAAATTTGTTTTGTATTTGAGTTAAAGTAACTTATTGATTTTGTTATTTGTATAGTTGGATAGGTTTAGTTAGATTTAGTTTGCATTAGTTAAAGTTAAGTAGATTTTGTTTAAGATGTTTGAAAACCCTGTGCCAAGCTCTGGGAAGTGGGGGGGAGGGGAGGTTGGGGTGGGTGGGTTTTTGGGACTGGGAGGGAGGGGGGTTGGGGTGGGGGGGTAGGTAGGTTAGATGATAGGATTAAAGTAAGATAATAAGGGATAACTTATGAGAGAGATGTTGCTTGGGCATTTTCCCCAGTACTGTATCCGAAGAGGGATGAGAGAGGAGGAGAAAGGTTAGGGAGGAAGTAGGATGTTGAGAGGAGAGGGGGAGGGGAGAGAGAGAGGAGGAGAAAGGCTTGGGAGGAAGTAGGATGGTGAGAGGAGAGGGGGAAGGGAGAGAGAGGTGAGGGGAGGGAGAAGGAGGAGGAGGGAAGTAAGGGAGAGTATAAGAGAGGGCGGATGCAGTTTCGGGGGGGTGGGCAGGCGACATCTAGGTGTATTTATTTTATCTTGTTAAATGTGAAATTTCTTCTTTTTTGTTTATGTAATTGATAATTGGAAAATAAAAACTTTTTTGAAAAAAAAAGAAGAAATGTATGCCATGCTACGATATATTCAAATGACAATTGTTTCAAATCATGAGGAGATCAAAAACAACTTTGATGACATAAATGAGCATATCTCCAACGTAACTTACAATTAAAAAACTCTCAGAAAATGATGATAAAGAATGAACAAACAAATCAGATAATAGAATACAAACCAGAGGAAAGTTATTTAAACATGGAAGCTACAAATGAAAAGAACTACAACTTAATACAAACAAAAGAAAATCTGCAAGATTTTACTACAACAAAGGAAGTAAAAAAGATGTTTTATCTTCCAGGACTTCAAAACAAACTTGAGGACTAGAAAGAAGATCTAACAAAATGGATTAAAGAGCTGTCAGGAAAATCATTAAAGTTTGGGAGACAAAAAACAAACATCCTACTTAATTTGTCTTTTTTATCCCCAACAATATTAATAAAAATACAGGAAAAATCCCCTCGCAAGCTGAACATACTGAATTGGAAAGCAGCCTGGCAAAAGAAGAAGGCTAGAGTCAGATTTTAGAGACTTGATTCAACTTACCAGATGGAGTACTATATAATTAAAAACTTGTTTGAATACAGTTAAAATAATAGATAAAGTCTAGATATAAAAGGGCCCTATAGTAAGAGGGATAAGATATATAAATGGTATAATACTTTTCACAATACATGAAATGTAAAAATATTGGGATGGTGTATGTGAATGAAAAGTTTGGATATTTAAAGGTGATTAAGTTTGAGAAAATTATGACTGATAAAAGTGGTTTGAATACAGTGGGGAAATCAAGCTTAAATAGGAATCTTAAAACAGGACACAAAATGACTTAATAGATGACTTTTATAAATGCAATTGAAATATAAGCTGATTAAAAAGATATTATATGTTGATGTTATTGTTAGTTGTACAAATACTAGAAAAATGTTTATACTTAACCTTGTATATATCAAAAATATTAAGAATTATATTTGTTTAATGCAGACAAAAGGAGAATACTACTGGAAGAAGAGAAGATCAAGGAAATATATCTTGATTAACATATTAATTATAGAAATTAATTATTATTGATTATTTTTAAATATATGAACCCAGACAACACATTGCTAAGCACTTGGGGTTGTTATTATAAAAAATCAATAAAATATAATAATAATAATAATAATAATAATAATAATAATAATAATAATAATATTAATAATAATAATAATAAAAGAGAGAAATCTCCAGTCCTTCCCCATTTCATATCCAGAAATTCACCATTAGCAATGCAATGGTCATAGTGTCTTCCACTGTACCTGGGGCAGCATGATATTTGGGGACTCAGCACAAATGTTAAACATGGAAAAGCAAGGAAGTTGACCATTTTGCCCTCAACACTTTCTGCGTGAAGTGAATATCTCACTCTGATGGAACGTTAGGGGCAAACAATGAGTAGTTTGGTAAAGGAACCAATAACTTAGAGAGATGGTGAGGTAATCTTTTTTGGATATGTGCACATGGAGGCTGGAAAGTCACTTGTGATTAATGTTCTTCTTTGGATTCCCACACAGAACAAGAAGTTAAGCTCATTGGCCCTAACTCCCCATTCAAACTCTGTAATCTCCAATTCTGGCTAATGTTAAGATCAGCCCCCCTACTCAAAGAGTCCTCTACTTCTAGTATCTTCTATACTGCCTCACCTGCAAAAGCTTCTTCAATATTTTCCAGACTTTTGTCTCCTCTTCTGTGAAAAACCTACCTGCCAGCTGGACAACATACGATGTTCTGCTGGCATTTCAAAATGAAACGTCTACTGCAAATTACTAGCTATTGTGACAGAAGGGATTTTAGCAAATTAGGTATTGTAAAATGATATGAAACATGACCTAGAAAAATATGCAAATGGCAAAGAGAAGTGGAATTGCTCATAAGTATTAGAACCTACTTACAAATGTAAGCCAAATGTTTTGTTAAGGATTATAAAGCAACAGACATTTTGTATTAACTTGAAAGATGTCTAGGTATTTCTCCAAATACTGGACTTTAAAATGAGATGGACTTCTTAAATTCATACAAAATATAGAAGAAGAGGTAATCTTCATTTGTTCAAGCATATTAAAATGAATAGCACTGATCCTGTTTTGATATAAGTGATAATATTAATATATGAGATAGTCTTGTATTCCTGTTCTGTCCTCAATCATGGCTGAAGCTGTGAACAAAGCCTGTGCACCCATAAACTATTGTTTTCAAGAAACCAAATAAGTTGATTTGTCAAGGAGCTTTGGCTCTCGATGAGCTCTGTGAGCTGAGCATGATACTTCTTCTATGTCAGACATGTCAAATTCATGATGTCACGTGATGTCATACAACGTATCGGGACAGTTTTGCCATTGCCGGCAATGGGGTGGGCATAGCTTCCGCGTGACGCGTCCAGCCCACAGACCAGCAGTTTGACACCCCTGTTCTATATGCAATCATGGTATGGTATGTACTTAGTTCTTCCCAGGCTGATGTCCTCTAGATAGGTTGATCATTGTGGTGGAAACTTTTGGATGTTGTAATCCCAAAACCTCTGGAAAATATCAAATTAAGGAATAAATAATCAGCAAAATCATTGCTATACAGGAAGGAGACTAGGTTTTAATTGCACGTTACTCAAAATTGGCCTTATAATTCAAAATTACAAATAATGTTATGCTGAGCTGACATACATACAAATAGAGTCCAAGGTAGTGATTCTTGGTGCTTTGAAGTAGGCCAGATCAGGAAATGGACACAAGAAAAAATAATAATAGAATTCTATTGTTATAATATAGGATCTAATAACAGAATCTTGAAAGCCTCATAGCATTTTCCCTTACTTTCCTCTTATACACAATTTTATGGCTTTTCTCATACTTTCCAAGGCCATATTTTGTGGTCTTGGCATTTCTTCTCTACAGTCGCAACTATGCTCTTCTACTAGAACAGGTTAGATTTTTAAAAAAAGAAAAAGGAAAAAGAGGAATATAATCCAGGTGATAATGGCAAGAACCCATTCTGTTTAAACCTTTCCAGTGCAGCTATATTTTTTTGTATTCACACTGTAATTCAAATTGTATTCTAACAGTTTTTGTAAACTTTGTGCTATTTAGAATTATTTTATTACATGTCATAAATTCTCTGTTAGCAACTTAAATCTCAAATAATAGTAAGTATTTAATTGGCTCTGATAATATTGTTGGCCTGCTGCTGATTTTTTATTTTTTTTTCTTGACAGATTAATAATATGACTCATTATAAATCAGCTCTTGTGTTCTGACAAACCATGTGAAATTGTCAAACTTACAAGGATGGTGGTATATCTAAAAATAGTGTAAGACTGGTGTGTAATGTTATTTCTGTCATGGAATATGTCATTAAGCAAACACATGCAAGAACAAATTACAAGGTGTGTTATGATGATGCATGCACGAATTAACACTACATCCTACACCAGTTATGGCAAAGCTTTTAGAGACTTGAGTGCCCAAACTGCAACCCAAAACCCACTTATGCATCGTCGAGTACTGGGTGGGTGTGGCCCATTGGCTGGGTATGGCCAATTGAGTGGGTGTGGCTGCAATGGTAACAGCAGACTGGGTGGGACTAAAAAGTTCAATCAATCAATTTCAACTTTTCAAGATCTTTTTTTTCCCCACAAGAAGTTGAAATTGACTGATTGAACCTTTTTTTTTTTTTTTGCACACGGCGGCGGAGGCCTAAAGCAATAAGGTTTTATAAAACCCAGCTGAAGGCCTAGGACTGGGGCGATGGCATGCGTGCCCACAGAGAGGGCTCTGAGTGCCACCTCTAGCACCCGTGCCATAGGTTCGCCACCACTGTCCTACACTGTAATCTTCCCATCCCCCTTCCATTTTTTTCTTCAGATGTTCTTAGATGTACTTAGATATTGACCTTTGCTCAATGTTGGTACACAAAACTATTTCAATAATCCAAGTAAGCATGGGGACAAAACACTATTCTAGAAAGACAAACTCTGGTGCATTGCTAGCCAAATTTAATGAAGAAAGGCAGAAATTTATTTATTGAATTTATATAGGCACTAAGAAATATTGGTACTCTTGCAGTACTGTAATGCACCTGCCTGGTGCAAAATGGGCAAAGCCTCTGCTTAGACGTCCCGGCTTAGGCTTCAGCCCAGCACTTGAAAATCCTGTAATGAGGATTTGTAATTGTGTTCCAACAATACAGTGCTGAAGAAAATTGAGTATTGACAATAAAGTTCTCCAGTTCTCCATCTGCTGAATTTCTGTCACAATAATGAGGAGATATTGTGAAGTCTGACTATATTGCCACATACACTTTGATAGCAGCTCCCTTCTAAAAATTCCCACTGCTGATTAATTCAGAAGACATTTCCCCTTTGGCCAAATTCTGGATTACCCCTTGCCCAATTTCATTTGAACTCTTTAAAATGCTGCTGGACTGTTGTTGCTGTTCTTTGTTGACAAGTAGATAACTATCAATGCAGTTGTATGTTGGTTTGTTCCCAGCTGAGCGAGCACAGGATTGCAGCCTTAGGGCATTTCCGCCAAGCACCATTTTTGTGTCCCAATCGCCCCACAACAATTTCAAGCAGATCTACTGATTGCCATTTCTGCTGGTCTGGGAATGCCGAATCAATCTGTGCCCCCCCCCCCCGGCTGATTAATAAGAGCCTGCAAAAGATGTCACTTTACTGCTATGCCACCTGTTATTCCTCACCTTCAAGCACATAGTAAGGTAACAAAATAAACTGGAGGCACATGTTTATACATAGTCATTTGCAAAAAATAAAAAATAAAATACCTGAGCATCTATAAGCCAAATCATGCCATTTTTTTTTCTCCTGTATTAAAAGTCTCATGGAAAACTGTGTGGGTGCCATGAAATCATACCATCAATTTTGCTATTAATCTTCCCTGATATTGCCAAGCTGCAATAAATCTTAATTGTGAGAGCAGCTCAGATTATATCAATAGGTTTTTCTGCTTATTGTTTCCCAAGCTTGACAATTTCTAGGCAGGTGGATTTCAATTCCCAGGGTTCCTGAGACATATGGCCATACTTGAGAATTCCAGATTTTACTGATAAATCCCTATGTTGTTGAGAAATCTGGAACCTGAGTCTCCCAAGCACAGAAAACCTGCCATGAAAAAACTGTTAGAGGAGATGAAACTGAGGAACCAAAGAAAGAATGAGGCAAGACTGCTTTCCTTCAGTGAAGAACCAGATTGCCCACAAGCTTAAAACACTGCCCCCAAAAGATTTCATCATCGTCAACACCACCAACAAAACAATATGACTGTATCGTAGCAAAACTAGAAAGAATTCGGCACAGCTGCTAAACTCAGTGGAGGCCACAGGATCATAGAGGCCTATGAGGCAAATGTGCCCTGAGACTTGGTTCAAACAGGACTTTATAAATAGAACCCCAGATGCCACCCTCTTTTCCATTTGTATCCCTCCCTTGTTTTTCTATAGCTTCTTTAATCTCTTAATGTGAAAAGTCCATTCCATAGGGAAAGAGGGAAATGTTGCACTAGGGCAGATATGTCAAACACAAGGCCTGGGGGCCGGATGCAGCCCGCTAAGTGGTTTCATGTGGCCCGCGAAGACATCCTGGAAACAGTGAGGGAACGGCCCCTGCTGCCTTGGCCCTGGTCCAGGCCAGCCAGTAGCCAATGTACAATTTTGTGGTGGCCATCTATGCTGAAACACATTCAGTCTTAGCTCCACAAGGGTGTCTGGAAACAGCAAGGGACCGGCCCCTGCTGCATCGGCCCTGCCCCCTGGGTGCATGCCAGGCAGTGTCACCCTTTGTGAAGAATGAAGAAATGGACCATGCCTTGGCGCTTGCCCGGGTCCCACCCCCTTCTGCCAGATCTGTCCCACTCCTGCCCAGGCCCCCACAGGCACCCTTGACGCGAATGATGTAGAGCTGGCCTTGCCCACCCAGTAGGCCACACCCACTCCATCCACACCCACCCAGTAGGCCACACCCACCCTGGCCACACCCACCCAGCCCCCTGAGGGCAACCGCAATGCTGATGTGGCCCTCAATGAAATTGAGTTTGACACCCCTGCACTATGGCTTTGAATTGGTAACTCTGTAAGGCCCCTAGACATATCTTAAATCAGGATCCAACTTTAGCAGATCTTTAAATCTCCTGATTTATATCCCCCTTTTTAAAAAGTGAACAATATGGCAGGAATGCCAATCTAGATTGAGATTACTGTGAGGAAATTGATTTTTTTTTAAAAAAACTTTTGACACTGCCATTTTCCCAACAGTACTTCTCCTGTTAGTTGAGAAAAAACAGTAGCCTTGTGAACAGCAAGCAACGAGACAGGGGAAATGTTAAGCAACAAAATAGTTTTAAAGTAAAGACGAGGCAACTTGGTTTGGAAGCAAAGAATTATAGTGGCTGATTGATGACCAAATGATGTCACTGAAGTGAACGAGGGTAGTTTTAATTAATTCTTTTTCTGGATTTGTTTGCTTGGAAGGAAGAAATTAATAGTAAAATAGGCTTATAAAGCCTAAAGAAGTTGAGGTAGTGTTTCCTTTTCTTTCCCATTAACAATCAGCCAGAAATCATCATGCTGACCATGGATGTTTTACACATGAAAATGAAGAGGATAAAAGGTTGCCCAGCTCAAATGTGAAGAACAGGGACTGCTCCAGATCTGCCACCTAGTAGTGTTGGCCAATGTATGAAATCTTTTCAATACTTTTCCTAATATTATATCTGGTGAACAGCTGGCCATTGATTGCACTGTTTTACCTACGCCTTTGTCATTTTTATATTTAAATGTAACTTACACTGTCTACCACTTCGTATACTGGATTATATAATAGCTGGAGTTCTTAACCTATTCAAGAATTCAAAGTCTAATGTAGAGAAATATAACCCACTGAACTAGATGGACAATACCAGCTTCTCCATTAGACGGAGAGTGAGTAGCCTTGTTACCTTCCCTGTCCAGAGTCCCCTCTCTCAATCATATCACTGAAAATAGCCAACCATCAAATAAATGATTTTTTGCTTTAAAAAAAGCAGCAGCAACAGCAGGAAAATTAGCAAAGAACTAAAAACGTTGTCGTCTCAACCCTTTCCATGACATCCCCTGCCTAATGCATGAGGAAGGGAGGGAGGGAGGGAGGGAAGGAAGGGTTTGTCCCCTCCCTCATAACATAGCCAATTTAGGGGCTGATATTCAATGCCATGAAAAGCCAAAGCCTTGATCTAAAAAAAGCCTGCTTTCTTTTCTTCTCTCCCTTCTTAATAGGACTCAGAAAATTTCCAAGCAGCTGGAAAATGAAGGTGTTCAGTGAGGATTAGCCTGTGGTGTCAGCCTATTGGAATTTTGCAGGGTGGGCAGAGTCGAGAGGAAAGGAAATCACTCCCCCAGCAGTTTTTTTTTTTTAAAGCTGGGCAGCTTCCTTTCCTAAGAGGATTTCTCTTTTTTCTTCCCGATTGATAATATCCCCTCTAGAAAATTGCTTGCTGCAGTATGTTCCCAGATGTACTTCAGAAATATTATTGTATTTCTATTCTCTGGAAGCAGCTGACAAATAAACCAATTTCTCACATCAATCTTCCATAATTAACTTATTTTTATAATTTTATTTTATTAGACACACAAAGCAAGAAAATGGTGGGGGGGGGAATTGTGACTCGTCATGAATTCCTACATACTGTGTATATTCATGTCTTATTACTATTAATGTGAAGTGAAGTTTACTTAAATGTAGAAGTTATTTTAGTTTTTTAGCAAGGTTTTACACCTAGGCAGGAGAAAAAAGGGTGCAATTACAAATTACGCGAAACCTGGCTCAAAAACAGTAACTGTGAGAGGGATCTTGGAATGCTAGTGGACGATCACTTAAACAAAATCTAATACAATCCTTGGTTGTATAAACAGAAGCACAGAATCAAAATCATGTGAAGTATTAGTATTGCTTTATAAAGCCTTAGTAAGGCCACACCTGGAATACTGATCCAGTTTTGGTCACTACATTACAAAAAAAGATGTTGAGATTTTGAAAAAAAAGTGCAAAGAAGAGCAACTAAGATGATTGAAGGCCTACAGACTAAAACACATGAAAAATGGTTGCAGGATTTGGATTTGGCTAGTCTAGAGAAAAGAAGCTCTAGAGGGGACATGGTAGCAGTATTTCAGTATTTGAAAGGTTGCTACAAAGAGGAGGGGTCAGCTTATTTTCCAAAGCACCAGAGGACAGGACAAGAAATAATTAATGGAAACTAATTAAGGAGAGAAGCAACCTGGAATTAAGCAGTGAGGACAATTAACCAGTGGAACAGCTTGCCTCCAGAAGTTGTGGGTGCTTCATCACTGGAAGTTTTTAAAAAGAGACTGGACAGTCACTTGTCTGAAGTGGTATAGGGTCTCCTGCTTGAGCAGGGGTTTGGACTAAAAGACCTCCAAGGTCCCTTCCAGCTCTATTCTGTGTTGTGTCCCAGACTACGTACATCCTTGTTACTTCACAAAGACAATCTCTCTTTGAACAGTAGACTGGAAAATAAACCCTTTTTATTTGAGTTACAGACCTGATAATTGTCCCAGAAAACCAAAGCAACAGAACACTTTTCCAATGAAGACTTTGTCCAAAAGCAAAAACGGAGCACGAGTCAAACAGGAAATAACTCACAGACAAAATAAACAGACCATGATCTCTTGACTCTAAAGTTCTTTGCAAACGGTTGCCTCCAGCAATCAGCCCTGCCCACACATTCCCTTTTTGTAACACAGCCCCCAAGGTGTGGCTTCTCACTGCTTCCTCCTCTTCCCCTGGAGTTGCCCCATTGCCTCCCTCTGTCTTACTCATGTGACCTGCCTATGTTTACGAGTGTCTCTGAGGTCTTCCAAGTGGGCTTCCTCTGAGTCCAACTCATCCTCCCAGCACAGCTGACTTTCAGCTTAATCATGAGTGGAGGGGCCAGGTTCTTCCTCACTTTGTATGTCTTGTAGCTCATCAGAGCCCTTCTCCAGCTCTGATGGCTCCCCAGACCCCTCCTCCTCCTCCTCTGATTCCCCGGACTCAGCTGCTGGGATCACAGGCTGGCACGGAATCACAACATTCTGACTGATTGATAATTTATGTACGCAGTCCAAATGTCTAAATCTGGGCTTCCAGTGAAAAATGCAAAGTCAGTTTTTGGAAGATGTGGGTTCTTAAAGTGTTGTTGGATGGAGAATGGCTAAACCTTTCTACTCTGCAATACCAATTTTATTCCTCCCCCATTTGTCCTTGTTAAATGTATGTAATGAGCTATTCTCATTTTCCTTCGGTTAGTGCAGGGTGTTTCAGTTTGACAACTTTAAGATATGTGGACTTCAACTTCAAGAATTCCCCAGTGAGTGTTTGAAAACATTACTGTAGGGGGATTGTATATAGTTCAAAAGGAGACTAGACAAGATTCTGTTATATTTCTCTTTCTATCCCAGGTGATGAGAACTGTAAAACTGTTGTTTTTCCCACCAGCCCTCAAATACACACCTACACAATGGGAAGTGATTGGAACTTGTTTTGTTAACATGAGTGGGAAGGGGAAAGCAGCAGAATGCTCTAATGCTCAGAGGAAGTGTTAACTGCCGTCTGGACACCTAGTCATCACCGTGACCAAAGGGGAGGAAGGACTTGAAATCTGTCAAGAGAGAAACACCATCAGAGTTCATAAAGCTAATGACGAGTAAGAGGGTAAAAGGCAGTTATAACATTTCTAACTAGTTAATAAATTTAATGAGGAGGGGGGGAATGGAGAGGGAGAGGTGCCTTTGTTCCCAAGACACTGATAAATATAATGCTTCATACATACATATTTCTGAGGACATAGATGCCAGATAAATGTCATACAGTATTTTCTTTCCTCACCCATCACTTCAAATACTTGATGCTGCTGCTATTGACTTAGAGAGAGACTTCAGCAGTGAGAGGCAAATTGCAGTCTAGCCTTTGAATTTCAGCACTGACCAATGTTTTCACCAATGCACACGCCTTTTTTGCATTCTGTATTTCTGGCTGAAGCAGGTTTCTCAGCACAGGTCTGAGCAACGGTGTAAATTTGCAGGAAAGTGAGAAGGCAGATTCTGGAACATTTTTTTTCCAGCTAGTCCCAAACAACTCAGGTTTCTATTATATTTGAGCAATAAGGAACCCACATAACCAGATAATACTGACTTACAACTCACAGTATCCTTTCCACTATTTAGGCTCTTTGGGACTGAATTGACTCCTCTCTGGAACCCATCCTCTTGCTGGAAACTTCAGGGTCTTCAAACACCCCAGGCAGATTACCTACAAAGTGAATTATTCTTGCTTTCCAAAGGAGTCACCTAAGATTGTTTGATCTTGTCTCTCTGCCCTTAGAACTTTAGAAAGAGAATGCTAAAGTTGCAGCAGGAATCAAAGCAACTTTTTTTGCAAGCAACAGTGATTGTTCCACACTCAAGTATGTCCTATTAACAACCTGGTGCCTTCCAATGTCTTGGGATTACACTGAATCTCCTGTTGATAGTCTGAAAATAACTGGAGGTTGAGAAAAGACTATCAAGATTGTCACTAGCAAAATGGTTTTAACTGTAACCAGTTCCATAGTTCTGTGAGCATCCAGAATTACAATTGTAGTTATGCCTTATTATCTTTGCCTCTATCCAATTCTCCCATCCAATTCCTATTGTAAAATTATAAGCTTGCTAGGGTAGGCATCCTTCTAATACTGTTCTTTAAACTTAGAATGATATGAATATGTTCACAAGCAACCATAAAGAAAATGATAGGGAGTGCATTTGTCAAAGTTCAATGGCAAAGAGAACTACAATGTTAATTGTCTTCTTCAAAAATCAATAATAAGATGCTGCAGATAAAAATGGGAGAACACCATTTCCATCTGGCCTTTTTGGTGAATTCTCCAAACATATCTGGCTGTTTGCAGTTGAAAACAGGAAGGGCTCACTATAAATATTTAATCCAAACTTGCAAAACAATTCTCATGATCAACCCTACAGGTAACCAGAATTCAGATTTTCACCTTTGCTCCCCTTTGAGACCTTTCACGAATTACCACATGACATTTTTTACTCATGACAATTTCATCTCTTTTTGGTGAAAGAAAAAAGGAATCCAAAGTCAGTGCAAGATTTGAACAGTTTGGAGAGAAATGTAACCAACTTCCCTTGAACTGCTGAAAAGGCTGAGCTGAAATAATTGTTCTGCTGCTGTCTAATATTGCTGCTATGCTAATACTAATATACAGGGACCCTTTTTATGCACATAAAAGAAAGGTTGAAGATTTTATTACATGAAACGGACATGTTGACTCTCCCTTCCATCCAGTGAATGTTTAAGACACTTCCTGCCATATGTAAAAAATGGACAATACTATCTAGATGCATCATTGCCTTTTCTAACAAAAGAAAACTTCATGGTCACCAGGCTGAATTCCCTCTGCCATCAAATCATTGCTGTTTTGCAAAGCCGCACTTGAAAAACAGAAATTCCCATAAGGCAGAGCTGAGGTGGAATTCTTCCTTTGAATTCTCCTGGGTTCTCACTCATCCCGTTTGAACCTCCTCAGGCAATGTGGTTGCCTCACATTGCTTCCCTGGAGAAACAGCTCCATTGCTTAAGAGCAGGCTCAGTCCTCCTGTTTATTTATTTATTTATGAGACTTATATACCGCTTTAAGTGCTAGCACTCTCTAAGCGGTGTACACCAGTAAGCAATGTATATATATATTTACATTGCCCCCAACAATCTGGGTCCTCATTTTACCTACCCGGAAGGATGGAAGGCTGAGTCAACCTTGAGCCAATGAGATTTGAACCGCTGACCTGCTGAACACAGTGAGCTAAAGTGGCCTGCAGTCTGCCTTTCTTATTCTAATCTAGAGCAGTGTTTCTCACCATTGGCAGCTTTAAGAGGTGTGGACTACGACTCCCAGAATTCCCCAGCCAGCATGTGCTAGAGTGTTTATTTCCATAGTTGAGTGACATTGCAGCCTGTTGACAATAAGAGACTGTAATGGGTATCGAGAGAATTGTTGAACTAGATGGCATTCTCAGCTGCAGTCACAATAAGCGCTGGTGGATGACTGCAAATAAGCTTATTATACGTTTACACTTTGCTTTGAACCCTAGAACAATGACACCTGATTTGACTCCGTCTATTACTATCCCAATGCCTCTGGGAGAGGCATGGTGATTTTCATCCCCAGGCAGTCTCCCAGCTGTTCTTCTTTTGTTGAAGAAAGCTATGCTGCCACCAGATGTATTCCCTCAAATGCCAGGGAAATGCTTAGAGAAAGACTTAACCGGCAAAATGGGAGGAGGAGGAGGAGAATATCAATGGTTTATATCAGTGTGTATTCACATTAAAAGAACAAAATACATTCTTTTAATAAATAAATAAATAAATAAATAAATAAATAAATAAATAGTTATAATAAAAGGAGGAGGAGGAGGAGGAGGAGCTTTCATTGGACAATTGTTACAAAGTCCCCATACTTATATGTTAATGGCACTTTTGCCCATCTGTATGCCAGATGGAACAAGGCTGGGGTTTGGGGTGGGGAAGAAGCATAAATGAAAGAAGAATCAGAGTAGAGTCCTGAGAATTTTACCTGAAACATTTCAGCTTTTATTATTTCTTCAGGTTACTCTCCGCTTTAATTTTCCAACCTTTGTCAAGGCAATTAAGCATGCTCAGTCTCGGAAAGGGGGAGGGAAGGCAGCCCATAAGAAACTACACATAAGAAAAGCAAAACAACCCTGTGTTGTTTTAAAATATTTGTGTACCATTAGTCAGGCATGTACGGGGAGCCCTAATCTTGCTAAGATAAATAGCTGTCAGCATCATCCTGCCGTCTAACAAATTGCTTTCGCCTCGTTCCCAAGGAGCGTGGCTAAAAATAGCCCATGACAATGATAAATGTGGCTGAGTGGAAATTCTGTTACCAGCATGGCTCCATTTCTGCTAGGAATTTAAAAGGGAAGAGAGCAACATTTAAAGCTGCCTCTGTGGAATCAGAATTTACTGCTTTTCTTTGCGAAGCAGTGTGTTTGTGGGAATGAGGGTGACTTTCTTAGGTCCCTGTAATATTGTTTCATGTTTTTTTCCACAGGAATGCAGAGGTGTTTTTGAGGCCCACAAGATTCTCCACAATATTGGAGATTATTTTTCAGCAGTATTTATATTGCAGCTAAATGATGGATTCACCGTCCTGACATTGCAGGCTTGTCATTGCAAAGGAAGTCGATTAAGGCTGACCCACAAGTTATCTGATTTAAGAGTGAAGCTTGAGGAAACAGTTGTACTAACAACCTTGCTTTCTTGGTATGTTGGATTACAATTCCTATCAATTTTCAGGCAGCACTTAGTCATGGTTGCTGAGAAATTTGGAGATCCAATACACAAGGACAAATCTAGAACCATTAAACTTTAGGGTGAAACAAATCAATGACAAAGGAAAAAACAACAGTGATTTTGCCAGAAATTAAAAGTAAGTAATGAATGTTCCTTGTTTATTTACCTTGTTAAGAAAGCTGCATACATCTGTTGTCATGACAGATGACAAAGAAGAAATATGTCTAGAATATTTTTTGGAGCAAGAGATTTGATAATTTGCTTTTGTATACCCACAACAGCCATGTCTCATGTAGTCCCTTGGATATTAGCAAAGCTCTTGCCAATGATTTTTCAGAAGTGCAGTTCAGCTCTTCGGGGGGAAATATATTGTTGAATACTGAAATATCTACTTTTCTTTAATGCATTTTGTTTTATTAAAATGCCATGTAATTGCCAATGACTGCTTGCCATTGAAAATGGGCCAGATTCAGACTGCACAGTATAAATCTTACTGGTATGATATATTTAAAAGATCTGGAAAGATCCTCAAGGCATATGTGCAGAACCTTTGAAAGGACATGGTTGCCTTGATGCTTCCAAGCAAAGTGTCCGCTCCAGAAGATTTACACAGTGCAACAGGACATCTGTTTGAAAAAACACAGCTACACAGGCCTTCTTCAGGAAGCCATGGAGATGATGGAAAACCCATTCAGGAGCTGTTAAGATAACAACAGGTGCAAAAGTGTGAATTAAGGCCAGGAAGGCAGGAAAGTGTTAAGGCAGGCGTCTTCAAACTTGGCCCTTTTATGACTTGTGGACTTCAACAGCCAGACATGCTGGATGAGGGATTCTGGGAGTTGAAGTCCACAAGTCACAAAAGGGCCAAGTTTGAAGACCCCTGTTTTAAGGTGACTCAGACAGGCTAGGATGAAAAGGGAAAATACAGACAGACATGGAAGTTTCTGTTATATCTCAATATAGTTCTAATCGTCTCATGCAAGGAAATTTCCTGATGGTTGTAGAGCTAAAAACTCCCCCATTCCCCCTTGAAAGTCAGGTACACCTGATTCTTTGAAAATACAAGAATTTGAGGGGCTTAAAAGGACAGACTGCCTGAATGAAAACTGAGGAGAGGGGCTGAAAAAAAGAACGCCACAGTCTCCATCTGTCTCATTGTACGGGAGTTTTCCAGGGCCACTAAACAAGTTGAAGAATTCCAGTTGTGCAGTGTGTTCTGGATTAAGGAAGAAACAGAAGAAAAAAGAGGAGGTAGCAACATGTAATGGGAAGTAGAGTTTGGCTGGTAGACTAGTCACTCGAGAAGAACTTAAAAGCAACAATCATGAGTCCAGCAGCTTTGCCAAGCAGATCGGTTAGTGATGATGCTCTAGAAGCAGCCAGGAAAATTTCAGCATGAGATGTGTCAACATTTATCAGCGGGGTCAGCTGGCACAAATCCTTTCTGGCAGCTAAGGTAAAGGTTGGATGGCAGACTAGCCAGTCGGGTTCAAAGAAGTGGCAAAAATGGGCTGAGAAATGATGTTTAGGTTAGTGGCTGAGGTTAGATCTTAAGCAGCAAGAAGAAGAAAAGGGCATGCTTCAGCCAGAATTTCTGCATTGCAGCAGTGAGAGTAATAGCACTACCAGCCAGGACTATCATTATCTTATATTGGGCATAAACAAAATCTCCAAGGGAGGGAGGGAGGGAGGGAGGGAGGAGCTTGTTACAATAGCATATTTATCCTATCACAGTGATAGCTAACCTTTAAGAGACTGAGTGCCCAAACTGCAACCCAAAACCCACTTATGCATCGTCGAGTGCTGGGTGGGTGTGGCTATTGGCTGGGTGTGGCCAATTGGGTGGATGTGGCCCATTGGGTGGGCATGGCGGCATTGGTAATGGCAGACTGGTTGGGACTAAAATGTTCAATCAATCATTTCCAATTTTGCAGGATCTTTTTTTTCCCATGAGAAGTTGAAATTGACTGATTGAACCTTTTTTTTTTTGCACATGGCGGTGGAGGCCTAAAACAAAAATGTTTTGTAAAACCCAGCTGAAGGCCTAGGACTGGGGCGATGGCGCACGTGCCCACAGAAAGAGCTCTTAGTGCCGCCTCTAGCACTTGTGCCATAGGTTCGCCACCACTGCCCTATCAGGATCAACAAATTCCAGCCAGAGCCCTGGAATAGGCCAACCTAACCAGGACCACCCTACCCAAGTTATAACCAACTCTAAATCAATGTCAGTCCAGCTAATGTAGCACCACTCCAAACACCAGTTTTGCCAAGCCAAAATTGGCACAGTATCAACCCAGTCAAACCAGTATGGGTCCATTGTGTGTTAGCAGTGAAAAGGCCCTTCAGAAATGCACTGAGAGCAGGAGAATTCTGGAATGGAAATCTAGCCAAATCCAACACCAGATGCCCAGGATGGCAAAGGCCATCTGCAAGGGGAGATGTTAGAGACAAGGGAAACTGGAGTAAAAGTGTAGTTTCTGGGGAAATGGTTAAAGTCAAACTGCTGTGCTACAGATTAACAGGTGTTGAGTTGAGAAACCTTTAGAATGTTGCTATAAGTAAGTCACTGACAATAGAAAAGTGAAAGAGGATAGTGTAAACCAGATCTGGACATCTGAAAAAGTTAAGTAAAAAAGCTTTATTGGAGAAATCATATACACGGTTTTTATAACAATATTGTGGAGTGGGATCTTTTTCTTTCAGGAACTCATCTTTGTAGTTCTTGAATTTATGCCAGCCAAGAAGCTAAAGCACACAGCTTTAATATACACTGCACAATCAATGAACACGATTATTTTATGGTCAATGTAGCAAGCAAAAACAAATTATTGGTTTAATTTAATATAGGAAGGCTAACTTAATCACAAGTAAGGATGTCTTGAAGCAAAGCACATTATCCAAAGATAGGACTAGTTTGGCCTCTCTGGGAATAACATTCTTTAGAAATGGAACAACTATTTTCTGAGATTATTTGTAGTATGGCCACCAAATCTGGAGTGCAAAACTTTGAACAATTGCTAGAAAATCATTGGACCTTTTTTTTACTTGTTCCTTACTATCCTTTTGTTGTTCTGGTAAGCTTTGCAGTCCAGATCTGATTGCCCTATTCACATACTTGTAGAAATGTCCTTTTGTGCTGCAATCAGTATTCAGTTATTTTTTAGGAAGATCTTTTATTGGGCCTAATTTCTGAATTTATAAAATTAGATCCTGCTATAGAGTTACCTGGTTAAAAATTTAGTCATATGGATAAGATTCATACTGTAACCTATTACAAAATAGCCACAAGAACTGTTCAACTGGAATAAAATAATCCTGGAGGGAATAAAGGAAACGTTCATTAACGAGAGCTTTGGATGGAACTGTAAGAGTGGGCATATTTGCATATCTTTACATTACAATAACTTGCTCTTGCTGGGAATGTAGCATGCCAGTTATTTATTCTCATTGTTTGACTTTTATGCCTATTAGTAAGGACATGGCTAATTAGCAAACCAAATGATCCCGGAGATCAATCAGCAGATTTTTTTTTTACAGACACTAGACAATTATGTCTCTAAGGCCCACACTTTTGGATCTCCCAATCTAACGTCCAATTTCTCTAGCTTAATAAAAAGCTCAAGAATATCAGACTACTATATTGCTGAACATTCTTCCTGATTTATTGTACTTACACATATATTACTTTTGCATTGTTATTGTACTCCAAGGAGTGAATCTTTTGATTAACAGCTACGTCGTAAAAACACAGACATATAAATAAGGGAGCCCCAGTGAAAACTCTCAGGTCTGTGGCTAGAGGGCTCTGCAACTCTGGTTTACTTAGCTCCCCTGACATCAGTAGAATTTCTAAGTCAAATTAGTAAAGCACACTTAATGTTCATAAAATAGTCGCAGCCAATTGAAATTCAAGTTTCCAAGGTCTTCTTGATCATCCTTCAGTGGTGAATCACTAGTGAGATCCTGTTCCATATATTAGGTACTGTGATAGAAAAGGTGTGCTTCCTGGGTACCAAGAAATTATACTTGGGGGGGGGGGTGGATGGGTTGAAGTTTAAGTAGTTCAGATAAAGTAGAAATAGTTTTATTGTATATAATATTAATGTTTTAATTTTGAGAGAGGAACTGCTCGGGCATTTCCCCTGGACCGCATCAAGAGGGAGGAGAAGAAGGTGAGAAGTTAAGTAGGAAGGTGGAGGTGAAGGAGGAGAGGGGGTGAGTGAAGAAAAAGAGGGAAAGAAGTAAGTTGGTTTGAGGTGGGATGCGGTTTGGGGGGAAATGGGCGGGCAAGACCGAATGTGGTGTGTATCAATTTGTTTTGTTTTTTTATCAAAAAAGTATTTGTAAGATCGTTATGTATTGTAAAGTTGAAAATAAAATTTTTTACAAGGAATTATACTGTTTTTTTTCTCCAAAAGACGCAGAATGGACCCACTTTGCCCAATTACAGAAGCTGGATAGAAACTATTGGAGCTAGGTGCTCCCTCAAGTAACCATGGCCAATGCCATAAAAGCTTTATAAGTAGTGAAGTTCACTTTGAATTGTACCTGGAAGCAACTGGAAACCAATGCAATTCAAAGAACAGTGATGTCATCTGGGTATAATGAGGCATGCCCTTTGACATTTAGAATATTGATGGTTCTGCTCACACAGACACTAGGTCAAAACAAAGTAAATCAAATTATGACTTACTACAATATATGAACTTTCTCTGTGGATTAATATTTTCATTTATTACTAATCAAGAACTGCCTCTGAGTTGTCTTTGCCAATTCAATTTTCATCAGCAAACTCAGAATTGTTTTTGTATGTTTTACAAATGTATTTGCCACTTTAATGTTCATTAACCACTCCTCCTCCTGTCACTTGGATATTGTTTGCAGATATTTGCAATCCATTTTTAACAAATGTGAATAATTTGGTGTTGTTTCTCTTTTCCCAAGCTTTGGATCACTTAACAGCTGCTGGGAAATTTGGAGCAGGACTTTGGCTGTCAAACAGTTTTGCCAGATTTTCTTAATAATATGAGAAGCAATTTCAGATTTTAATACCTGCCAAGGATTTTTTTTTTTTGCAACCTTTCTTGCAGCAGCAATTTCACATGCCAAATAATGTCTTGAAAGGGATGAGACATTTTTTTTTTTTTTTTTGGGTTGCCAAATCCATTGCTTGCAAAAGGACTTGGCTTGGAAAACATATTCCAAGTTATCCATCCCATTCCAGGAATGGTTTTCTTCTTTCCCAATTTCATATCCCTGTTGACCATGTGTTTGGTTTGGGAATTTGAGGAGATTGTCTCCTAGGATGCAGGAAGCTTCTTCCCAATCATGAGTATTATGGTCCCATTTATTATGTCATTACAGTATTTTGCTGGTGCTGGCATGAATGATCTCTTACTCAACTTGATAATTATTGATCCTAACAGAAAGAGAATGGCTGAGATCCCTTTGCCACTTCTGCATCAAAATCTATAACTTGTAGATGGCAAAAGGCAGAGAATCTGTGATGTTCCCTACAAAAAAATGGGAAGATGATGGGAGCTTCTTAGAAATTTGATGGAGAAATATTGCAGTTGGTTAACCTATGAGACTCTACAACAGATATGTCAAACACAAGGCCCGGGGGCTGGATGTGGCCTGCCAAGTGGTTTCGTGTGGCCCGCGAAGCCATCCTGGAAACAGTGAGGGAACGGCCCCACTGCCTTGGCCCTGGCCCAGGCCAGCTGGGAGCCAATGTACAATTTTGTGGTGGCCATCTTGGCACTAGCCCTAGTGGACCATGCCTTGGCACTTGCTCCGGTCCCACCCCCTTCTGCCAGAGACCCTCAGATCTGTCCCACTCCTGCCCAGGCCCCCCATAGGCACCCTTGATGCGAATGATGTAGAACTGGCCAGCCCATCCAGTAGGCCACACCCACTCCATCCACACCCACCCAGTAGGCTGCACTCATTCTGGCCACACCCACCCGCCCCCCCCCAGGGCAACCACAATGCTGATGTGGCCCTCAGTGAAATTGAGTTTGAACCCCTGCTCTACAATATCCACCTCATATATTTGTAACTGCATATCACTAGTCTACTAATAGTAATAAACAGTAATAAACCTTTAGTGGCACCCCTCCCTCTTAAAGAAACCAAGATCGTATAAAGGTTGGATTACCAGAGAGGTGGGATGAATCATGTAACAACATTGTGCAGAGTCATTCTTCAGAGTTTCTGTCCTCCCCTTTTCAAAACACATGATGAAAATGCACGATGCAGCAGTGTCTCCTGCTTTCTCTTAGAGAAAACAGCACTGGCCTATATTCTTTCCAATGGATTTCTGCAGTCTAAACACGTTATCTAATTGCTGAATTTATTCTAACTTTCATGCCCAGGGACTGAAGGTTGAGGGGACAGGTGCTACTGTCAATTCCTTCCCAATTACCATTGAGCTTCCAGGGGTGCTTCCTATAATGGCTCCATCATAAGGCTGCATTTTCTGTAATGCCAAACATGAATAATGGATGCCAAACAAAGCAGCACTTCAAGATCACTGATATGGCTTGGATTTTCGGCTGTTGCTGTGGGCTTATTCTCCGGGTCCTTCTACTTCTCACTCTCTAATCATTCATTTGTGTCTGAAGCTTTATTTAAATCTGTTATTGTTGTTATTTGCTGAGATCTGGTTTAATTTCCTACAGAAGATATTTTCTTTATGCCTCTCGGGTTTTTTCTTCCTCTCTTATTATCCTCTCAGACGCTATTAAAGCTGTTCTGCTGGTGCGGTAGAATTTGCTTCCTCCCACTCCCCACAAAAAATGGAAATAGGAAAGAATTGTCTCCTCTCCAAGGCTGACTTTAAAAAAAAAAAAAAAAGCCCCTTCCCTGCTCATTCTGCTGATGTCCCGACAACCAGTTTTTCATTTATAATTCCATAGCTGCCTGTCTAGTCTATAACTCTGTAAATGCTGGGTGTGTAGACATGCCAGATAAAGACTCACAGCCATTAAGTACCATTGAATGCAACACAAATAAAGTTTAGGATTTTATTTCCTTAGCAAGATGAGGGGGGAGTCAGTATCAGTTATCTCTTGTGGCCAGCCATTTCTACTTATATGACACGCATATTTTATTGGCTCCCATTACATGGCTAAAAAGAAAGCCATTATTCCTTGGCAAGATTGGGAACAGATAAAACATTTATATTATTAACTGTAGCTTTATCTTTTATCATGTCTTTTTTCAGGCAAATGCATGCAATGAGACAGTGAAAGAACCTATCATTAGACTTTAGTCCTAGCCATAATTTCCAAGGAGCAGACAAATGGGACGGATGATATCACCTTCTTATGCTGGTCTATGGCCATAATAAAGATTTGATTAATTGATTGACTGAAGTGTCATACTTCATTCTTTCTTAGCATCTCTTCCCCCATTCCTTCTAAAACAGACATGTCAAACTCGCGACATCACGTGATGTCATACAACGTATCAGGACTATTTTGCCATTGCCGGCAATGGGGTGGGCGCAGCTTCCGCAGGACGCGTCCGGCCCGTGGGCCAGCAGTTTGACACCCCTGTTCTAAAACATTGTCTTTAATTGTCATTGAGTTATTAACTGCAAATCACTGGAATGTTGTTCTTTTACAGTTTTTAAGTCCACAGTATGGGTTTTAAGAATTCACTGTCTTGATATCATCAAAGATGGTACAAAGACAAACATCCAATAACTGAAAGAAGCTGTGTTTGACAGGGTAGCATGGAAAGCACTTGGCCATAAAGTCACCAAAAGTTGGATATGAGTGAATGGTTAAAACTACTACTATGTGGTTTAAATCCATAGTGCAAGACAATCATGGTTAAGTCTCTGTTCTTTGAAAACCTAGAAAAGGGGTGGAACACCTACAATCCTACCAGACTTATTAAGCTGCAATTTCTAGCATTTGACTATGTTGGCTGGTTTCCCAGAGACCATCTGGAGTTGCCTTAAAACACATTTGCTGGATGCCAATTTAGGAAAGGCTAGCTAAGTGTAGAGTCTGCAGAGAAAATATGCAGTGGACTAGATGCTCGAACATAAACATCTGCAGGGCTCTGGGTTCCTCACCTCTGATCTCCAGTAACCTGCACATCTCTATTTTATATTTATGATTTCAGTGTTATATTAGTCAGCTTTATCACAGATCTAATAACTCCAAGTCCTTTTCATGAGCAAATGTGTGAAGACCTTTTAACAACGACCTACTTCAGAATTGACTTACATAAACACTTCTTGAGAGGCCAGAACTGTTAGTCTTCCATAGTGTTGGCCTGAATTTGAAAGATTACCACGGGGTATTATTTGCTAGAGAAGTTGACAGAATTTAGTAAGCCAAAGTTTTGAGAAGAAATGGCACAGTATAAGGGAAAAGTTTGAACAGTCCCTATTCATTCTTTAGAAAATCAGGTCTCCATATAATACATCTAAATGGATTGCCATCCCGGAAGTCTGCAGGAACACCTGTTTATTTTCAGCATCAAGTAACTTAAGACCTTATAGTTGGCTCTCTCTCAAACACTTTTTCAGGTTGCTTTTGCAATAAATGATATGTAGTTTTTATCCTATGTTGTGCTTTGCTTGTTGTTAGTAACACATTTTGTAAATAACAAGGCATAGCAGCAGCTACTAGGGTATCACAGAATGGACATTAGAAAGTACCATAGAAGTCATCTAGTTTAACCACACATTAGATCCACTAAATTATCTCTATCATGTGATCCTCCAGTCTCGTTTGAAGACCTCTAGGGAAGGAAAGCTAGACATCGTGTCAGTCTGTTCCACTGGCTGACAGCTCATACAGTCTCAAAGTTACTTTGGATCTCAAGTCTGAAGCTCCTTCCTCGTAATATTAACCTATTGGTTCTGATCTCTGGGGATATACAGAATAAATCTGCAAGACAATATTTCAGATATTTGAAGATTACTATTCTAGCTCCCATCAGTTCCCTTTCCTGCAGGCTTAGCAGTAGTGCTATCATTTCTGGAATTGGTGATGGCAGCAGCCAAAGACTTTGGATATCCTCTGACAAAGCTCTTTGGGCTTCTGTGTGTTTTATATTTTTCATTTTTTTAAAAAAAGTCTTGCTATATTTTATTTCCATATCTGATTCTAAATGTTTTAAAGGAATACATTAATCAAAATACTTTCTAAAATATTTATCTGGGAATTTTTCTGTGAGATAGTCACTCTTAATTAGATATATCTGTATGGAAATAAAGGTTCTTATGCTTTTTCTCAAAACATTTTCTCCTTTTCTCAGAGGGACTGAAGAAGAAAAAGGTCTTCTGCAAAGCCACTCTTTGTTGGCTTTTGGTATGATAAGGACATACAAAAGTTACTGTTGATAATCAGCACTGAATCTGTGGAAATTAATGACAGCATTAATGCCTGGAATGGGTACCCCTGATGCCTTCCAGATATTTTGATTATTCCATTAGTATAGAAGTTGGCTGGCTGGTTAGAGATGGAGGTTTTGTAGTGTCGCACATCAGGGATAACTCTAGGCTAGAGTTACAAGACACAAAGTAGCCAGCTACAATAGGTCACAATCCAGTTGAGCTAGTATTCTGAAGCTCAGAGTGTCCAGCTTTGATTGCAAGCTGCATACCTAAACTCAAAATGACACTGCATGGCTTTTGCGTTAAATCCAGCTGGTCCCTGAGAAAATGCATGCATATTTCAAGAGCCATCATAGTGGATGGTAAACTAATCCAAATAATATAACATCTTCAGATCTTTGGAGTAACTGTAAATGTTTCTCAAAGCCTACAAGTATAAAAATGTCTTGAAAGTCAATTGAAGCACAGATATGCCCTACAGAACAATCTATCTTCTTTTGGCTGTTCTTTAAAAACATCACTAGGTTGTAAAAAGTGGCTTCAAAGCTCAGCCATGCTTAAAGTGGGACAGATCCAGTGGTGGGATTCAGCCGGTTCTCACCAGTTAGGCAGAACTGGTAGCTGATTTTTTGTTGTCCAGGCCCAGAATGGACTTCCGGAACTAGCATCCACACAGAGAAGCCGTTGTTCACATATTTGAATCCCACCACTGGACAGATCAAATCATTGGCTTAATTTAATTAAGTTTACTGTTTTCCATAGGAATCAATCTATATCCAACCCATTAGGTGAATTGTGTCTTTAGTAATAGATCAATGATTTCCACATAAACATATATGATGCATCCAGGGTCTACAATTTCCACCACTAATGGGCCATTTTCTTTTTTTCCTTCTCACCATGACAGCAGCTGGTTTTGCTCAGCATGTTCACTAGGACAGCCTAGTTAGGGAATGCAAAAATATGTCAGCTGCACTGATTTTTAATACTGGAGAAAATACTGCCAAGCTATTCTAAGTGATTTTCCAGTTAAGCTATTCATTCTCATTCCCTGTCTCACAAACACACACAAACTTGCCCAACTGCCACATTACCCTTCAGCCTCTCAATGTGTGTGATTGTTTTCTTTGTTCTTGGGAAGCATTTAAGAAAATAAATGTCGACATTGAGCTCCTGCTGCAATTAAAGTGCTGGAACTTTGCCACCGTGAGCTGTGTTTCTTTATGAAGCTTTGCCCATTGATTCTTAAATTATAGACTAATGAACCCATCAATTCATCATAGCATTTCTATTACACAATTGCTGTTGTGGGATACAGAGCTGAAATGCCTGAAGGCATCCAGAGAATGCACTGTCATTAGCCCCACTCACAAAACAATCACAATTTCAAAATTCTGCTGCATCATGACTCTTGAGCAGGTTATCAACTTTGGCTCCTTTCTTTGATTTTTTTCAGCCCTCATGATCTAAACAATAATTAAACTAAGAGCGGCATTATTATCATCAACCTCACCACCATCAAAGATTGGAGGAGGCACATAGTCATTGGTCATACTGATGGACAATAGGCTAGGTCAGGGGTAGGCAACCTTGGCTCTTTTATGACTCATGGACTTCAACTCCCAGAATTCCTGAGCCAGCATGGCTCAGTCCTAAACGTGAAAAATCTAGTTCTGTGCAATCTCTTCAGCAAACTGTATCTGCATATCTGTGACAACTTGACTAGCACAAAATATTAATGAACAGATAGATCAGTTTTAGAGAAAAACAGGTCTCTGGTCTATTTGACAGAACGTAATTTCTTGGAGCTGGTAGCTATTATTCAGATATTGAGCATTCATTCCTCTTTTGTTTGTAAGGGTCCTTTGGGCAGACCAGATGCTGAACGTACAAATCATGTGCTTGACTACCAGCTACAAAAGAAGCAATAGGTGTTACATTTCCTATCTCAACCATTTCTCCAGGTCAGAGCTGATATTATGAATGGGTTTTCCAACTTTCAGATATGTTGGGGTGCCATGAAAGAATATAGACCTGGCCCTGGGAATGAGGAAGGGATGGATAAACTATTAAGGGGAGAGTTTCAGAAAAGATGGCTCAGTCCTGGGAAAGAGAAAATCATGATAAAGAAATACAAATACGCCCACCTTGATTTAGTTTTTTATAAGATGGGGCAGAGGAAAAAAAATGGACAGGTTCTCAAAATCCTGTTACCAACCTATAACAATTCAGTGCATTTCTAGCATCCCTGACATCCCTGATCCCTTATCCTTGTCTACCTCAAAGGGCTGACAGGTGCTAAACACATTCCTCAAGCCCACATGAGGAACTTTGCCACAAAAATGGCAAAGTCCCCATCCCTCACCTCCAGCCCCATTTCCATGCCCTGAGGTATGTAAATCCTAATATTTTACAGGAATCTAGTAGAAGAGTTACATTATCAGAGAGTCCTCAGCTCTGCTATTAAACCTGCTCAGCAGAGAAAAACCAACTAGCCCAGCTCAGAAAGACTGGCTATTAAACCAGCTCATCACCTCAAAGGAGCAGAGAGACCTCAAAGGAGCAATAGCTGGAGATAACTGGGGGCAATTAGAAAGACCAGCTGAGCACAGGAAGGCAGTCAAAAAAGCAAGGCAGAGAGCATAGAGATAAATAAGGAGCAAATTAAGAAAAGGAAAGATAGCGATGAATTTTTAGGCAGAGAGCAGAAAGCTAAAAGCAAATCCCTTGTTGAGAAGAAAGTAGCCCTTCCCTTTGTTAAATAACCCTATCCTAACATTAACTTTTAACTTCAGTATAAACTGCATTTTTTTTCATTAAAACCAAAGGGCATACTGCCGCATACTTTTATCTATACCTAAATAACAAGGCAAAAAAAAAGCACAAAAAAACAAGCACAAACAGGCAGAAAAAAGGTTAGAAAAAAATAGGCATAATTATCTAAACAGAGACTCTAGAAACAAGGCTAACAGCAAAGCACATCCACCAACTAAAAAGAGGGATTTTCAAACAACAAACTCATGGAACAGGTGACTCATACTATTGTGGTATGCAATACATGTTCCATGTATGTGCTTATGCCCAAAGAACACCCAAACTATACATGCATTAGATATAAACTATGTAAACTACTGGAGGAAAAAGTAAGGAACTAAGAGGCAACTCTAGCCAAACCCCAACATACAAAAGAAAGCTCTACCCAAACCGAACCAATTAATGAACAAATAACTTCCAGAGGATTTGACCCTACTGATAAACCCTTGGAGGAAGACAAATGGAGATATGTCACACATAGAAGGAAACACAATACTCAAAGACAGAAGCAGCCTACAACTAACAAACCCCTTCTGCCCAATCCAACCCAACCAGAAACAGCCCCACTAAAACTGAGCAATTGATTTCTTCTCTTAGATGGAAACATGCAGATCCACAACCTCCCCCTCAAAGAAAACATGCAGATGCCTAGCAAAGAAACAACTTCAAATATCCCTTAAAAAGTCACTTCAAATATCCCTAAAAAAGTCACATCAACAAACGGACACCAGAGATAAATAGAAAAGCACCCCAGACTGCATCCCCCCCCCAAAAGGAAGGCGAGTGTTGGTAATAGGAGATTCTATCCTCAAAGGAATGGAATCATCCATCTGCAGACCGGACATACAATCCAGGGAGGTATGTTGTCTCCCTGGAGCAAAAATCAAAGATGTGGCTGAGAACCTAACCAAAGTAATTAGGCCTACTGATTACTACCCTTTCCTCCTCCTCCACATTGGGATGAATGACACAGCAAAGAACCTGAGTACAATAGTGAGAGATTACAAATAATTAGGCAAGAAAGTTAAGAAGCTAAGAGCACAAGTAGTGTTCTCATCCATACTCCCAACAAAAGGCCAACACTTATTGAGGGAAAAAAAGAATTCTAGAAATAAACCATTGGCTAAAAGATTGGTGTCACCAAGAAAACTTTGGTTTCCTGGATCATGGACTGCATTTCCTATGCAAAAGACTCTTGGCAAGGGATGGACTGCACCTCATGAAAACAGGGAAAAATATACTCGGAAAAAGACTGGCCCAATTCACCAGGAGGGCTTTAAACTAAAATTGAAGGGGGAGGGTGACCAATCTTTAGAATCTCTAGAACCAAAATCAATCACAAATCCCAAGAAAACAAATCAAACAATGAGGTAGGCAGAGATGAGAAAAAAGAAAAACCCCAACAACAATCAGGAGATGCAGGAAACATACCCACAAAGAGGCATAAAAGTCTTAAATGCTTATATATAAAAGCTCAAAGCTTGGAGAACAAATAGGGCAAACTAGAAGCAACAGTACACGAGGGAGAGTATGATATAGTTGGCATTACAGAAACCTGGTGGGACGAAACCCATAAATGGAATGGACTGATGGACAGATACAAATTGTTCAAAAAAAAACAGGTCTACAAAAAGAGGAAGGGGAGTTGCACTATATGTAAGAGAATACTACATATCTACAGAAATGCACATGATCCAAGATAAAATCTCTCCAGAATGTATATGGATCAATAAAAAAGAGAAAAAAACTGACATTACCATAGGTGTATATTATAGGGCAGCCAACCAATCAGAAGAAATAGATGAACTCTTTGCCAATCAATTAACAATGTATGTAGGAAGCATACCACAGTAGTAATGAGAGACTTCAACTATCCAGATATCAACTGGGAGACAAACTCTGCAGCAAGTGGGAGATCAAATAGATTCCTGACCAACCTAGCTGACAACTTTGTCATCCAAAAAGTGGAGGAGGGAACTAGATGTAAAGCCATACTGGAGTTAATTCTAACTAATAGAGAAGAAATGATAGAGGGAGTTGAAGTTGCTGGAATCTTGGACCAAAATGACCACGTCATACTGAAATTTAATATAACGCAAACACTAGCAACAGAAAACTATCTAACCAGTGTCTTGAACTTCAAAAGAGCTGACTTTAGCAAATTCAGAGAGAACCTAAGAAAGATCCCACAAATGAAAATCCTAAAGGGGAAAACAACCCAAGAAGTGTGGGAAACTCTGAAAAAAGTGACCATAAAAGCCTATACCAACACAATACCTCTGAAAAAGAAAAACAAGAAATTCAAGAAAAAACCAGCATGGCTGTATAAAGATCTCTCTGACAAACTGAAAGACAAAAAGGACAAAAAAAAAAAAAAAAAAATGGAAAGAGGGGCACACAACTAAGGCTGATTAAACAGCCAGAACATGCAAAGATGAAGTCAGGAAAGCAAAGGCTCAGAATGAACAAAGACTTGCAACAAAAATCATGGATAATAAAAAAAAGTTTCTTCCAACATATTAACAACAAGAAAAAAGTCAAGGAAATTGTAGGTCCACTAAAGAGAGAAGATGGCAAGGAAATAACAGGCAGCAGGGAGAAAGCAGAGCTGCTCAACTCATACTTTGCATCAGTCTTCACACAAAAAGAAACTATAGCCCAATATATCAAAAAAAAAAAAAAAAAGACAAGTTAGAAAAAAAAATTAAAATAAGCAAGAAAATGGCAAGAGAACACCTATCTGATCTTGATGAATATAAATCAATGGGGCCTGACAGATAACATCCCAGAGTTCTGAAGGAGCTGGCAGATATTATCTCAGAACCATTGCACCACATCTTTCAAAAATACTGGAGTACTGGGGAAATACCTGAGGATTGGAAAAGGACTGATGTGGTTCCCATCTTCAAGAAAGGGAAAAAAACGGACCCAGGAAACTACAGACCAATCAGTTTAACATCAATACCTGGGAAAATCCTAGAAAAGATAATAAAAAAACCAGATCTGCGAACAACTAGAAGCAAACAAAGTTATAACCAGTAGCCAGCATGGGTTTGTTAAAAACAGATCATGCCAAACCAATCTTATTTCATTCTTCCACAAAGTGACTAAATTAATAGACCAGTGAAACACTGTGGACACAGTATACTTAGATTTCAGTAAGGCATTTGACAAAGTAGACCACAACCTGCTGCTTAGTAAGCTAGAAAAAGATGGGAAAGAGTAGACAACATCGCCACCAGATGGATCTGTAGCTGGCTGACAAACTGTACTCAGCAAGTAGTCCTCAATGGTATTACATCCACACGAAGAGAAGTAAGCAGTGGCGTACCACAAGGCTCCATCTTAGGCCTGGTACTCTTTAATATCTTCATAAATGACTTAGATGAGGGAGTAGAAGAGGAACTCATCAAATTTGCAGATGACATCAAACTGGCAGGAGTAGCCAACACCCCAGAAGACAAACTCAGGATCCCAAAAGATCTTGACAAACTTGAACAATGGTCCTATCCAACAAAATGAGTTTCAGTGTGGAGAAAAGCAAAGTTTTACATTTAGGCAGGAAAATCAAAGGTACAAGTACAGATTGGGCAAGACCTGGCTTAAAAACAGTAACTGTGAAAGGGACCTTGGAGTCCTAATGGATGATCACTTAGCCATGAGCCAGCAGCATGCAGCAGCAGCCCCAAAAACTAATACAATCCTGGGTTGTATAAACAGAGGCATAGAATCAAGATCATGCAAGGTATTAGTTTATAAAACCGTAGTAAGACCACACCTGGAATACTGCAGCAAATTATGGTCACCACATTATTAAAAAAATGTTGAAAGTTTGGAAAAAATTCAGAGAAAAGCAACTAAGATGATCAAAGGGCTGGAGACTAAAACATATGAAGAATGGCTGCAGGACTTGGGTTTGGCTAGTCTAAAGAAAAGAAGAAATATTCTAGAATAGCAGTATTCTAGAATTTGAAGGGCTGCCGCAAAGAAGAAGGGGGTCACATTATTCACCAAAGTACCAGAGTGCAGGATAAGAAACAATGGTTGGAAACTGATCAAAGAGAGAACAACCTGGAATTAAGGAGAAACTTCCTGACAGTGAGGACAATTAACCAGTGGAATACTTGCCCCCAGAAATCGTGGGTGCTCCATCACTGGAGATTTTAAGAAGAGACTAGACATTCACTTGTCTGAGATGGTATAGGTTCTCCTGCTTGAGCAGGGGGCTGGACTAGAAGGCCTCCAAGGTCCCTTCTAGCTCTATTCTATTCTAAAATTATGCCTCCACATCATCTTAGTTCATGTTCCTGCTGTCACATGTGGATTTTGGCCACAACAATGAGAGTTTTAATGAAATCTATGCATTAAACCTGTTTGACAATTAAGAGAAGCTGAAACAAATAAATAGCAGTGTGGATATCCCTAAGGCTAACAATAATTTTAAATTATAGAACTTATTAATTCATTTTTTAAAAACATGATACAACTGGAAGGCTATATAATTATTTATGCGAATATACACATTTTAACAAAAGTTTTGATTGTGGCACTTGAGGTTGCCTTACCAAAGTGCTTAGGAAAACACCAGTCCCTAATTATCTGTAAAGCAATTTCTTCATAAGCCTTACAGCTGTAGAATAGATGTTTCTATTTTCAGTACAAATAAGTCTATGGGAAAACATCAGTCAGTGACCTTGACTCTGTTGTAACCTGTATTGTTCCGTGTCATGAATAAAATAACACCTTAGCTTACTAGATTTTTTTTTATGAATGACAACACCTCTCTTCTCCAGTGATGGGCTTGGCTGATGGAGGAGTGTCACCTGGTTTCATAATCAGGGATGTTTCTCTTGGAGTAAGTGGTTGAATGAATATACACCCAGTGAAATTACCTAGTTAGTGCAATAAAATCTTGCAATAAGATATAGAGATGCAGAAATATTCCACAATGAATAATTGCAAGAAGTGAAAAGAACATCCCATTTGGGTCCAGAAGCTGTGTCTTTGTTTCCTCTCCAGATTTTCTCAGGTATTGGTAGAATCATACCCCAACTACTCAAGGATTTCACCAGCAATTCCAGTCTAGAACCATACATATCCCCCTCAAGTAGGAGATATCAACAAATCTTGAACGGCATTCAAAAAAACAAGGGCAATTTGAGATTCTAGAATAATAAGCATCCCCTTTCTCCTGCTTTTGCAATAGCTTCTGGAATAGAATATTAAAAATTACGAAGAGAAATAAAGTAGAAATGCCTGCTTCTCTCTTGGGGGCGTCAATTTTCCAACTAACATTCTCCCTCCAGTTCCAGTGAAATGAAGTATGTGTAATACTTCCTGAAAAATAGTCATACTGTGATGAGGGAGCAATCTAAAAATGCTGTATGTTAGAACACTGTGTAAAATGACACACTGGCATTAAGTGCAGGGCTGGCTCTAGAGTAAGTATGAAAAGGCACCAGCCTAAGGGCACCAAATTTTAGGGGATGCCAAAATTGAAAAAGACTTCTGAAAAACAGTTAAAAAGTGAAAAGCAGTAACAGCACATTCCATAAATATTTGTATTTGCTTGAGAGTTAAATATAATTTTGCAGAATTGTTGCCATCTGACACCCCCCCCCCCAAAGGATACTGAGGTAATTAAAATTACTTATTGTGTGAGTAGGATGGAAATGTCTGAGAAACAGAAAAAAATGTCTGGGTTGAAAATTGTAACTCTAAAACTCCTGGCTCAACATTCAAAAAAAGAAGGAAGGAAGGAAGGAAGGAAGGAAGGAAGGAAGGAAGGAAGGAAGGAAGGAAGGAAGGAAGGCAGAAAGAAAGAAAGAAAGAAAGAAAGAAAGAAAGGAAGGAAGGAAGGAAGGAAGGAAGGAAGGAAGAAAGAAAGAAAGAAAGAAAGAAAGAAAGAAAGAAAGAAAGAAAGAAAGAAAGAAAGAAAGAAAGAAAGAAAAGAAGAGAGCACCTTTTTCAAATTCCTGATTAAATTGGAAGATAAACCATACTACGGTATGGGCATATCCAAATGTCTAGAGCCAGTTTGGGATGCACTGTTTGGGATTCTTACCATGTCATGAAACCTCTGCATTTAAAAAGTTGGGTTCAGCCTCGTATTCCCCTGAACTGCCGCATGAACACAGCTTGCTACGTTTTTATGATATTGCCTTTGTTTATTTATAAATATTTATAAAATTAAACGTGGCAAAAAGGGTTGTCTTGCAAAGACCTCATTCTAGTAGGGACTCAGATAAGTCCATTTCAATCAAAACAACTGACGGAATGCTTTTCAAAGACAGACAAAAAAGGAAGGCACTTTTTCATTATTTGAGATGCATCATGCTGTGAAAATTGACACAGAAAAGAGAGATTACCTAGCAAATGCTGGAAAAAAAGATTTTCTTACTATTACTAGAACACAGCCATCCATATGGTAATTGAGTATCCAAGCATAAGCAAATAAAAGATTTGAGAAATAAAAGACGCTGCCAAATCTTATGTCCATTGAAAAGGCTTAAATTCTTGACTGAAAATGAAGTGGAGTTTAGAAAAAGCCATGACTAAGAATGAAGGATACTTGAGGGTAGCCTTAGATTTAAGAAACCAACTCTTTTTTTTATTACACACTTATCTCTATTGACAGAATCCTCAACCATAAAAAGAATATCAAATTATATAAATATGTCAAAATCTGATAGTAGCTGAACTGACGTTGTATCATCTGCCCTGGCTGGGGAAATTGCTCAGAACCTTATCAGGATTGCTCTGTAGTTCATACAAACAGCTGGTCTTTCAGTTTTCCGAAGGGGCAGTAGGACAAACCCTTTAAGTTTAGTCTTTTGAATGATTAGTAATGTTTTATTATAGTGTAAATAGCATTGAATGTTCATATTGAAGTTATGATGTAAAATTCTTGTTTTTAATGGGTTTAAAATGACTTTTTGTTCCTTTTCCCATTAGTCAGAGTGCTGCTTTGAGATGAGGATTATTAATCCAACTGGCCCAAAATAATAAATTCCATGACGAATGTGCATCCAGCTGCAGTTAGATAGGAATGATGCCAAGAACAGCAGCAGCAATCATTTGATATATGTCCACTTTTGTTTTTCAGGGCAGGAAAGAAATGTGTTTCCATCATTGTCAAACAACAATTATTAGAATTAGGGCACTCACTGGATGATGGCCTTTTTGCTTAATGAGTAATGAATTGAGAACTAAATTCCCCTTCCAAGAGTTAGATGGGCAAACGCCTTGCAGCAGCATCAGACTGACTGACTGACTGACTGACATGGTTTCCAAGAAGTCTTCAGAATACAGGCCTGGAGTGATATGTCCCCTATCAGTATGATTTATCACAGGATTAATCTCCATCCATTTCTTTGACTAGAAGAAAAAAAAAAGTTAATGCTAAGAATCTTAGCACATTATTGCCAATTTCAGAAGGTGGGACAATTCTGTTATTGTAGCTGAAATAATTTGGAATTTTTCTGTACTTTGACACGAGCTGTGGTTGCATCCCCTACTCACCCTTTCATGCATCCCAGATCTATGGTACTGCAGTGTCTTTCTAGTTGCCACATTTTGGAAACCACTGAACTGTTTGTAGGTGGATGTTTGGCAGGAAGTCTCTCTTGTTCTTTCCTGCAGTTTGCAAGGATTTTTTTCATGCAAGTCCCTGATTATCAGTATGCATGTCTCATCTGTCTTGCAGTTAGTTGGCCACTTGAAGAATTATTTTTTATGTTGGTGTTAAGGACATTTAAAAAAAAAAAAAAAAAACCTTCGTGCTAGTGAAGGGAGTTGACAAAAACCTGGTGCCAATGAAGGATATTGTAGTTCTGCAACCTGATTAGAGTGGGTGTGTTAATTTTTTCAAAAGGAGCAACAGGCAAGGATTAGACTTTAGGCTACCTCCAGACTGCTGCATACTGGAGGAGGATTGCAGAGGAAGACAAGTGAGAGGTGAGCAATGATTTGTTCAAATAATTAACAACCTTTTCAGAACTGGACGGAAGGCACTGTCAGAATTTCAGAAAGTGGCAGAATGAAATGGATTTTGGATGCCTTTTATATTACAGTAGCGAGCCTAGTCTAGCTTCACTCAAACCTATTTTTCCTTAAACTATACCAAGTCCATCCTGATATGAACTTTTGTGAGCCAGAGTAACACGGGAAGTATTGACCAATTATTGCCCTCCTATCAATCATTTTAACAATGTACTATGGTTACATCCCACCTGATCTGATGACAAACTAGCAAGAGGAAGTAGAAATGATGAGAAAGAGACATCTTATAATGATATAATGGAACTAGTGAATATCATTATGAAAGGCAATGTACATAAACACTTTGCCCCTTCCTACTGTTCCCATGGCCTGCACATGCTGAATGTGTGAGAGGCAGCACACATAGAAGAGCTACTGTTAGTCATGTCCTCCTAGAACAGGTAAAACATGTCTGCCAAGAAGGACATAGGTATATTTCACAGAATGAGCATGTTTCCACCTGCACTCTTAATTCGTCATTCGCCCTTGCTGTCATCTCTAACAGGAGATTACAAAATATTTGTGAGGGCTAATTCAAATGCCTTTTGTTAACATTCTGACATAAAACAGTAATCTTACCCAACCTGTCCTAAACACGAGCTCATCAGGATTCTTTAACAGTATGTTTTGTACAGCATTCTTGAATAATCAGAATGGCAAAAATAAGCTGCAAAGATTGACTCAGGCATAGCACCCTCCAGTGGAAAAACAGTTTTTGCTGTTGCACTCAGAGGAAGTTGGTTATCTTGAATCAATATTATCATAGGCAATACAAACCACTAACATCAAATGACATCAACTGTAATGCCGTCAACTGATTCAGATAAAATTTGGAGGCCCTGTCAAATCCTCCCACTATCTCAAATTGGAAGCTGGAGAAAGCTTTTTAAATAATTTTAAATATTTTTAAATAGCAATTTTATACAGCCAGTTCTATTTGTGGAAAATAGATAAAAAGAACTTGTGGGGAAGAATTATTTTTTTTCAAGGAATAGGGGGACATGCTGGTTTTAATGGATTTACTGAATATAAAGAGGAAAAATTGATTTAAAATATGAAACAACTGTGCCCCCCCCAAAAAAACTGATGAACCTGCCAGAGCAAATTTTAAATGCTATCATGGACACAGATCAATAGTTTGTCATGTTTGGGTGAACTTCCATAGAAGATTCTGGAGAACTCTTTGTGTTAATTTGGTCTAAATAAAGTAGAAGTGGACAGTCTTTAGATCATAGGCCAGTGATGGCGAATCTTTTAGAGAACGAGTGCCCAAACTGCAACCCAAAACCCACTTATGCATCGTCGGGTGCTGGGTGGGTGTGGCCCATTGGGTGGGAATGGCTGCGGTGGTAACGGCAGACTGGGTGGGACTAAAAAGTACAATCAATCAATTTCAACTTTGCAAGATCTTTTTTTTTCCTGCAAGAAGTTGAAATTGACTGATTGATTGAATTTTTTTTTTTTTTTTTTGCACATGGCGGCAGAGGCCTAAAGTTAAAAGGTTTTATAAAATCCAGCTGAAGGCCTAGGACTGGGGTAATGGCGCACGTGCCCACTGAGAGGGCTCTGAGTGCCGCCTCTGGCACCCGTGCCATAGGTTTGCCACCACTATCATAGGCTATGTGAAGCCTCTTCACTTACCTCCACAGCATGTTTATTGGCAAAATGGCTTATTTTTGGTAGCACAATTTTAGAATATTATTATTATTATTATTGTTGTTGTTGTTGTCATCAGCATTAGCATCATTACTATTTTTACTATTACTTCTTTTTTATGTACCTGTAGTCCCTTAACTTGATGGAAATTCAAGTAGGAGGCCTGTTGGAGACCAAATACCTTCAATTCCACCCTTAAAATCCTACAAATCCTACGAAGAATGGCAACCCTGAAATGTAGACAATTTGTAAAGTTTAGAGACCTCAATCTACAACATGTGCAGTATGGAAAAAAAATTGGAAGGTCAGGAGGTCTGTGACAGCTTCAAGAGGTACTAGGCTCCACCATCTAAATCATTCTGGCATCAAGCTTCTAGTGAGGTTTGTGACAGACTAGAACAGACATGTCAAACTCACGACGTCACATGACGTCGCGCAACGTATCGGGGCTTTTTTGCCATTGTCGGCAATGGGGTGGGCACGGCTCCAGTATGATGAAACTGGCCCGCAGGTGGGCAGTTTGACAACCCTGGACTAGAAGATTGTGGTAGTGATCAGCACCCAAAAGGCCATCAATGGATACTGAAATCTCAATCGGTGAAGGAGAGAGTGTGAAATAACCCACTTGTTCTCTGGACAGCTGCTTCTCATAAGTCAACTGCAGGAATGGAAGTTTTTGAAGTTGGCTTGCAAGTTAAGCATCTGGGAAGCATTGGATTCCATCTAAGTTCACAGCCATGATGTAGCCTTTATGGCCAATAAGTTCAGCTTCCTTTCTTATCCACTTTGGAATTAATTATTCTAAGAGAGATGTTCTTTTATGGCAGGATAAGATTTCTCTTGATAAATTTCATCATTTTCTGAATAACAAAGCTGAAAGATTTAAGAGTTAAATAATATTTGGCACTGATTTAAGAATGAGATGCAAATAAAGCTTTTATTAGAAATTATTATATATAATATAATGCTGAACTCAAAGAGAAGAGGCTCAGGAAAATAGGTTATTCTATACAAGATAAGGAGAAAAGAATTGAAGAAATTTCCAGAGAACATCAGAATCTCTCATCAAATCAAACTATTATAACAATAGCTATCAATGTTAACAGTAAAAGAAACGGAATTAAAGATAAACTATGTAAAACAATTGAATTTGAAAATGGTTATCATATAAATTAAGGAAAGAAAATGATAGTAAAACTCCAAGAGGGAGATACTATAGTAATAGATAATGTGACTATGCGAAAAGCATTTCATCAGTATTATTCTAATTTATATAAAGGACATATTATTCCTTTGGAGGAAATAGAGGAATATTTTTTAAAAAACAAAAAATCTATCAAGTATTACAGAGAGAGACAAAGACAAATTATGAATGGACTTACAACAACAAGGTTTTACAGCTTTTGAAGCTGTAAAAATATCAAACCAGAAAAAGTACCTGGACCAGATGGATTATTTGGTTTTTATTTTAAAAAGTTATAAATCAGTACATCACTCTGGCATGGGAGGTGGGGGAGGCAGTGGGACACTCATCAATCTCAGGATGGGTAACATCTAAAAAAACCTCTCACCCTCAAAGTTCAATTTGTCCAGTGATTTCATTTTATTGCTTGAGGCAAAAGATAAGATGATCTCTCACTCTCCATTTCACACAGAGAATAGCCTAGCAGTTCAACCTCACTTCACCCCTATGACAGGATGACATCATGAGCGTTCACAGGTGGGGATGAGGGGAACAAATAATAACATGTCCATGGTCATGTCATGCAAATACTATAAGTGATGGGTTTACTTCAGATATCAGGACATAGGTATGTAATGGCAGCGTCTGTGTGGTGACATCACCATAAACATTTATAGAATATCAGAATAAAAGAATTGGAAGATACATTGGAGATCTTCTAGTCCAACCCCCTGCTCAAGCAGGAAATCCTATAACATTACAGACAAATAGTTGTCTAATCTCTTCTTAAAAACCTCCAGTGTTGGAACACCACCACATCTGGAGACAAGTCAACCCACTGATTCAATTAATTCTGTCAGGAAATTCTCCTTAGTTCTAGATTGCTTCTCTCCTTTATTAATTTCCATCCATTGCTTCTTGTTCTGCCTTCAGGTGCTTTGGAGAATAGGTTGACTCCCTCTTCTTTGGGGCAACCCCTGAGATATTGGAACACTGCTATTATGTCACCCCTAGTCCTTATTTTCATTAAAGTAGACATTCCCATTTCCTGCAACCATTCTTCATATGTTTTAGCTTTCAGTCCCCTAATCATCTTTGTTGTCACTGGTCATCATGGTTTTCTGTAGATGTTGCTGGGTGATATTCTATACCTGTTTTCCAACCTAAGCTATCTGAGGAGAAGGGCAGGGTTGTGTCACTCACTCATTTCTGGGCCTGGAGTCAACACACTTACTATTAAAAGAAATATGATAATTCAGCTTCACATCACCAGGAGGCAGAGACTGGCAGCCTCAGTTTCCTGTTTCTGAGCCAGTCAGCCTAGGAAGCAAACAACAGATAAATATTTTCTGCCCCTTGGATGACAAATGGAAAGGTATGAGGGCTTAGGAAGAATGACGCAGAACCACTTCCTGCTTTTGATATCTGCAGCTTTATCTGCTTAAAGACAGAAGCAGCTTGGATATTCTAGGGCTGTGGTGGCAAACCTATGGCATGCGTGCCACAGGTGGCACGCAGAGCCCTCTCTGTGGGCATGTGCACTGTCGCTCTAGTCCTAGGCCTTCAGCTGGGTTTTATAAAACCTTTCCGCCTCTGCTGCCCTGTGCAAAAAAAAGAAAAGAAAAAAAGATTCAATCAATCAATCAATTTCAACTTCTCACGGAAAAAAAAAGATCTCGCAAAATTGGAATTGATTGATTGAATTTTTTTTAGTCCCACCTAGTCTGCCGTTACCACCGCAGCCATGCCAACCCAATGGGCCACACCCACCCAGCGCCCAACAATATATAAGTGGGTTTTGAGTTGCAGTTTGAGCACTCAGTCTCTAAAAGGTTCACCATCACTCTTCTAGGATCTTCAATAGAGTATTGGAGGTTGAAGAAGGCTGTTATAAATTACACAGGAACAAATGAAAGTTACTCTGCTATGGAATTGAAGCAGTGAATTTGTATATTCTGGTGCATTTATATCAGTAATAAATGCATCCTATTTCTCACTATTCAGACTTAGCAATTACACAGTCCAATAGCATCACTTTTATTTAAGAAGATTGGGTGGGTGTGTGCACACATGTGCATCACAATCAAGAAAAGATGACTTTCAGCTGTGAATATGACAAAGAAGACAGTTTTATATTTTATTATTAAAAATAATATGGTGGTACCATTTTCTTTGTTGTGGCAGGCAGTTAGGGGAAAAATGCAAATATTAAAAACCTTTATCAAAAAGCAGCATGCCACAATTCAGTTCACTCTACTGGAAATAATTGCTGGCTATTCCAGACAAGAGAAATGACTTATTGTAATTTATGCTTTATTATTAAAGTAAAGTACAGTAGCAAAAAAAAAAAAAAATAACCCTTGGAGTAAAAAAATAACAGTGGTGACAGTTCAATAAAACTTCTTAATTTCGTAAAATGGCTGAATGGCTGCAAAATTCAGCTATAAAAAACTGTACTTTCAAAACTGGCTTTTTTTAAAAAACAAAAACTTGATTATGGATAAAATAATAACAATCCGATCTTACAGACTTGATCCTACACACAAGATTCCATTCTGCCCTGGATGCACAAAGACAAAAGCCTGCAAGTGTTTTTTTTACAAGATGTTTAAATGTAACTTCTGTGGTGTCATACTGAGATCACATAAGGTGTTATACAACGGTGCAGAGAATTAGCAAGATATTGCATGAGTCTTTACCATTCTTACCTGAAAGCCCTTGAGAAATTTCACAAGTGAAATCTCACAAGGTTTAGCCATCTCAGTGCGGTGCGTTTTTCTGAATTATTTAAAAAGTAATTTGAATTTCATTTATGGAGATTGTGAGCAGGATCGTGAGAGATGATTCAGCTTCTGCTGGTAACTCTTCATTTATAATAAGATAGCAGATATTATAAATAGAGTCCATCAAGGAGCCTTGTCCTGTGAATACTTGAATCAAATAAAGTCTATTGTTCCCCATTGGACTTATCCCTATGAAAGCCTTCACTTTCTGAGCTCCTGCTGATTTGGAAACAATTTAGCTTTCTTTCTACTGGACAATAAAAATTATGAAAAAGATAATTTTGATTTAAATGGAACAAAGCAGATGAATACTCACTGTGTGGGAACCTCCATCATAGAGTAGTGCGTTAAAGAGAACATCAAGAAATAACCTACAGTATTCTGTAACCTACTTCTTTGTGAACATTAAAAGGTAAGAGATGCAAGAATTATCAAGGCACATAAAAGGCATATTAGGAAGCAGTTCTCAACAGCACAGTGTATAAATGAGGCTTATTTTGAGCTGCAGCATCTCTGTGGAGCTGTGTCTCCCCCAAAGCTATGTTATAACTAGACTTTTGCTCTGAACTGGAAAAAAAATTCTATAGAAGAATAGAGTGACCTTGAACATCTTTTTGAAAAGTGACTCTCTTTTTTTGGCACAAAGAAGGGAGTACAAAATCTGCCTAATAAGATAGTTCAGTCATCTGATGCCTCACGAGAGTTTTTGGGTATTTCTCTGTGTTTGAAACAGGAATGATAATTATACAAAAAAATGGAGGACAGAGACTTGACCTTGTATTGACTTTCTCCAGAATCAGAAAAGTTAAAGCAAACAGAGGTAAAATATATTAAGAGACTAGTAAAGATAAAGGTTTTCCTATACAGTCGTGTCCAATTCTCGGGTGTGGTGCTCATCTCCACTCCTTGGCTGAGGGAGCCAGTGTTGTTTGAAGACATTTTTGTGGTCATGTGACCAGCATGGCTATAGGCCAAAAGCCCATGAAATGCCTTTTAAGAGACTACATAATTACACATCTCAAGATCCTAAGGCCATCCATCTGAGAGTTATTAAATAATTCAGGTGTGACATCCTAACTCAAATAACTCAAGTGTCCCTCACAGGTGGTACTAATTTTTAAAATAAGGTTAGGAACTATCCAGAGAATCATGGGATGGTTGGCTCAAAGTATGTCCCAAGGAACTAATAGATATAGTAATCAATTTTTTAAAAATAAAAATAACTAAGCATATGAAGAAACAAATCTTGCTGGAGGGAAATTAGCATGCATTCACCATCCTTTTAGAATTCTTAGAATTTAGAACTTTACCTTCTTATCATTGTATGTGTGGATGTTCAAAAATCTTTGACAAAGTTTCTCAGCAAAGGCTTTTCAAATAATAATAATAATCTGCTTATACCAGGTCCTTGAAAAGAATTCAATAGGTAGACAAAAATGCCAAATCCAGTCTGAACATCTGGTTGATTGTGTGACAGACCATAATAATATTTGAAAAGAAAAACAGTGGATAATTGATGTAATACCAGAGCATAGTAGAATAGAAGAAAAAGAAATGGAGACGATCATAAAGTATCAAAATATGAAAATCAAACTTATTATGGCATAAACCAGATGTGGTGGTCCTAGTAGTTATTGACATATTGAGTGCATACCACAAACTCTTGCCCGGTACTTAGAAAATCTGCACATTGACAAAATTTCCATCTGTCAATTACATGAAGCCACACTGCTTAGATCCACAATACAATTGCTGTTAAGAAAAACAAAAAAGAGAGTGGAGGTAGTAGTACCTGGAGACAACAGAATAGAAAAGAAAGAACTGGGCGGCGGGGGGGGTAAAAACCTGCAAATAGAAGCAGAGTGATTATGGTAAAAGCAAGCAAAGTTAGTACCAACAGAGATAGGGAGCTTGGGTGCAATCCTAAAACAGCTGGAGCACCACTTAAATATTATCGGTATTGACCAAACCACCATCAGTCAATTGAAAAAATGCAGCTTTAAATTGAACAGCTTATATCCTGTAGACCAGACATGTAAAACTCATGATGTCACGTGAAGTTGTGTGATGTATCGGAGCTTTTTCCCCATTGTCGGCAATGGGGTGGGCGTAGTTTCGTTGTGATGCCTCCAGCCCATGGGCCGGCAGTTTGACATTCCTGCTGTAGAAAATACCTTTAACACTATGAACCACTTACATCTGCCTATCCCAGGTCCTTGGGGGGACTCAGGTGGATAAAAATACTGATGCCTACACATCTGGCTGATTGTATGACCAGCCATAAAATATTAACTTTATTAAATTTCTATGCCAGCCAATTCTCAACAACTCTGGACATCTCACAACAATCAAAGAAATTACAATAAAGTCAATGAAGCATAAAAAAATGCAAAGGCAATGAAGTGAGGGGTCTCATTTTCCCCCACTAAAAGCCTGGGTGAAGAGCCAGGTCTTCGTGGCTCCTTTAAACAACAGAGTGGGGGCCATCTAGACCTCAGAGAGTTGGTGTGGCTCCAAAGAAGCCTGTCCTTAATTAGAAACCATACTAATTAATGCACCATTTTCTCAGTAGGATCCTTCAAGAATCTCTTTTGGGACCCTTCTTTTTAAATTTGTTCATAAATTTATCTTGACTTAGGGATCAAATTACTTAGATTAGTGAAAAACAAAAAGAAATGTGAAAAGTTGCAGATGGATCTCTTTAAATTGGGTCAATGATTAATCATATGGCAAATTAAGTTTACTTTAAAGTGAGTGGAAAATGATGTACATTGGCACAAAACCCCATATACACTGATGGGATTTGAGCCATCTATTACCAACTAGGAAAAGATCATGGTTTCAGAGTGGCAACTATGCAAAAATAAATTCCATGCTAGAGATCATTAGGAAAGAGGCTAAAAACAAAATTGCCAACAATATAATGACATTATACAAACCTATCACATCTTTACTTCTGAAACACTATGTAGAGAATTTGGAAAAGGATCTCATAGAGTGTGGAAAAGTTTAGAAAGTGCATCCAAAATGATCAGGGAGCTAAAACATCTTCCTTATAAGAACAAACTAGAACTTATTATCTTGGAAACAAGGCAGCTGAGGTGGGACATGATTCATAGCATGGAGAAAGTGAAGGGGGGAGCATTTCTCCTCTTTGAAAACTAGAATTTTGGATTTTCCAATGAAATTGAGTGAGATTTGATTTAAAACAGGCAAAACAAAGTAGTTTTTCACAGAACAAATAATTAAACTGTGGAGTTCATCCATATGGATGTAGTCATGGCCACTATTTATAAAAGGGAGTAGATAAATTTATGGAGAACAGGTTTGTTGAGGGCTAATATTCTTGAAGAATTGTTGACTCAGGTCTCCAAATATTTGAACAATGGGCGAGAGAGGAATGTGTTTCTATCTCCTGTTTCTGAGACCCCAGAGGCAACTGTGAGAAACAAAATTCTAGACTGGAATGCCTTTGATCTAATCTATCAGAGTTATTCTTATATGTATTTATCACTCTTCCCACTATGTCATGATTTTGGAAAGAATAAGAATCAGTCTCACTTTTTGAGGCTAATTCACAAAGAACCCAAAGGAGTCCACTTTAGCCCAATCTAGCCCAACGCAGGCCAAGAGAGTCTCAAGGTTGCAGCCCTCAGCGCTTTTCCCAAAATTGTTGCTAAATTATGATGATTAATGTGATATAATATATGCAAAATAAATTATGTAATGTAATGAAATTTTCTTTAAGTCACATTTAATTTATGTATTGATGTGACCTACATTTTGCATTGGCCTCACCCACTTTGGGGTGCGGTCCCTCAAGACACCTCACTCTCAAAAAGATTATGCACCCCAGTTCTAGAAACATACACAATACACACATGCACACACACACACACACACACACACAGTTATAAGCAATCTTAATTCTTCTTAGAAATATGTTGTATATTTTGTGTTTCTAAGTAGTACTGTGGTAGCTTCTCCTAAAGTAGTGAAAAGAAGATAATGTTCTAAACTGACAAGAGCAATAGATTTACCATTACTCTCCCACCCACATATATTTAAATGACAAACATCTAGTTGTATTGTTCAAGCAGCCACAAGTTGAAAAATAACTCCATGATGGATAGCTGGGCTTTTAATCACTGTCTCCAACTATGAGCTTTATGAGATCCCAAAGCAGCTGGGAAGCTTCTTGATGTCTTTGGACAAAGAAATAGCCTAGAGTATATTAACTTTCTGTTATATAATTGTACTCTTGTAGCAAGCTGAGCTCATGATATCTGTACTTCAAAGCCCAGGCAAGAGAGGTTTACTCACAATATGTTTATCATGGGGTGATGCTTCTTCTTACTACACATTAAATTACAATGAATGTATTTATTACACACATTTTATGCCATCTAACTCAGCTTGATTCCTGGAGCTTACACTAAGGATGAAAACAAAATATTAAAGAATCACAATTAATTCAAATCAACAATCAATCACAAATATCAAACTCACCAATACTTAATTTGAACTCTGGGATCAAAGAGTTCTAGGGAATGGGGATTGTATAAAAATGGACTGCTTTCAGGTGCACATCACCTTGAACAGTTACAAGGATAATGATATAAAGATTCTCTCCCTGCATCCATGAAATGGACAGGGCAGATTCTATCTGGATCCAAGTCATATAGAACTCTAGGGGTCAAAAAACAGACTATGAAATGGATTTTGATGTCTATTAGCAACCCACACACTAATACTTTCTTAGCAACAATTACTTGCTAGCAGCCTGGCTGCCACATTTTATATGGAAGCTTCTGAATTGTTTTTAGCTAGTCTCATTATAATAAGTTACAATAATCTAATTACAAGATGATAAGAGCATGAATTACTGTCCAGTATCCTGGACCTAATTGTGCTACCAACAGCTTCATTTGGGGAGGCCATAGCTTCCATTTGCTATTCCACCTACAGCCATAAGTCCAAGAGAATTTCATTGTTTATCTGCCATCAAGTTGATGTCAACTCTTAGTGACCACATAGATCAGGGGTGTTAAACTCGCAACGTCACGTGACATATCACAACTTTTTTTCCATTGCCAGCAATGGGGTGGGTGTGGTTTCACCATGACTCATCCGGCCCATGGGCCAGCAATTTGTCACCCCTGACATAGATAGATTTCAATATGATCTGTCCTCAATTTGACTTTTCAAGTATCCCAAGATTGCACTCTTCATTACTGTAATTAACTCCACCTATCTTGCTTCTGGTTGTCTTCTTCTGCTTTCTTTCCATTTTCCCCAACTTTATAGACCACTCAAGGGAACTGTGTCTTTGCATGTGCTGTGTCCAAAGTATTATCATTTGAACCCACTCATGGTGTCTCAAGTGAGAATACTGGATTAATTTGTTCTATAACCCATTTATTTTCTTAGCTATTTGTAGCATTCTCAGCAGTCTTCTCGAACACCAAAATTCAAAAAGATCAATAGTCTTTCTATCTTGCTTCTTTGAAGTGCAACATTCACTTCCAATAGAGTGTCATGGGTTCAGCCATTGCCTGCACAATTCTGATTCTTATAGGTAGAAACACATTCATGGCATCTGAATATCTTTTCCAAGGCATTCATTGCTACCCTAGCATAGAAAGCATTTGTTGCTATTTTTTAACTGCTGGTTCTGTAAGTGTTGACAGTCAATCCTAAAGGGGAGAAGCTGTCCACCATATCTTTGTTGTCACTTCTAAGTCTGATTGCTGTAACTGTTGTCTTTAACTTGGTCTTTTTTATATTTAGTTCCATTTTTTTTCATTGTGTTCATTGACTTTTATTATTATAACTTTAAGATCATTCCCATGTTCAAAGAGGCAATCATAATGAGGAAAAGCAACTTAATAACCACAATCTTTCTTCTTTTGCTATCTAGGTTGTATTTATCACACATACACCACATTTCTTTCCTCTTCCTTTTCATAGTTAATGGGGGGAGGGGGGAAACCAGGGAGATTTTTTACAAACTTCAAAGGACAACAACCTCATGAGGTACTGAACATGGGACAGATACAATGGAATATCATGAGGAATCCCAACTCCCAAACATTCTCATGTCCCAGAGATGAAATACAAAATAAGAGGATAGAGGATCACTGAGTTTTATTTATTTGCTTGCTCAACTTATAAAGATTGCTGAATTTGGGAAAAGACTGGCAAAAGCAGATGGGAACAAATGGAGGAAAGCCATTGATACTGAGGGAAACGGGATAAATGTATAAGCTTAGCTACATCCTTTTTTGAATTGCCTCTGCTATCAATAGCAATAGCGATAACACTTACATACTGCTTCACAGTACTTTACAGCCTTCTCTAAGCAGTTTACAAATGTCAGTGTATTGCCCCCAACAATCTGGGTCTTTATTTTACCGACTTCAGAAGGATGGAAGGCTGAGTCAACCTTGAGCCTGTCAGGATTGAACTGCTGGCAGTCGGCAGAGTTAACTTGCAATACTGTATTCTAACCACTGCACCAGCACAGCTCTTACTCATAGGTCAGTAGCTTGTGTTCTTACTTTTTAGGGCAGTTGTCAATTAGTGCTGTGTAATTTTTTTCTCTACTATCTTCACATGACACTTACAGAGTTCCACTCCAGATGCTTTTTCATGAGGCAGCTGGACTTTCTTGTTTTTCTTTGAAGATGTTTTGCTTCTCATCCAAGAAGCTTTTTCAGCTCTGACTGGATTGTGGGGAATGAATCCAGTCAGAGCTGAAGATGCTTCTTGGGGGGGGGGAAAAAGCATCTTTGGGATAACTATGACCTGGATGACTGAGAATCTCCATAGACACTCCAGCCAGTGGTTGCACTACAAAAAATTGCCAGCAAAATACTGGGGTGTTTCCCCCCTCTAGATGTATAGCTTTCAGTGTGTGTGTGTGTAAATAAGGAGAAAACCAGCTGCTTTACTAAGTAAAACACAGCAAATTATACTAATTCCCTCCAATAAAAGAAGGTGTGAAAGGTCTGGTCTCTTTTCTTCTAGTGATATTACTGTATTGCTGTCAAGCCTTCACAGATAATAATAATAATAATAATAATAATAATAATAATAATAATAATAATAATAATAATAACCCCCAGTGAGGCACTACCTTGACGTGGTTGTGGGGCTTGTGTACTCTGAGGAAGATGAGAGCTATGCTAGAGGTTCAACCATACTGGACAGGTCTCATCAGAGGAGTCATACAAAGAGTGTCTCTCCCATAAAAAATATGGTGAGACGTAAATTTCAGAATGCCATACCGGCTCGGACGTCGCCCGGGTTAACAAGGTCCGCACTAGATATTGGAGTTCCTGGATATCTGGTGAAAAATGGGTTACAGGACTCAGGACTGTTGGCTGAGCAACCAGGGCCAGCAGCTGCAGCACTACTGGAAGAAAAGGTGTTTACCCGTCGCAGATACACAGTGATGGAAAACAAAGAAATAATGATCTGTTACTACAGATCAAGTCCAACAAGAAGAGGATATCTAAAACGAATGCACCAGTTCTGGAAAGAACAACATCCAGAATCAGAAATAACAGAACAGAGACTAGTAGATCAACGCCGATTTATAATACGAAATAAAGTATCACAGAAACAGAATGGACGAACTGGCAAAAAACAAAGGGGTGTTAACCCAGGCGCAAAGAAAATCAAAGCCATTAACAGAAGTAATTCAGATCATGTAGAGGCAAACCAGGGGGAGTTGGCAGTGAAAGAATCCAGTAGAGATATACAACTGTTCTCATTTGGAAACCAGGCACCTCTTCCTCAGGAAGAACAAAACCCTCTAACTAAAGAAATAAAAGAATTGAAACAAAGAATAACTGAGCATCTAGAAAAGCACAAAAACAACAGAATAAGGCTACCTGCATTGAAGCTTGTTCCAAAGAAACAGCTAGCACAAGCATTAAAAGATGCAAATATTGCAATATCAAGTATAAGCACCAATTCACTGCAAGAAACAAACCAATTAATGTACAGCACAGCTGCAGTTATAACAGAATACCTGGGATGTAAAATCAACAAAAAAGAAAAACAAACAAACAGTGCACCAGAAAAATGGAAGGTTAGACTAGAAAATAAGATCAGCAAGTTAAGATAACATGCAAGCAAGCTAGAACAGATGAAAGAAAAGAAGCTGAAGAACAAGAAGACCAAAGAATACCTAATCAAGAAATACCACTTAGAAACAAGGAAGATCAAGGAAGCACTGGAAATAATAAAGCAACAAATAACAGCTATATCCAGGAAAATCAGTAGATATGAAGCTCGAATTGCAAACTATAGGCAGAACCTCCAATTTCAATCCAATCAGAAAAGTTTCTACCAATCCATCAATGGAGAAACTGCAAGGAATCAGTCAGTACCTGACAAGGAAGAAACAGTGCAGTTCTGGAAGCAGATATGGAATAACCCAAAGAAATATAACAAGGATGCGGCTTGGTTAAAAGAGGTGGATGCAAATAAAACAGAAGTTGAAATGAAAGAACTAGTAATAACAACAAAAATGGTAGAAAAAAGAGCAAAGAAAATCAAAAATTGGTCAGCACCAGGTGAAGATGAACTGCATGGGTTTTGTTGAAACATCTAACTGTTATACACCCACTCATTGCCAAGCAGTTCAACAATATACTACAAGGAGGAGAAATTGAAAAGTGGCTAACAACTGGGAAAACCTACCTAATAATGAAAAATCCAGCAAAAGGGGCAACACCAGTTAACTACAGGCCAATTACCTGCTTACCAACAACTTTCAAATTACTAACTGGTGTAGTAGCTGATGCAGTGCAACAGCATCTAGTTGAAAACAATCTCTTTCCACCTGAGCAGAAAGGAAACCGCCCCAACAGCAGAGGAACAAAAGATCAACTCCTAATAGACAAAATGATCTTGGAAAACTGCAAGAGAAGGAAGACCACCCTGAATGTGGCATGGATTGACTACAAAAAGGCATTTGACTCTCTGCCACATGATTGGATAATAAAGTGCCTAGAAATAACAGGAGTCAGTAGAAACATCAGAAAATTTGTGCAAAGATCGATGGCACAATGGAAGACACAGTTGCAGATCAATGGTGAGAGGCTGGGAGAGGTTAATATCAAGAGAGGAATATTTCAAGGAGATTCATTATCACCGTTACTATTTGTTATTGCACTGTTTCCTCTGTCAACAATACTGAATAACTTAGGACATGGCTATCAAACATCAAAAAACATACGTGTCACAGACTAAGTCCCCAACCTCCTTTTAATGGACTCGATGTCTGAAGCTGTGATGGAACAGAAACATCATATGTGAAATGGAAACGCTGCTAAACAGTGTAGTGTACCTGGACTAGTATAAGCCAAGATATTGTAGATGGAGTTTGGCTTGGACAAATGGTGCCACACTTACTACAAACAATTGGATAAAAACAGCTGGGTCTCGCGACACGATGCAACAACTGTTCAAGGTATCGTTCTAGCATGACCCCGTGGGCTTCCTGATCCCCCAATCTTGACACCCTCTTTTCTTCAATAACATTAAGAGTCTGGATGAGGAAGAGTACTACAAATACTTGGGTATCCTTCAAGCTGACAACATCACGCACACTGAAGTCAAGAAAAAGATTAGAAGTGAATACATCAAGAGAGTGAAGAAGATCTTAAAGTCCAAACTCAATGGAGGAAATACCATAAAGGCAATCAACACCTGGGCAATCCCAGTCATTAGGTACACAGCTGGACTAGTGGACGGGACTCAAGCAGAACTAAAAGCAATGGATAGGCAGACCAGAAAAATAATGACAATGAATCATGCCCTTCATCCACGCAGTGACATTGATAGACTTTATCTACCAAGGCAAATAGGTGGGCATGGAATGCTACAAGTACATCAGATGGTTGAAGAAGAAAAAAAAAATGGCTTTGTGAAGAATATCTGAAGAACAATGATGAAGATGCACTGAAATTAGTATATCAGGAAGGCTTACTGACTACTGGAGAGACCAAACTGGCCTACAAGAAAGACCAAATGAAGAACAGAATAGAGGCATGGGAAGACAAAGCACTACATGGCCAATACATGAAAAAAAAATAGCTGGGAAAGCAGATAATAATAAAACCTGGCAATGGCTAAGAGCAGGAAAATTGAAGAAAGAGACCGAGGGACTAATTCTGGCTGCACAAGACCAAGCCTTAAGAACAACTGCATACAAAGTCAAAAGTGAGAAGACAGCAACAGACAGTAAGTGCCGCCTATGCAAAGAAGCTGAAGAAACAGTGGACCACTTGGTAAGCTGTTGCAAGAAGATTGCACAAACTGATTACAAGCAGCGGCATGACAAAGTAGCAACAATGGTGCATTGGAAGATCTGCAAAAAATCTCATTTGCCTGTAAGCAAAAACTGGTGGGATCATAAAATAGAGAAAGTCATAGAAAATGATAAAATTAAACTGCTCTGGAACTTCAGAATTCAAACAGACAAGCACCTGCAACATAACACCCCAGACTTAACAATTGGCGATAAGAAAGACAAAAAAGTCTGGATAGTGGACGTGGCAGTGCCTGGAGACAGCAGAATAGAAGAGAAAGAACTGGAGAAGATAACAAAATACAAAGACCTACAAATAGAAAAAGAAAGACTGTGGCAAAAGCAAGCAAGGGTAGTACCAATAGTCATAGGCTCCTTGGGTGCAATCCCAAAACAACTGGAGCACAACTTGAACACCATTGGCATTGACAAATTCGCTATTAGTCAATTGCAAAAGGCGGCCTTATTAGGAACTGCTTCCATCCTGCGACGATACCTGTAATACCATCAAACATCCACATCTGCCTATCCCAGGTCCGGGGTAAGGACTCGATAGGTAGACAAAATGCCAAATCCAGTCTGAACATCTGGCTGACTGTGCGATGAATGATAATAATAATAATATACAACTGTTCTCATTTGGAAACCAGGCACCTCTTCCTCAGGAAGAACAAAACCCTCTAACTAAAGAAATAAAAGAATTGAAACAAAGAATAACTGAGCATCTAGAACAGCATAAAAACAACAGAATAAGGCTACCTGCATTGAAGCTTGTTCCAAAGAAACAAGCATTAACAGATGCAAATACTGCAATATCGAGTATAAGCACCAATTCACTGCAAGAAACAAACCAACTAATGTACAGCACAGCTGCAGTTATAACAGAATACCTGGGATGCAAAATCAACAAAGAAGAAAAACAAACAAACAGTGCACCAGAAAAATGGAAGGTTAGACTAGAAAATAAGATCAGCAAGTTAAGATACATGCAAGCAAGCTAGAACAGATGAAAGAAAAGAAGCTGAAGAACAAGAAGACCAAAGAATACCTAATCAAGAAATACCACTTAGAAACAAGGAAAATCAAGGAAGCACTGGAAATAATAAAGCAACAAATAACAGCTATAGACAGGAAAATCAGTAGATATGAAGCTCGAATTGCAAACTATAGGCAGAACCTCCAATTTCAATCCAATCAGAAACGTTTCTACCAATCCATCAATGGAGAAACTGCAAGGAATCAGTCAGTACCTGACAAGAAAGAAACAGTGCAGTTCTGGAAGCAGATATGGGATAACCCAAAGAAATACAACAAGGATGCGGCTTGGTTAAAAGAGGTGGATGCAATAAAACAGAAGTTGAAATGAAAGAACTAGTAATAACAACAAAAATGGTAGAAAAAAGAGCAAAGAAAATCAAAAATTGGTCAGCACCAGGTGAAGATGAACTGAATGGGTTTTGGTTGAAACATCTAACTGTTATACACCCACTCATTGCCAAACAGTTCAACAATATACTACAAGGAGGAGAAATTGAAAAGTGGCTAACAACTGGGAAACCTACCTAATAATGAAAAATCCAGCAAAAGGGGCAACACCAGGTAACTACAGACCAATTACTTGCTTACCAACAACTTTCAAATTACTAACTGGTGTGGTAGCTGATGCAGTATAACAGCATCTAGTTGAAAACAATCTCTTTCCACCTGAGCAGAAAGGAAACCCCCCCAATAGCAGAGGACCAAAAGATCAACTCCTAATGATCTTGGAAAACTGCAGAGAAGGAAGACCAACAGAAATGTGGCATGGATTGACTACAAAAAAGCATTTGACTCTCTGCCACATGATTGGATAATAAAGTGCCTAGAAATAACAGGAGTCAGTAGAAACATCAGAAAATTTGTGCAAAGATCGATGGCACAATGGAAGACACAGTTGCAGATCAATGGTGAGAGGATGGGAGAGGTTAATATCAAGAGAGGAATATTTCAAGGAGATTCATTGTCACCATTACTATTTGTTATTGCACTATTTCCTCTGTCAACAATACTGAATAACTCAGGACATGGCTATCAAACATCAAAAACATCTGCCAGATTATCCCACCTCCTTTATATGGATGATCTGAAGCTGTATGGAAAAACATAATCTGAAATAGAATTGCTGCCGTATATATAGCCAAGATATTGTAATGGAGTTTGGCTTGGACAAATGTGCCACACTTACTATCAAACAAGGAAAAATAATGAAAACTGAAGGAATCAAGATGCCCCACAAAAATAACATTAAGAGTCTGGATGAGGAAGAGTACTACAAATACTTGGGTAGTACTGTAGCACGCAACTTGGGTGTCCTCCTGGACTCACAGCTAAATTTGGAACCATATCTATCGGCTGTGGCCAGGGGGACCTTTGCCCAGGTTCGCCTGGTGCACCAGTTGCAGCCTTATCTGGACCGAGAGGCTTTACTCACAGTCACTCATGCCCTCGTCACCTCAAGACTGGATTACTATAATGCGCTCTACATGGGGCTACCCTTGAAGAGCGTTCGGAGGCTGCAGTTGGTTCAGAATGCAGCCGCGAGAGCGATTGTGGGTGCGCCAAGGTACGCCCACGTGTCACCTATCCTCCGCAAGCTGCACTGGCTTCCTGTGGGTCTCCGGACGCAATTCAAGGTGTTGGTTATCACCTTCAAAGCCCTTCATGGCATAGGGCCAGGTTACTTACAGGACCGCATTCTGCCGCACAGCTCCCAGAGACCGGTGAGGTCCCATAGATTGGGCCTCCTTCAGGTCCCATCGGCCAGACAATGTCGACTGGCGGGCCCTCAGGGAAAGGCCTTTTCTGTGGTGGCTCCGACCTGGTGGAATCAACTTCCCCCCGAGGTTCGAACAACTCCCACCCTGCCAGCCTTTAAGAAAGCCATTAAAACTCTCCTGTT